>NC_133756.1:47607865-47932865 GCF_036562045.2 Rhinolophus sinicus | reverse complement strand
AGAGAATAGAGTATTTTCCATGATATCTTCGAATTTGGGATTTGACCTGGGCCAAAATCAGGTATTTGGGGTGAACAGAACTGTGAACAGAAATGTGTGTTCAATTGGAAAAGTTGCTGATCCATCCTTGAAGAGTTTCTGGATCTAGCATATGATTCATTCAATTTGTTGAACAAAATTTGTTGAGTATATTTATGTACTAGGCACTGGATTTCAAAGACGAATGAAACCCAGTCCCTGCTTGCAAGGAGATTGTAGTCAGTGGAAAGAGACACATCAACCCATAATTATTAGCTTCACTAATTGTTCTTGGTGTGGGAGGTAAAGGAAAGCCTTCACAGAGAGAGCATTTTACTTTCAGGGAACAGCAAATGGCTCTATAGGGGCTGAAGTATATGATACCTGATGAGTGGTGAGTGGTAAGGCTGGGACCCAGACCCCAGGTGATACAAAAGACATTGTGCAGAAACCCAGAGTCATCGGGAAACGTAAACAGGAGGAAGACATCATGTAAATATCAATCTGGCAATAGAGTGGAGAAATTATAGGGGAAGGTACAGATTTATATTTTGGATGGAAGTAGGGGCCTTAGAAAGCCTGGTGAAAAGGACAGATGTTAGCAGGCCTTAGCAGTCACCCAGGCCGGGGAGGTTTTGGACTTGAGCTCAGGCAGTGCCAATGGAGATAGTAAGAGTGAGATATGAAGAAACCTTAGGAGGTAGAATGTGTAGATTTTTATGAAAAATTGAATTTGAGAAATAAGAGTCATGAATGTAAGGTACCACTCAGGTCTCCGATGACTGAGGATGGTGGTATGGTTCACGGAGATAGGAAATGTAGGAGGGGTCGTAGAGATTTGCAGGGACGATGAGATCAGTAAAGTGTTGATAGTGACTCAGTGGATCTCTGGTTTGACATTTATAGGACATATCAACTGGCCTTTAAGTTCATCTGCGCAAAATGGTCTGGCACGATAGGAAGTTCTACACGCGCCAAAGGAGAGGGTGCCCCAAATTCTTCACAACCTTAGAGTTGTCCAAGTTATAGTCCTAAATTTCTGTGTCTTCTTCAGAGCCATTGTTACAGAGATTGTGTAAATTGTCGTTTGTAGTCATAACTTGAGTGGCTTTTATATTTTAGAGACGATTTAAAAATAGCCCAGTCGCTTCATGCAGAACTTGGCACAGTTCCTCTGGAAGTGTGTGGAATTAATTGAAAGTGAGCATTGTATCCCGTACTGATTCCAGCAATGCTACCCTTCCTCTCTGGGAAAACTTTTCTGAGTTCACCACGTGCAAGGGAGAACTGGTTTCCTGCTGTAGTCCCACCTTTTCTGACCTGAAGTGTTCCGCTTGCCTTGTTCTCTAGTCTCCTCAGACTTAGCTTCGAATCACTTTTGGCTCTTTCTTCAAGAGTGTGCTATAGAAGGATTAAAAACTATTAAAAAGAAATGTTTGAATGTTCAGTGGCAACATCACTGGTATAAGTGAAGAACCTTTCAAGGAATCCACTTTGAGGCTCTTTTGTATGTACATAAAAAAGGTTATATGTAAATTAAAATTTGGTATTTAAATATAAATAGTGTAACTTTATAGTATAGAGCTTTATAAGTGCTTTAAAAAGAACATTTTGTGTACCTCTAAACTTCAGTTTTAGCTAACTTGTATGTGTAACTTGTTTTCCCTAATTTTTTAAGAATTCACTTGCTCTGAATCTTGTGTTAACTTTAATCAAAATTGCATGTGAATGTTTTAGGAACAACTGGAAACCTCCAGGAGAGAAATGATTGGGCTTCAGGAAAGAGACAGACAGTTACAATGCAAGAACAGGAATTTGCATCAGTTATTGAAAAATGAGAAAGATGAGGTATGTTGTCAGCTATTGCAGATAAAGTTTAAGTAATTTTTAAAAAATAATTTGAGGTGCCCATAAGAGCCACTTCACTTTAAAACAAGAAAGAACAACTTACTCGTTCTGTGTCAAATTGATATGGTGGACCTCTGTGTACAGTATTGTATCACATTTAACTGAGAGGTCAGGAACCCCCTCCACACACACACACACACAGTCCCCTCCCCCAAGTGGATCCATGTGGCTTAGTATATTAGTCCATAGCTCATGACAGCCAGTGTCCTGGACAATCCATTTTGGATGCACATGCACTGTCACTTTTTCTCAGCACAAGGGTGCTTTATATGCAGATCTTTTATTTTCTCCTGTACCTGTGCTTAATAGCTGTCATGCATCTTCCTGCACTATCTTAAATATTGACATTGTTCATCCAGTCAAGCAATTAATTGACTAAATGAGCAAAAGACTTATTGTTTAAAACAACAACTCACGTTAAAAATCTCATTTCTTTGGCTAAAGACATAATTCTGATCTCATTTCTGCTTTAGTAGTTAATATTTGGACTTATAGAGTTAGTGCGTTAGAAATTATTATTTTTTAATTTATATAAGATGAAACCATTATGTTTTTATTGCTCTGCAATTTGATCCTTGATCATGTGATGAATGTAAAAATATAATGCTTATTTTCAGTGTTGTATATGTTGTTTTAAAAAGACTTTTAGGGGAGCCTATTTCTTTAAGGACCGTGTGGTGATTTAGGCAGATTTGTTCTACCATACGTATTTGGTTATTTAGTAGTGTATAGAAAGCGGTTAATGAAGTATCTTAACTAAACCACAAGGTTGCTTATCCATTTCCTTGAGTTATTTCTCATAAAATTTTGACTCGATCTGTTGATTACACTTAAGTGGTTTGAATATAGTTTATCTTTAGTAAGGATTAAGTTAAACATGATCAGCTCTAGCAGACATTAAAGCTGTCTGTATAGAATAGAACATACTTCCTATCAAGGGCTGCCTGAGAAACCGTAGTATAAATAAACATTGACCAATTGTGCCTTGCATGTAGTACATACTCAGCATATGTTTGAACTAGGTTCTGTCTGCTGTTGGTACTTATTCAATTTGAGAACTGTTGTATGATCAGAGAAAAATGAACCTGGCTAATTTGCCTGGTCACAGATTGATAAAGAATAAAGTGATTCAAGTCAGTCCTATAACGAAGTAACTACAAATGATCAGGTGAATTCTACTTGTTTCAGATGAAGCTTTAATCACTTTAATACCGTGTTTCCCCGAAAATAAGCCCCAATTAAGATCGTCAGCCAGATGGACACATTTATGACAATATTCCAGAAAAAGGTGACATGACTATATTTGAATAAATGTACATTGTTGTACATGAAAAAATAAGGCATCCCCTGAAAATCAGCCCTAATGTGTCTTTTGGAGCAAAAATTAATATAAGACCCAGTCTTATTTTCGGGGAAATATGGTACTCCATAAGAGCTTCTGGCTTCTCAATAATCAAGAGTCTGTATGTAGGGTGAAAGACACAGAAGATAATTTAGAAAATTGGCAACAGTGGAAATTTCAGAATTAAAAAATAAAAATGATGTAATTCATTTAAATGATATTTTTAAAGAGTGATTTCCAGTGGGTATGGAGAAGGAAGAATAATCCTAGAATTATTTAAAACTATATATGGGAAGGTGAATGATAGGACTTTTCTCTTTTGAATTTGTGAATTTTAACTGGGTGTATCAATCTTAAAGGGACCCATTTGATAGAAATTCTTTTTTCAGGTACAAAAATTACAAAATATCATTGCAAGTCGAGCTACTCAATATAATCATGATATGAAGAGAAAAGAGCGTGAATATAATAAACTAAAAGAACGTCTGCATCAACTTGTTATGAACAAGAAGGATAAAAAAATAGGTAAGAAGCAGCTGGCTAAGATAGAGCAAAGGGAATAATAAATAAGCTAACATTATGCTAAAAAATAAACGTAAAATGAATGTAACTCCTGAAGTGTTATTTTTATGCTTTGTACAATTGTTTTTGGTATACAGTCATATAAATTAGAAATTGAGACAATTGGTTAGTGAAAAATAGTAATCTTGCTTTGCTTATTAGTTGCTTATAAGAATTGCGGTTTTTTTGTTTGTTAACATGACAGGTATAAGAGTAATCCATAGAGAAAAACTAAGCCAGCAGACACTCTAATCTTCCATAGCAAAGAACTGATAATGTTAAAAATGAGGGCCAGTTTCTGAGTATCGGTAGAAGTATGATTTTAGAGTTAACTCCAGAAAATTATTCATCAGACCAATCATTTATGTCTGAGTTCCTTTAAATAAGTTTAGCTGTGCATTTGTGAAGCAGCTAGTCAAAAGGATGGATTATGAAAGTTATGCTTATATTTGTGTCTAAGAGATACTTTTTTTCTAGCATTCTTTTGAAAATTAACTTACAACGAGCGTTTCATCCAAATCAGTGCATAATTTCAAGTAAATAGCGTAGATGTAGATTTAGATTAAGAAGTAGATCCACTTACACACAACAGTAGAGCTACACAAGATAGTTTTCCTGGCCTAATAAGATTCAGGGAATGGGAAACTTGTGCATTTATTTATTGAAGTGTGGTTTCCAAGTGGATGATAGTCTATCCTATAACCCACAGTATACAGTCAGTCCCCTAAACTGGCTTTCCTAAACAGCTTGAACTTGCATACAGCCGCTGAGGAGCAGATGTTCAGGCTCTCACATGGTGGGCTCTGCCCGCTACCAGCAAGCAGTTCAGTGTTGACTGCACCACTGTCATTCTGTACAGCAGGGATGCTGCAGTTATTCCAACATTTTATTGAAAAATGAAAGCGTAATAAGCAATTAAGACAAGGTTGAAAATCTTTAGGTATTCTGTGTTAATAGATCTTAAACTCATTGGTATTTAAGGTTGGTTAACCTTGTGTTCATTCATGAAGAAATAATATTTAAGGATGTAATGTTAGAAGTATAAAATGTATCACCTAATTAGAGAAATTTATTTAAAATTATACTCTGGTAACAGAGCCCTTATTTTCTGGGGAGTGTGGCTGTTTTCCTGGTCCAAACCCATTTGGAAGTGATTGTTTCATAATGATTTTAATCTGCTCTGTAATTACAACATCTTATTCCCATTTTTATTTCTTTCCTCTGCCAACTGCTTCCATCTCCACCTGGGGCAAAACAGGCATTAATACTGTGGGTGCCCTTGACTCCTTTTGATGATGACATACAGGGTTTGGCAAACTTTTTCTGTACAAGTCCAAAGAGTAAATATTTTTGGATTTGTAGGGGGTCTGTGGTCTCTTGTCACAGCTATTCATCCCTGCCATTGTAGTGCAAAAGTAGCTGTAGAAAATATAGAAACAAAAGACGTGGCTGTGTTCTAATAAGACTTTATTTACAAAGTCAGGCAGCAGGTCCACAGGTCTCAGTTTGCCAGCCCTGGATGATAAAATTAATAATGTTAACAAAATAACATGTATTAGGTACTTACTGTGTTAAGTGCTTTAACATTTCTTTTGCTCTTCACAACTCTTTGGTAGATACTTTCGTTATTACCACTATATCAATGAAGAAACAGGTTTAGAAATTAAATAACTTGCCAAGATCTCAGTGCTTATAGATGGTGGAACTCTAACTTGAACTCTGGGCTTTTTGAGCCCAAATCCTAATCTATATACCAGGTTGACTTATGTCCATGATGTGTTATATAGTATATTAGGTTTTTAAACACTTAAACATATATGGTAAGAATTTGTGTGTTCATGTTTGTAGCCATGGAAGTTTTAAATTATGTGGGGAGAGCTGATGGAAAAAGAGGCTCTTGGAGGACTGGTAAAAGTGAAGCCAGGTAAGGTCCAATTTAAACTGATAAATTTAATCAGACTTTTCTTTCTAGACTGCATTTTTCATACTGACAGTTTCTTTCTCAGGAATGAAGATGAAATGTATAAAATTCTCTTGAATGATTATGAATATCGTCAGAAACAAATCCTAATGGAAAATGCTGAACTTAAGAAGGTTCTTCAGCAAATGAAAAAGGAAATGATTTCTCTTCTTTCTCCCCAAAACCAGAAACCTAGAGAAAGAGCAGATGATAGTACAGGAACTGTAAGTGGCTCTTTCCTCTCTAATACAGTCTTCAGATTGCGAATTAGAACAATTGAAACACTAGCTAGGCCTCCTCAGTGGGGACACTACTGATATTTTGGGAAGGATACTCCCTGCTCTGCTACCCCCAGTCACTGGGACCACCAGACATGCCCTGGGAAATGAGGGCGGTGACTTTCTGAGGACTTGTGTGCCGCAGAAGTGCCACATAGTTGTGTGCCACAAACTATGATAAGCACTTTCATAAGCGTGTCATTTTATTCTTATTTTCATTTGATGCTTTTGATACTATAATTATCCCCATCTTATAGATGAAGGCACCTGAGGCCCAGTAGCTGGCCCAGAATCACACGACAGCACGAGGATTTGAATCCAAGTGTGTCTTACTCCAGAGTTCATGCTGTTAACCGCTGTGCTGAATATTCTTTAAGTATTTTAAGCATTTTGTACTTAGCAGGCTCTACATTTCAGAAAGTGAAACTTTTGTTAACTTTAAGAACCAAATAATCATTCGGTCCATAAATTTATTGAGTGTATGTTATGTTCTTTTTAGTCCCTGGAAAGAAAAAGCTAAAAATATTTTGACTTTCCCCCTTGTCTTTGTTTGGGCTGCTATAACAAAATACCATAGACTGGGTGGTTTATAAACAACAGAAATTTATTTCTTGTAGTTCTGGAGCCTGGAAGTCTAAAATGAGGGTGCGAGCAGATTCGGTGGCTCGTGAGGGCCTCTTCTTGTGTTCTTCCATGACGGAAAGAGAGCTCGTCCTGTAGGGCACTCATCCTGTTCCTGCGGGCTGCACTCGTGACTTAATCACCTCCCCAGGGTCTCACCTCCTAGTACATCATCACATTGGGGGTTAGGATTTCAACATAGGACTTTTGAGGGAACACAACATTCAGTCCATTGCATTCCTCAAGAAGCTCCTTTTGGGAATAATGTGTGTAGAGAAGTAACAATTACTTTTATAATTATTATAGAGCTGTAATAGGGTGGTACAATGTATAAAACAACAATTACGGAGAAAGCATGGGGAAAGCATTTGACAAAGGGGGAATAATATGAGCAAAGGTCTGAAAAAACAAGGCACATAATGGTGAAAAGTTCTTCTAACTTAATTGCTTTACATACAAGTTTAAATTGTGGATTCAGGGAACTTCACATTTGTGACTAAAATCTGAAAATAACAATGTTGATGGAAAATGCTAATTACCAGAACTTGTTTTTTTTAAACCTATATTTGAGGATTACGGTGTCCCCTGCTTTTTGAATGTTTGCATCACGTCATTTCACTTTTATGAAAGACCTAGCCTGTTTTTGCTGACCAAAAGAAATCCGAAGAGGATTTTTATTTTTAAATTAATGGTAATTGATTCTTCACTTGATGCCATTTCAGCCTAATGAAAGGTTTCATAGGAACGCTCTATTTTCACATAGCGGGGGAAACCTGTGTTTTGGAATATCACATTTCAGTCCAACTGATAAGCCCATCCCACCTCTGACCTTTTTTTCCCTCTTCTTAAAAGGAAAAAAAAAAAAAAAAATCACCTGAATGTTCTTTTAAATTCTACAATTTGGAGCCTGCTTGATGTCTTATATTCAGTTAATCTTTTCTCTCAAAGTTTGTCACTTCTGGTCATTTCTTAACATTCACTAACACCTCCCCAGGGTTAGCATAGTTTCTATTACTCTTGTGGTTTCTTTAGTTTTTGGCCCAACTTTACTTACCCTCATTACCAGCTTTTAGTCAGCAAAAGTAGGCAGTAAATCATGGAGCTCTTTCCCAGATAATTAAATCCCCTCACTCCTCCATTACTCAGCCAGTGGGTAGGATAATTCTTCATAATTCAGATGTTTAGGCTTGGAGAAACAGTCTCTTAAGTATATTTTCTGTTTTTAAGAGATCTGGTTTTCTAGATACTTTTTCTCTTAAAATTTATGTAATTCAACCGTGTTTTCCTCTTAAAAAAATTTTTGGTGCATTACAGCAAGAGGAATAAGATATAACCTTGGAATAGCCAGGTAGCATCCTAGTTTCATTTATTATTTTGCTTGCTTAATTGTAGCCAAAATATATACTCAAAATCCAAGCCAAATGAATTTTTTCATTGTGTGGTTTTAGAGTTTCATTTAGTCTGGAAAAGTACAGCAGTTTTCTTCATTTTTTTTTTTTTAAAATAATGGATTTGTAAAATTCTTAAAATATATAGAAGAGAGGGTGTAGCTCCTTGGAAGAGTTACTGGCAAATAGCTCTAGAGATTGATTGGCTGTGACCAGAGTCACAGTGAGCCACACGCTGGGCCTTTCCATACCTGCTCCGCCTGGGAGACCTTGACATCTGCTAGCCTGTCGCTGACCTCAGACTATTGACATAGTTCTTTAGACTCAGTTAAGACCACTTTATGTAGATGCAGATTATTGGGATACTCATTTTAGTATTGTTTCCTATATTCTTTTTCCTCCTTTGATTCTATATGATCTTATGTCAATAATTAAGTTTGCTACATTTTCCTACGATTTAATGTCTTGGTAGAATACCAGAAAAATAATCTCCAGTTTTGTTTTTAAAAATTATATGAGAAAAATACGACTAACAGTTGCTTTTACTTTAGAGATTATTTCACAGGTTTATTTAAGCAGCCTAAGATTGGAGACAAGTTGATCTAACTTCGTCTCAATTCTACCTCTTGGCTGTGTGACATTGGGCAAGGTACTCTAATTCTCTAAGCCTGAGTTTCCCCACATTGTAACATGATTTGAGGATTAATTAACATATTAAAGTATCTAACATGAGACAGGTAGTGAATAACTTCCTCACACAACTCCATGACTCTTGTTGCTGACTCACTGTATTTTGATTCAAATTCACATTTGAAGAGACCTGAATAGAGGAACTTTTACCTCCAATATTAATTGCCTTTTCTCAAGATATTTATGTTAAGTACTGGGTTATATATGTTTAAGATGCAGCACAGAAATGATTTTGATAAGTATCTGACAATCAATCTGATTACTACTTCCTAAGTATCTAAAGCCATTTTAAGATACTGGTCTTTCCTTTTCATCCTTGTAGGTTATCTCTGATTTTGAAGAAGATGCCGGGGAACTGAATAGAGAGAGTATGTGGGACCTTTCCTGTGAAACTGTGAGAGAGCAGCTTACAAACAGCATCAGAAAACAGTGGAGAATTTTGAAAAGTCATGTAGAAAAACTTGATAATCAAGGTAACTGCTGCCTAAATGCATGCAAAGTGAGTTGTGACACTTGGTAAACTTAATTTTCAGTCACTTAAAAAGCCATGTTATGGGCTCAGACTTGAAGTAACTTTAGCTGGGTTTGGTTGTTTGAAAAGCAAGACTCTGCCCAATTCTAGACATGAGCTTTGAACCAGTGATCTTTATTTCACCAGTATTGATCTTGATGGAACCAGGAAAATGTTTTACCAGTGATCTCACAGATAACTTGAAATGATAGGGAATCTCACTGAGAAAGTACGGCTGGGTCTCAGAGTGAATCTTTCTCTGGAGAGAGGATAACTAGATCCATCTGCTCTGAGTGCTGTATTCTACTGGGCAAGTGAACGGAGTCTCGTACTAAATCTCGGTAATCAAAAAACACCATAAGATCGTATCAATATGAACCTTGTGCTTATTATTTCTAGATATGTGCATATTCCTAGGTTCCTAATAATCCATTTTTAAATTATTTTCAAAATAATAGATGTTCAGTGTTTTTGCATCAATTAGGAAGTACATAAAAGTAGAATATTCAGGTCTCTATTCCCTATAGGTAACATGTAACAGTTTAATGCATATCTTTTCAGATTTTTCCTTTTGTGTTTTTAAAATATTTATTTAAAAATATATAAAAAAACAAAAATTGATGTCGTGCGGGAGACCCTGCTCGCTGCGCCATTTGTCATGCAGGGAGGCCTGCGGGGTCTCTGCTCCCGCTCCCCACATAAGAACGCAGGATATGGTGAGGCCTAAAAGGAACACCCACGGAGCCATAGATGGGGGAGTCATACCACTATATTCTCTCTGGCGGCACTATACTCTCACTGGAGGCTGGATCCACACTGTCCGCAAACCGCCATCCACACTTGCCAGCCCAGCCGCCATCTTCTTGCTAGCCCCCATTCTTTTCTCTCTTCCTCTAGCGTAGCCACAGCAGTTATATTAGTGGCCAATGGCTCAATGGTTACAGCTGATGGCCAACTAGCCACAGCTGATGGCCATGCAATCACAGTTGATGGTCATTTACTAC
The DNA here is from genome assembly GCF_036562045.2 of Rhinolophus sinicus. Lineage (NCBI taxonomy): Eukaryota > Metazoa > Chordata > Mammalia > Chiroptera > Rhinolophidae > Rhinolophus > Rhinolophus sinicus. The sequence continues at coordinate 47,922,584 of NC_133756.1, read as the reverse complement.
CCGAGCCAGCACCTGTCTATGTGAGGCCGAGAGCCTGGAAACTGCTTTCTGGGGCTCTGCCCCCACAATTGAATATTACGTATTTTTTTCTGCACTGTTTTTTTCACTTAACTGTGTATTATTTTAGATAGATGTTCCTGTTATTATAGATAGTATAGATAGATCTGCATTGATGAACATACCCTTAATATTTTACATTTGTCAAACTTTATATGCTTTTATATCAAGAAAATTAAGTTTCTGCTCAGTAAATGAAGTCTGTTTTTTTAAAAAATTATTCTAAATTGTCAAAATTAACAAACTCAGTGCCAATTGTTTTCAGTAATAAAGAGCAATAATAAAAATTATTATAGTGCCCAAATTAATTTATATAAGATTTTATTGATTTCAGTCATCTTGCCTATTAGTAAGTAGCAGATATGTTCAGATGTCACGTTTGTTGAGTTTAATACCAGAGAGCAAGAATGTAGCACTGCATTGATTTTTGAGGAAGTGTCAAAAGAGGATAGTTTATGAATGTTAATTATTTTTCTCTTCTGTGAATATAGGTTCTATTTTAAATTAGGATATAATCTTGAATAAATGTGGATTACAAATTAAATGTTGACAATAGAGCTCAATTTGTAAGGGTATCATTTAATCCAGAAAGAGGACCAATTTACAGTTGTCATGAGCTCCATATAATTGCTTTGCTTTTTTAAAGTTTTCAAGTGTTAAAAGTAATAGAAATTTAATTTTATTATAGCTTATGAATTTTTTAAAGGGCAAAGGAAATAACTACCTTTTAGAAAACCTATGAGATTCCAGACAGAGAAAAGTTCTGAGAACCTTGATTTTTAAATATATGTCCAAAAAACACCATAAACTAGATGGTGACTGTAAAGCTTATGTCAAATTACGGGTTTTGTGTTAGTTTCAAAGGTACACCTAGAAGGTTTTAATGATGAAGATGTAATCTCACGACAAGACCATGAACAGGAAACTGAAAAACTTGAGTTAGAAATTCAGCAGTGTAAAGAAATGATTAAAACTCAGCAGCAACTTTTACAGGTAAATGTGAGTTACCTTTTAAAACGATTGTCTCCTGAGAGGGACCAGAATGTTACTGAATCTTACTAGCTTTTCATTCCTTTATTTCATAAAATCTGTAGTATTTGACATTTTTCTTTCTTTAATTATTATTACTTTCAGGTGTACAAAACAACATAGTGATTAGACATTTACGCTCCTTACAAAGTGATAGCCACTCCACGTCCACTACCCTTCTGACACCGTACACAGCTATTACATACCACTGACTACATTCCCTATGCTGTATTTTACATCTCATGACTATATATTTTTTAAATTATAATTGACATTCAGTATTATTTTATATTAGTTGAAGGTGTATAGCGTAGTGGTTAGACATTCATACAATTTATGAAGTGACCCCCCCCAGATAAATCTAGTTTCCGTCTGACACTGTACATAATTACAATATTAGTGACTATAGTCCCCACACTGTATTTCACATCCCCATGACTATTTTGTAACGACCAATTTGTACTGATTAAGACAAATACCATGTGACCTCACTTGCATGTGGAATCTAAAGAACAGAATAAATGAACAAACAAAACAGAAATAGACACATAGACACAGAGCAAACTGATGGTTGCAGGATGGGAGGGAGGTTGAGGAGATGGGTGAGAAAGGTGAAAGGATTGGGAAGTACAAATTGGTATTTGACATTTTTCTGATCTAAATGAAGTTCTCTGCTTGCTAACAGATAGATTGCATACCATTCTTTAGTCAGTGCTTTGTCAATTAGAGTAGAAGCATTTGGGAAATGAGACTCCTCAGTCGATTTTCTGATTCTTCATAATTTCTGTCCATCCCCTAAAGTTTGACCTTCCTTCCCTTGTTTCATGTCAATTTATTGGAGTGTTGCAGGGACCTTCTGGAACTTACTGTGTTTTAAAATCTAATAGCAGCAGCTCGCTACTGCATGTGATGACGATACCACTTCCCTCCTACGGGACTGTTATTTGTTGGAAGAAAAGGAACGCCTCAAAGAAGAGTGGTCCCTATTTAAAGAGCAAAAAAAGAATTTTGAGAAAGAAAGACGAAGCTTTACAGAAGCTGCCATTCGCCTGGGAATGGAGGTATTTTAAACAATTAGCTTTCCTTGTAAAATTTGTGTGAATTGTGGGGAGGCCTCAGTAGAATGCACCTAAGTTCTGTGTTTCTTTGCTATCTGTTTTATTTTTCTAAAGTTATTTTACCAATTATCTCAGAAATAACTTGAAATGTAAGGGATGCTGAGGACATGAACTATAGAAAGATATCTTTTTGCCTTTATCAGATTTGGGACTTGAAAATTAAAAAACAAAACAAAACAACTAAGCATTTATTATTCCTTTGGGATTAGCTTTCTAGTGTTGAGTGTTTAGCTTTACCCAAGAGATCTCCTGGGCATCTGTCATCTATCTCTCCGTTGTCAGTAGGTGTAGTGTCAGAAGACAGTACAACCAAGTTTATGGATTAAAACAAACAAAAAAGAAATACAGTTAAAAAATAAAGCTCTCCCTCTCTCCAGTCTCTCACTCAGGGATGTATATGCCTTAACAGTTTAATTAGATTGTTGTCTATACACTGGTACAGCTTGCTTTTTTACTTAGCAATGTATTACCACGTATTTCCCTTTCAAAAATTATAGAATATTGTCAGCACATGGATTAAAAAAAGAACTCAACCCATACAAAAAGCTATAGAGGGAGAAAATTTCCTCCTTTCCCCTCCATCACCAGTGTCATTCCTCAGGGCTAACCATTGTCACAAGTTTCTCTTTGTACTTCTGGGAAGTACTATTTTAACTTTAATATATTTCAACCTTTTTTTCTTGACACCATTGATTCCTCACTATGAAAAATAAGGCATTTAATGTCCTTACGTCTACCATCTGCACTGTTCCTCATCTACACCTGATTCCTTCATAATATTATTAACATTTTTAAACTGTTTCTTTTAAATTGTTTCTTCTGGCTGTTGCTGTTTTTACTTGAAGAAAAGGTTTAATGCTTTTACTTCATGTTTGCTCAGCCTCAGACAGTATCAGTTTATCCTGGCACTGAAAGAGGAAGACATTCTCCTACTTACACTGTTCCACTTCTCTTGCCCCTGTGCTTCCCAGTTTTTGTCTGTGATATTATGTTTCAGTGTCAACTGTTACCTCATTTAATATTTGGTCCTGTGATAAAATCCGGGTGTAAGTATTTCCTGTAAGGTTGAGACTTAATAATTAAAAACCAGGAAAGAACATTGGTAACATCATGATTATGTAAATATTATTCATTTTATAACCAACTAATATGTTTGGACACATAGATAATATTCTATATTATTAAGACTTTGCCACCTGGAAGAGAACCTTCCATGTATCACTATGTAGTGCGGGGGTGTCCAAACTTTTTTCAACGTTTTTTTACCAAGGGCCATATGTGGTAAAATACACAAACAGCCGGGCCACTCACTCGAGGTGAAGTATGTATTGCCTCACCTGGTTTATTTAAGTAAACTAAATATATTTTTGGAATTTGCTATGGGCCAATAAAAAATGGATTGCGGACCACAGTTGGCCCATGGGCTGCAGTTTGGACACCCCTGATGTAGTGAATTCTTTGACTTTCTTTATAGCTTCCTTTATGCTGCCATGGTTCTTATATCTCATGTTATCCTCTTTCTTAGGTTCCTTTTTCAATATGCTATACTATCTTATTAATTTTTTCCTAAGCAGGGTGTGAGTGAAAAACATTTTTAATTCTGGAATATACAAAAATGTATTCATACTTGTGTGGCTGCATATAGAATTTAGGTTCTAACTTTTTTCCTTGAAACTTTGAAAGAGTTATTCTATTTTTTTCTGGTTTTGGTTTTGCTAATGAGAATCCTGACGATAATATAATAATACATTACATTATAGATACCCTATGTTTTGTTTTGTCCCCTCTCTATGGAAGCTTTTGGAATTTTATATTCTTAATGTTCCAAAATTTTACCAGAACATGTCTAGGTAGCTCCTTTTAGCCTGAAGGTACTATATTTCTTCAGTTTAGGGATATTTTCTTCTATTCTGTATTTTTTCCTCCTTGACTTCTCTCACATATGGAACTTCTGTTAGACAAATGACCTTCTGACTGTATCTATAGATGGACTTTGTGTTCTGAATTTGAGGATATTCTCTCACCTTGATCTTGTGCATCATTGACCTGGTACTCAGCAAGGTCAGTTTTATTATTCACTTCATCTACTGAGTTTTTATTTCAGAATTTATCTTTCAAGTTTTTTAATGTCCTTATTTTTTGCTTTTCATTGAATAGCATTATGTTTTACAGAGGTCCATAAATCTGTTGGATAATTTGTGTTACAATTTTTTAAAAAAGATTTCTTCTATATTGAACTCTTATCCATGGTTTATCTTGGCCTTTTTTCTCTTATGCTATTAGTTTTCTTCAAATGTCTGGTGATGCATGATTTTGTAATAATATTTATGAATGAAAGACTATATGTTGGTTATTTTAAATAGCTGACATGGACTTTCTCGACAGTTTTTGAAAGTCTGTTTCATCAATAGCTATCTTCCTCAGGAAACAAAAACAATTCGCACCAGCATTTTCTGTCTTATGGGATTACTTCTGTTTCTGAGCCCATACCTCCTCCCTACTCTAAGAGAGACTCTTGCTACTTTGCATACCACTCTCAGAATCTGTCTGCCTCTGGTCACTTGGGGACACCAGTGAAGGACTGGAAAGAAGGATGAGAACTGAGTGGTGGGGAAGAATTTAGGATTCATCAGCTGTTCGTAGGAGGGTGTTTTGACATATGCCCTCTTGTGGTTTAATGGAGGCTGCTAATAATGGTAGATTTTTGGAGGATGACAGCAATGCTTGATAAAGCCATATCTCCGTTTTTTCAGGTGATTGATTTACAGTGTAGTCTTCTTCTTTTGTCTGTAATTATACATTTATAAGGTTCTGTATGTTCAAAAGTTATGCTAATATCCTGTATATTTAAAAGTTACTCTAATATTTTTTTTTCGCACTGTCCGTTTAAATTTATTCAAAATTGATGTGAAAAAAAATAGTGATTAGTTGGTCTATAGGTGAAATAGGTAAATTTTTATTTTTAAACATAATTTTCTTAAGTGAAATGTTTCTTAGTTTTCTAGGTTAATTCATTTGACTTAAGAAATATGTATGATAGCCAGAAGGCAAACACAAATAGCTAGAAAAGTCATGTGAAGTGGCAACTATGTGAATGTTGAAATATTAATCAGTATTTCTTTGGTTTGCTTGTTATGGTAGAGAAAGGCATTTGAAGAAGAAAGAGCCAGTTGGTTAAAGCAGCAGTTTTTAAATATGACGACCTTTGATCACCAGAACTCCGAAAATGGGAGACTTTTCAGTGCCTTCTCAGGAAGTGAGTACTCTCTAAACTCTATAATCTGAAAATGCATGTAAATAAAATACTGTAAATCATTAATATAAAACTTTGGGGAGCACCAGTAGGAGCTTTCTAATTGGAACTAAAAATCAACTTTAATAATTTTATTTATTGCAGTCAAAATGGAAATGATAGCAGGACTATGCATACCAAAGACAACTTTTTCATGAGTGTAATAATGTCAAATTCTTAAACGTTCACAAAACAGACATTTTTTAAAACTAGATCCTTCTAAATGTTTGTGGAATCTGCATAACAAAGATTGCAAGGTGAGATAGCCTGGAGTCATAGAGCTAGAGTGTTTATTGAAATTAATTTATTCTGTCTCACTCCTATTCAGAACTATAAATGATTCATCCTAATTAATTACTGTCATGTATTTAATACTTCACCATATGGACTACCCTTTTACCTTCCTTTTTTTTTTTTTAACAGATTCTGATCAGGACAATCCCACAGTGCATTCAAGGCCACGACAAAAGAAGCCCCACACCATGTCTAACGGGTCTCCAGTTTGCACCTCTAAACTTGCTAAATCTCTTCCTGCTTCTCCTTCTACTTCAGACTTTTGCCAGCCACGTTCCTGTGTATCTGAACATAGGTAGTGCTCATCTTCTCATGTCACTGTAACATTGCGAGAGTTGCATTGCTGAGGAAAAGTTGGCATGTCTATAGTGTTAGCAACAGTAGCGGTGTTGGACAGGAATTTAGGAGATTGATTCATTCATTCTGCAAATATTTATTGGGTATCCAATAGATACAGACAGCTGTTAAGTGCTGTCAGTACAGTAGTGAACAGGTAGATCTGGTCCCTGTCTTCTGGGAGCTAAATAATATGATTCGTTTTATTTTGCATCTAAAATGTAAGTGAAAATACAGTTTCATTTACAGGAATCACTTCATATTTTAAGTACTTAAATTTGATTAAATAGGAAGATATTGTTTGGATGGTTTTTATAGAGAACATATTTTAAAACTTCTTTTGGTTTGCCCGTTTTATTGGTGTCGAAGGGCAAAGAACTGAGGAAAGCCTCCTCACCCTGACTGGGAAGGAGGGTCTGTGCCCACAGATGTCAGTTGCTCCCCGCCCTAAGCACTCCATGTATTGCTAGGAACTGCTGCATTTTAACATTTTCCTCGGTCTCAAGTTGTTAAATCATTTTCTAAGGTATAATGTTGATTCTCTACCTCAGAGCCTATTCCAAGATTAATTTTGAACTAAGCAGATAGACAGAACATTCCTAGTGTGATGCAGAGGAGTAGAAAAGAGCAAAGCGGTACACTAGAAAGCGAGCTGGTGATCTCTTTCCTATTAATTTACGTGGGAGACAGGGGCGTGAGGGCCCATCACTTTGGCAGACACCTTCAAAAGCAGGAGTCAGGCCTGAAGCACACTTGGCCTATGGTAGCGAGAGACAGGTGTGGAGTAAAGGCTAAAGAAGCCAGCTAGCCCCTGGATCAATAAGTGTTAAACAGAAGAATTTTAAAAATACGAAACTTTTAAAAAGGGCAAGACACTCTGATTTATAGTTGACTTTCAAAAGGATTGGGACTTGAAGTAAACAATGAGGGCAAAGAAGAGCTGAGGAAAGAGCCCTCCGGGCAAGCATAGGGCTCCAAGGTGGGCACAGTGGTGTGTTTTGTGTACAGTGAGTGCAATTAGTGAGCGAGACCAAGAGGTGTGATGTGAGGATGGGAAGTGGGCAGAGGGTCACATCCTTTAAGGCCCTGGGTGAGTAGATTGGGTTAAAACTCTATTATGTAAAAGTTCAAACATATACAAACGTAGAGGAGATAAGGTCAGGAACCCCTGTGTACCCATCACCCAGCTTCAGCAGTTATCAGCTCATGACATTATTTATTGTTCACATATAAACCCATTCTGCTGTCCCCCACACACATATACACTTGAGAGTAAATGTGTAAAACATTTTAGTTTGTCTTTATAGATCAGCTATTGTTCTAAGGGCAATGGAAAAGCATTGGAGATTTAAAATGGGAGAGAATAAAAACCTAAGGTTTAAAAAGATTACTCTGTTATTATGTGGGAAACAGATTGTAGGCGTCAGAAATACAACCCAGGAGACCCAGTTTAGGAGGCGGCTTTAGTGGAGCTGAGGTGAGAGATGATGGTAATTTGGACTAGGGTCATAACATGAAGATAGAAGTGCTTAGATTTAGGATATATTGTGCAGTTACAAGTCAGTAGGTTGACTGATGGGTTGAATATAGGAAGTGAAAGTTTATTTAACAATAAAAAGAATAATGTAAGTTCAGAGTATTTTTTTACATGGAATATTATTGAAACACCCAAATTTGACCAATGAGAACTAAGTATATAAATTTAGACACAACTTCTAGTTATCATTTACAAATAATGCATTTTGTATCTAAAAGAGTTTCCTCAATTATTTTTACATATTTGAAATTTGTAGCTTTTTTCATAATTCTCGTTATGAAATATTTGACATACATTTTTTTAAGACATAGTTTTGTGTTTAATAAAAAATCCAACATTTACTACCTACATTAATCATAGGGTGTTGTGAAATTAAGTGTCATTATATGAGGTCTGACAATTAAGTTCGTGAACTTGTTGCAACAATGTTGCTAACCTTTTTTGATATCAGAGGGATTGTTCATTATGAATTTGTACCAACTGGACAGTTAACCAAGTTTGCTATTTGGAAGTGCTGAAAAGGCTGCATGAAAAATGTGGACGAAAACGACCAGAACTTTTTGCTAACAATTCATGGCTCTTGTATCATGACAATGCACCAGCTCACACGGCACTGTCTGTGAGGGAGTTTTTAGCCAGTAAACAAATAGCTGTATTGGAATACCCTCCTTATTCACCTGATCTGGCCCCAATGACATCTTTCTTTACCTGAAGATAAAGGAAATACTGAAAGGAAGACATTTTGATGACATTCAGGACATCAAGGGTAATATGACGATAGCTCTGATGGCCATTCCAGAAAAAAGAGTTCCAAAATTGCTTTGAAGGGTGGACTAGACACTGGCATCAGTGCATAGCTTCCCAAGAGGAGTATTTAAAAGGTGACCATAGTGATATTCAGCAATGAGGTATGTAGCACTTTTTCTATGATGAGTTCGCGAACTTACTTGTCAGACCTCGTATGTAAAGCCCTTAAAACAGTACTTGGTTCAGTGTAAACCTTTAGTAACAGGCTATGAAAATAAAAATATGTGTAAACATAAATGGATTATAAAAATACTTTTCTGTTTCTTGTATTCTGAGGGCTGCACTATATAACATCAGTGGCATAGAAACTTTTGGAGCTTAAAGAAATTTAATTAAGCTACTCACAGATACGGGCCTCTGAGGATGAAACTGAGGAGTCATGTAACTAGGGAGATTTAACTTACCAAAAGTGACATAGGAAGTGGTCCAGCTGAGGTATGGATATAAACCATCTGACTTCAGGGTCTGGACTCTTAACCACTTTTGTAGGCACTCATTTCAATATATCTGTGTGGGTGAACAGATGAGTAGATGAAAGCATACATGAGCAAATGGACGAGTACTGAAAGAAACCGTAAAGAGACTAGAAAATTGTGGCAGAAAGATGGGAATATGGGGAACATTAGCTTTCAAAACCCACATGTTCTCTGGGGCCTTAGTTGGGCAGCAAGGGGGCTTTAAAATAGACTAAACAGATAAATAAATGGATGGCTAGATAAGATAAAAGTGATAAATGAGGCCATTTTAAAATACTTAGTGTGTCCTCAAAATTTACTTAGTATGGGGTGGGGCAAGGGATCAGTCAGCCTTTAGACATTGAGGCAGATCCAGAGTTTGAAAGGAGGAGGAGAGGAGTGTTAAGATCTACCTTTCTTTCCCCGACAGTTCAGTCAATGTGCTGAATACAGCTCCTGAGGAGACCAAACCAAATCAGATTGGAAGAGAAAGCGCAAATCAGAAATGGAGCGTGGCATCGAGACCTGGGTCACAGGAAGGTTGCTATAGTGGATGCTCCTGGACCTACACCAGTTCTCATGTAGAAAAAGATGACTTACCTTAGACATGTGGACTAGAATTTTTTTTATTTCATGTTCATCAAATTTCACATCTAAATTGAAACAGGGTGTGTCATAAAGTCAATCACCTCTAATAATTTAAGATGGTCCGAGTTGTTTGTTTGGACTTCCTGTTCCTTCCCCAAAGAGCTAAAATGTTAAATCTATTTAAAAGGATATAAAAGCTTTGGATATGTATTTTTAGTAACAGAAGCATCTGGTTCTGTGAATAAAGGAATGTATAGATGTTTGGATGGAAGCAAAAGCACTAGAAGGAGTTTCCTGTTATAGGTATTAAAAATAGCACTTTTAGGAAACTGATTATTGTAAATGTTTTAATTTTGTCCCATATATAGTTGGCATTGAAAGTTTAGCCTTTACTTGAATGTATACTGTAGATTTTTAACAAAGCAAGTTCTATATTTATTATGTTTAGTGTGATTTGAAATTTCCTCTTTCATATGTTTTAAATAAAGTGAAATTTATGTATGTTTTGTATATAGATATACATGATTATGTTAAGAGGCTTTAAGATTTAAAAATTTTACACATGCATAATTATAGTATTTCATGCCAATAAAATTTTTATTAGTGGTGTTCTGTTTACAGATGTATTAGAGCCTTTGCCACATGATGTTTAAGAATTTTTTGAACCCATCTGAGCAATAAATAAACTCGAAAGCTATTCCATGAAGCTGAGTTCTTTAGATAATTAGCATTACTAACATTACATTTTCAGGATTTCTACCGCATTAGATTTTTTTATATATGTAGGATATTACAATTTTTCAAAGGACTATTGACTGTAAGATAATAGAGGTAAGACAACAAAAGTACCTTTGAATAAAGCAATTTAAGAATATTGGCTTAAGATATTTGGATGGTAGAAGATATTAAGGTATTTAAGATGTCTGATAGTGATACACATTTATTTCTTTTTTACCCAGATGGGTACCAGTATTATAACAGCTGCACCAGCTAATGGAATCTGATAATGTAGAAAGAAGCATTGGATTGACAATCCAGATATACTCTGGACAAAGTTGTGTCATTTCATTTTCAGAACTGGTTGCATGTTTCTTCATGTATATTGTTATTATTGATAGTAATAATAATATGTGTTGACCAAGGCTCTTTCCAGGATTTTTGTCAAAAAGCTTTTAAGTGCCTAACCCTACTGTCCCTGTACGTAGAAGCCTGCATAGATCCAGTCCGTGGTAGGTATTGTAGGTTAGGCCTATTTCCTATCAGTTCACATATACTCACCCTATGTGACTATTCCATTTAAATTTGTCATGTCTTTAAAAAAAAGTATTTTTGTCATCCATTCACTGTATATATATAGTATAACTCTTTGGAGTTGAGTAACAACAGCCATTTTTCAGCATTAATAGTTATATCATTGAGTATCTTATAAGATAATGTAACTACTTATGAGAAAGGAACCATATTTATAGTCTCAAAATCTGGCTTTTGAACAAAACCAAATTAGTCACTCACTACCTTCAGCTTAATACATGGTCACACCTTTACCATTTACAATATTAGAAGTGACACATTTCAGAGACAATACCATATTCCAAAGAAAGAAACAGCTGGGATATAATTCTTTTGCTATTGAGCAATAATGTGATCAAAGACAAATGATCAAGAAATTTTAAATAGTGATTTTTTTTTCAGGGGTTTCTCTGATATACTTTGCCAGAAACAAGCATTCTAATTTTTAAAGTAAATCTCCTACTTCAGGGAATATTGCCAATATTGAAAATCCATGACAATGGATTTTTACAAAATAGTATATTTTTTGTTGTGTATCTCAAATTTGGTTGAATTTTCATATTGGAGGAAAAATTTCTTGAGACTTACCTTGAAATCTAAGGTGTGAAAGAAGCAGTAAAATGAAAGGCAGGTTCATGGTACTTTTGATAAAAGTCAGCATAGATCTGCTAGAAGTTGTGTTTTATCTAACAGTGTCAGTTTTGCTTTACTGTACATTCCAACTCCAAAGTGATTCCTAGTCACACTAAACGTCCCAGGATGTGGAAGTGGTTTCCATGTTGAAAAACTCCTGTCTGACTCCATACATAAAACTCCTAGAGTTTTGTTTCCCTTTCTAGGTATTTGCAATGTATTAGTAATACAGCTGTGCTGCTGTCTGACGTTTAGCCATTAGACGGTGGTACTACAGTGTGCTTCAGCTTGAAAGGCCTGATATTCTTACGTGTTCTTGTTTATCAATATGTAAATCTGAAATATTTTGTACCTCAGATTTGTTTTTACATTGCACATCCCTTTTGAATTTTTAGAGCATAAAACTGGCAAAACAAAACTTAAGAGAAAAATTTTATTTCCTACTCTTAAATTGTTATCTTCAATTTATGATGAAAAAATTAATAGAACAATCATGCCAGAAAATTAAGATTAAAGTTTAACTTAATAAATAGGTATATTCTTGTAGAAGCAGTGTATTAAATGGTTAGATTTACAGAACAATCCATGGCACATTGTTTTCCTGATGGTATAATTAAAATACTATTGTTACTTAGAGTTCCGTATTACCTACCTTACCTTACCAGACTTGTTCATAGACTTGTGATAACATGGTTTTTGTGGGAAAGCACATTCCATGGTGCATGATGAGAGGGGGAGCGCCCTGGAATCCAGACTTGACCTTCACTGGGGGAGCATTTGAAAGCACCCAGGGTGCCAGGAGAGGTTTTGCAACGTGTACTCCTGGGACCCTATAAGTTAGCATGTGATTGCCCTGTTGTAAAAATCTCCCAAGTATGTTGCCTAATGTAAATCATGCTCTTTTAGATTGGATTTAAAGTAAATACGGGTCACGGCAGTCTAGTAAGTATACTTTTTCCTATGTTGTCCTTAATTTTTTTCAATCTTGACAAGCATTTATGAAGTATCTGCTGAATGTCAAGACTTATTTCTACATTCTAGTCAGTGGAGATTGAAAGGCATCTAAGCACACTCGCTTCCACTGAGAATCTCCTGAGTTGAATGGAAGGCCAGTTCCATAAAGCTAAATTGTAGTAACAGTGGTAAATGCTATTCAGTCATTCAGGCTGTTAATAAAACTTGGACTGATTATTCTGCCCCAGGACCACATATCTGTTCCATAACTGACCTGGCTAGGTTTCCATTCCAGTTCGTCTTTGCTTTGTTTCCTATGGAAAGTAACATGTAATTAATATATCCTTGTTTTGGTTTTATTTTTTACAGTCAAAATATTGACCTGCAAAGCAGTATAAGATTTTCTGCCCATAAGAACATGTATTATTATCTAATAGAAAAAGCATTTACAAAGCTTCGGGCCATACAGATAAGGATAATGAAATAGGTTATTCTCGTCCTTTTACTAAATACAGTTTATTTTCAGGCAGGATGTAAATTTGGAGTGGAGTGGACTGTTGATTAAATCAATTTATATAAAAACTTTCACTTGACTGGTTAAGATTTTAAAATTTTTAACATTTGCAAATAACTGATTTCAGAGGTCTCAGGAGTTACTGTAGTGCCAGTGATACAGAAAGATCCACAATGTTCATATATTTTAGATTCAGGAATATTTGTACGTAGTATGCTTACTGCACAGTAAGCACATAATATTTGTTAATGAGAAACAGAATACTAATGAAACAAACAGCACATCACTTCATTGGCATGAATGGACTCTAAGGCCCAAATCCTAAAACTTCTTTCTCAGGAGGGTAGGAATTTTGGGTTGTAGTTTCAACCCTATCTAACTTGGCTCCCTGCACAGAGTATTAGAATAGAATAGGCCATGCTACAAATAAAAACCACTGAGTTGGTGTGGCTCAGTACAAAAGTTTAATTCTTGCTCATGAAACGCTCAGTGTCGGTTGGGCAGTGTTCCACCATGTTTATGCTCTCTGGAACACATGGCCCCCAAGGTTGTAAATCGGGGAAAGAGCAGACTGGCATATAATGTTGGATATCAAGGACCAGATCTGAAAGAGACATACTTCCATCTTCATTGCTTTGCCAAGAACTTGGGCCTACAGCCCTAGCCTAATTACAAAGAAGGCAGGGATATAGAAAACAGCTGTTTGGTAAGCACTGACAGTCTCTGCTATGTAATGCAGTTGGTGCTTGATATTTCATCCAATCAATTATTTATAAAAATAACCAGCAAAATAGTACTCTGCAAGGGATTTACTGATGATAAAGGCAGCAAATATTCTTAATTTTTGGAAGGATGTATTTAAGGCTTTTTTTTCATAATATTTTAATAACTTTCATAATATTTTAAGTTTTAAAATGTTCAAGTGGTAGTTGTACACATTAACTAAAATATCTTACATTTTATAGAGCCCATTTTTTTTTCTTTCAATAACCCTGTGAGAGAGAGTATTAACCTTATTTTCAGAGTTGGTAACAGACTCATATTAAGTGACAAACCCAAGGTCACATAACTCGTAAGTGACAAAATCAAAACTTAACCCAGATTTTCTGATTCCTAAATTTCTAACTTACTCCAGACTGTGCCTTTTTAAGTGAAATCGTTCAATTACCGTGTTTCCCCGAAAATAAGACCTAGCTGAACAATCAGCGCTAATGCATCTTTTGGAGCAAAAATTAATATAAGACCCAGTTTTATTTTAGTGCAATATGAGACCAGCTCTTACAATCTTACATAATATAAATATAATATATAAATTATATAAGAGTGGGTCTTATATTAATTTTTGCTCCAAAAGACACATTAGTGCTGATTGTCCAACGAGGTCTTATTTTCGGGGAAACACAGTATTAACCTGTAATCCTCCACCCTGAAATCTACACCAAAAGGTATTGATCGTTTGATCCACGTGCAAGGCTCACCCTTGTTTTGTGAATGGTTACCATGGCAATCCTATTCAGAGCTGGACCTCTACCGTTTCAAGATTAGAGCATTAAGGCTCTAACTGAAATAGTATAATAGCAAAAAATACAGGCCACTAAGTAAATCCCAAAATATACCTAGACGGCCTGCTTTTCCCGCCTTGTGTCCCTCTGGCAAGTCACAGTGACCAGAAACGGTTTTGTCCAAAGGCCCAGTTACCTTTGTAGATATTTCATCATGAAACATAAATGCTAAAGCAGTGGGAATTAAATAACATGTATGAATATTTTTACTCTAAAAAGAACAGCTGCTTGCAGGGCAGCTGAGATTTTTCTAGTTTCTCGGCTGCGTCTGCATTTAGATTTCTTGTTTCTGGTGTGTCAAGATAGTTTCCTTCCAGGTCACAGTGCCCTGTTAAAGCAAGCCTTGTCCCGGCCCCGTGTACTGACTAGAAAAAAGTAGATTGCATATTCCCGAAAGCCCTTCATTCCAGTTCTTTGGCGCCAATTCTCTATCCGATGTCTAAACTGAGGTGAAAATTGTGCATGCCAGCCAGGGATGGAGTCTGACTGCTAATTCTTAGCTCTGACAGCCCCTAAGTGTAGTTACTACTTGATTAGAATGTCGTAATCTGAATACCTTGAGTTTTTTTTTCCCTGTAATTCTCAATCTGGAACTGACTCAAAATAACCTTTTTTTCTAATTTTTTTATTAGTGAAGAGGATCAATCAAGTGTAATTCTCAAAGAGTAGCCCAGAAGTGTAATGCTTTTGTGAAATATCAAACTGTTTTAGCCTTTTTCCTTTACAAGTCTCTTTTACCTTGAAAAGTAATTAATTTATAGATTATTTTTGGTAGTTTAATTCCTTTTTAACCAAAAAGTATTAAAAATAAAATCTCTCTAATTAATTTGATCTCAGTGAAACGACACTTTCCGAGGACACCAAGTTATTTGTACCAGGTTTAGTGCCCCAATGAAAAACAGAAATCCATCAACTAGCCACACAAGCCTTGGCATATGTTAGTTTTAAGAAAAACTATTTTTGACCTTAAAGGAACTATGGAAATTTTTAACTGAAATTTAAAATTCAGCTTTGATCCTTTTTTTCTAAAACACTATTTCTCATTTTTATCAAAGGCAAAGATCTGAAGAAATGACTGATACATGCTTTTAAATAAAAATCTATAAATTATTACCCAAACTCAGAAGTTTTTGACAGTGAAAGGGGAAGCTATTCATAATTAGGCACATTCCATCGGTGTTGTAAAGTGGGATGAATGGTCGCCAAGTGTATGGTCGAAGGCTTCCTCCTCCAAGTAACCAGAGCTCGGACTCGAGTTGATTGTTGAGCCTTAATACCCCCAAAACAACTCCCTTTAATTCATGCCTCAGATATGGTTTCTAAAACATGGAATCAAGTTGTAGTCTATCCCAGCGTGCAGTAAATTTTCCTATAACACTTGTTTTAGAAACACACAAAAAAACCCCACAATTTGTCCCAATGCCATTGATATATTAGGGAACAATTTGAGCATGATGCAGAATTTCCATTTGCTTATGCATGATTCTGCCTGTGAGAAAAGCTAGATGAATGCAGAAAACTACACCCAGCTTAACTGAGCTGGTAGGGATACACAAAACACATGTACTCACACATATCCAATACCTACCAGCTACTTCAGTTTACCACAGGTGTTTAAGCGATGCCCATCCCTATTTTCCCCTTAAACTTCACAGCCCTCCTTCCACCACTTCGCAATAATGCACAAGCTACAACCTACCTACACCCACTACCACAAGCAAACTTCCGGTCTTTTTCAAGGTAAAGTGCTGTATTTGTTGTAGTGTGTACGTGTTACTTAACCATTTAATGTGTATAAAACTGTGATCAGTTTTATTAGGATCCTTTTTTTTTGGGGGGGGGGTCACGAAATTTTTGAATACTGTGCCCCCAACCCTATTTTCCCCATGCAGCCTGTGGTTTTTATTGTGCAGTTCTGCACAGCATGGTGAGTTTTAGGAGGGCTATATTGTATGAAAGCTAAGCTGATGGAAAAGAGGAGCCTTTTGTCTCCCCATTTATAACACACTGACTGCTGGATAACTTCTCAGAATTCCATGCCAATTTTCGTCAGTCTACACATCTGTAACATACTATTATTTGCAGGGCTGAAACTTACCAAATTTCAAATAAGTATCTAAAATGCATTGAGCCGCTCTTATCATCCTGAAATGACCTTTTGAAGCCCCCAAGGTGCATTCCCTCCTCCCTAAGGTGCATTCCCTCATCCCTAGCTAAGGATGTCTTATATATGTGTTCCCTGTCTAGCTCTGAACCTCTCATGCATATGGGGTTTCTGACTGTCATGTATGCGGGGTTTCCATACATAGGTAGGTACTAAATTTGTTATTTTCTTGTGCTAAAAAAATGTTTTTAAATTTACTGAGCCCTTGCTGTGTGCCAGACACCACACTGAACTTTAATAAGCAATTTCTTTTACCTCTTCCAACAACTCTCTAGGTAGAAGTTATGGCTATTCTCACTTTACAGATGAGGACACTGGAGCAAGGAAAGTTAAAGAAACTTGCCCAGCGTCACACAGCTAATATGTAAGGGAGCTGCCATTTGAACACAGGATTCATATTAAAATTATTTTTTGGCATATTCTTCCTTTAATCTGATAAGCATTTATTTTCCTTTAATATCAACTTAAATGACATTACATCTATACAGCGTTCCCTGATTCTGTAAGCAGGCAGGCACCTCTCTGCTCTCAGAATTAAACTAACTTTCTTTTTATTCATTTAGCAAATTTTTACTGAGTACCTATTAGGATTGCAATGCTAGACACTGGGGCTATAACATTGAAGATGACTTGGCTATTGTCAGAAACTAACAATCCACGGAGGGAAACAAGTAAATGAGCAATTGAAGGCAGTTGGATAAGCATTACGATAGAGGGTCAGAATGCTCTGAAGAGCAGAGAAGGGAAGCCGCCTTTCAAACCAGGGGTAGGGCATCCGAGAGGATGTTTGAGCTAAATATCCACGCATAGACATTCCAGGTACATTCTGTCCCTAACAGAACAGAAAAGATCAGAGGTGTGAAACCACACGACCTTGAGGAAAGCTACAAATGGTTCTGTTTGGGACGGAGTAAAGCGTGTAGGGGACCAGTGTGGGGTAGGCAGGGGCCAGGCTAAAAGGGTCACAGATACAAGGGATTTTGAATTTGCCTAAAAGGCTTGGTGATGCTACTGAGTAATTCAAGTACAGATGCAACACAAGACGGCTGTTTCCTCACTCTCCTTGTCATAGCACCATGAGCATTCCTGTACTAAAGCATTATTACAAATGCCTTAATTGTGTATACTCTGTCATAGCTTTTATCACAGTTCTTATTTCCAGATGGAAGCAATATGGAGAATTTCTGGAAGGAAAGCAAAATGGAGATGAGACCAGGTTGCAGTGATCCAAGTGAGAAGTGATTGCAAGGAGGGGATGGATTTACAGGGAGAATCTGATTGGATGTTGGGGTTCCGTGCAACACGGCTGAGATTTCTGGCTCAGGTAGTGGTGGATGACAGTGTAAGTTTCTGTCTTTAGGACTGGCCTTTGGCTCCTGGGAAATAACCTCTGAGCTTTGGAATATCTTGCCTAAGAAGAGTGGATTTGCATGTCTGAGGCCTTGGCCGTGCTGTACCAGTGTGCCCACATTAAGTTCATCCTCACAATTTATGATAAAAGCCTGGGCTGGCATCTGAGTAGCTGAGATCTGTCACATGGGTGCTTCATGCCTGTGTGACTGACTCCCAGTAAAAACCCTGGACACCAAGTGTCGTGCGGGGGGCGTCCGGCGGGGTCTCTGGTCCCGCTCCCCATACAAGAACGCAGGATATGGTGAGGCCAAAAAGGAACACCCACGGAGCCATAGGTAGGGGAGTCATACCACTACGGTCTCACTGGAGGCTGGGTTCACTGGACGTGCGACCTGCTGTCCCTTTTGTCTGCAACCCACCGACGACTCTCTTTCACTCTCCTCCACTCTCCTAGCGTAGCCACAGCAGTTATATTAGTGGCCAATGGCTCACTGGTTACAGCTGACGGCCAACTAGCCACAGCTGATGGCCATGCAATCACAGTTGGCCATTTACTACCTGAGCCAGCACCTGTCTACGTGAGGCTGAGAGCCTGGAAACTAATTTCTGGGGCTCTGCCCCCACACCAAGTCTCCGATGAGCTTCCCTGGTTGGCAACTCTTCACAGGTATTGTCACACATTGTTGTGACTCCATTGATAGAGGATACCTGGAAGCTTGTGTTTGGTTTCTCCTGAGCCTTTGGGTTTGGCCCATGTGCCTTTTCCCTTTGCTGACTTTAATCCATACCTTCTGCTGTACTAAGTAATGACCCTGAGTATAGCAGCTTTTCGGTGCCTGTCCTAGTGAATCATCAAGCTTAAGAGTGGTGTTGGGGACCCACAGAGGTCTGGGAATCAACACATAAGTGGTTATTGAAGCTATGGGCATACATGAGGTCCAAAAGAGATCATCAAATAAGAAGCAGAAGGTAGAGACTTGCATATCACTGGCATTTAAAAGGCAGTTGTGGAAGCAGATGAGATAGGATTTTGAGAGTGAATATCAAAGAGAGGTTGTCGTCAACCGTCTTTGGGCAGGAGAGAATTTCAAGGAAGTTCAAAAAGGTTGAATTCATTGAGAAACTTCAGGTCTACAGCAAAAGCTAATTTACGAAACCATTCAGTATTCAATAATTGTAGGTGAGGGTAGTTCCTCCTCCTTAGAAAAATTTCAGTCTTGGCTCTGGGCTCAAATAGTCACTCCGAGACTTTCCCCTTGCTAAGCCATCAAACTGCTGTGTGACTGGAAAAGTCAGGCTATTCAGCTCCTACTTCTGACAAATGCTCACAGAATTGACAGTGGTGAAGTCCCCGAGAATGAAGGTGATTCCCCATTGGGGCCACTGGTTCAATAACACAGCTCTAGTGTCACTGCATAATAGATTCAAATAGATTCAAATCTCTCTGTACAGTATCTGCTACTCCATACACATTGACCACCATCCATTGAAACACATCTTTGCAGATTTTACTCTAGATTGTACTGAATTCATGTTATCTCAATGTCTTTGAAAATACTCTCACCTGTAGTTGTTCCAAGCCAGCTATTCATAGAAGCTAATTCTTCTATCACTACAAACACGCCTTTGGACTCAAATAAACAACCAGGCAGCAGCAGTAATAGCTGTTGACTCATCAGGGGCCCTGGAGAACCGCTCAGAAACACTTGCCTTGGTTTTTAAATTGACTGCTGATGCTGGTCCCACGGTCCTCAGCTCCTTGAGTAACTGTTGTTGCCAATAAAGCTAATAGTCTTAAACACATTCATTGTGTCTGGACGCATTTTTTCTGCTGCAACGATCAAAATCTTTAACTCGCCATTATCAGTAAGCAGTTTTTTTGCCTGGTTAACAAATGAACTCCTTGGAAACAGTTTGGTTGCAGCCTCATTTCCATTTTTTATTTTTATGAAGAAATTCTGCTATAAGATATTCCATTTTAAGTTTCCTAATTTTTTTTCGACCACTGCTTTTCTGTGAGTTGGAAATACTGTGGTGAATGCTTATCTAATAAGGTCAACACACATTGTATTCTTTCAACACAGCTATAGTGTTATTGTATAATAAAACTGTGCTTTGCTATCTAACTTGATAACAAAATTCCACTGCACCTCAAGAGTATAGTATTCAAAGTCTACTTTTCTTGTTTTGTCATGATGGGTGTCACGCAGGGTGTCATGCGGGGTCTCAGCTCCTGCTCCCCACATAAGAACGCAGGACATGGTGAGGCCTAAAAGGAACAACCACAGAGCCGTAGATAGGGGAGTCATACCACTATATTCTTACTGGCGTCTGGGTTGGAGACACAGGAAGCAGGAACCACACGATCTGCAACCTGCTGTCTGCTTCTCTGCCAACCAACCTCATTTGCCAACTGCAATCCGCTGTGCTAACTGCAATCTGTGCCTCTCTGCAATCCACAATCCGCGCTTGCTAGCTTAGCTATGGCAGTTATATTAGTGGCTAATGGCTAACCGGTAACAGCTGATGGCCAACTAGTCACAGCTGATGGCCGTCTACTACCTGAGCCAACACATGTCCACATGAGGCCAAGAGCCTGGAAACTGTTCTCTGGGACTCTGTCACCACAATGGGAATGCACAGGTAATAAACAGAATTTTAAAATGTCGAGTAGAGTGAAACCTGTGGTACTTGACATGTTAAGTTATAACTGTAATTTGTAGATGTAATGCAGGGACTATGGTCCCGCTCCCCACATGGAACACAGGATAATGTGAGGCCAGAAAAGAACAACAGAGCCATACATAGGGGAGTCATACCACTATATTCCCGCTGGCGGCTGGGTTGGAGACACAGGACGCAGGCTCCACATGATCCGCAATCTGCCATCCACTTCTCTGCTGACCAACACACCAACATAGCCACGGCAGTTATATCAGTGGCTAATGGCTAACTGGTAACAGCTGATGGCCAACTAGTCACAGCTGATGACCGTCTACTACCTGAGCCAGCACCTTTCCACGTGAGGCCGAGAGCCTGCAAACTGCTCTCTGGGACTCTGTCCCCACAGTAGATCACAGTTATAAGTGAGCAGCAGTGCAAAGCAATAAGAGTGTCACATGTGGTTCCTGTCACAACTACTCAACTCTTGTCATTTTAGCATGAAAGCACTCATAAATGTGTAAATGAATGAAAATGTGCTAGTATAAAACTTTAGTTATGGTCTCTGAAATAGAATTTCATATAATTTTTGTTGACCTCAAAATATTCTTTTGAGGGAGACAGTAGTGAACTTAACCAGGCAAGGTGTCACCATCCCAGCTGCTAGACTGGACCTCAAAGCCATACTAGGAGTTTCAGTCCTATCATAGCAAACGCATGTTTGATCCTGTGTATAAATGATGGAAACCCAGTTGGAAGTAACTTAGGCAAAGGAGAATTTGGCAGCTCGTGTAACAAACCATTGGAAGACCATTATCAATGTGCCCCAACAGAATAAGATGCCAATCTATAGTTGGAAATACAGAGAAAAGGAATTGGCAAAGCCTGTGTGGGTGGTCAGGACCCGAGGCCCATGGGCAGACTCCAGTCTGTCCCCAGTGCCTCTGAGCAGAAACCCAATCCTGTAGACCAAGCCAGTGGTTTCCACCCACAGCTGGAATATCCCCAAAGCTGAGTGAATTTTCAGAAGATGAATTACTGTGTTATGTAATTGGATCAATTTAATATCTGAGGAAGTAGAGGCAGTTAGCCTTGGCTCAGTCTGGTGGGCCTTGCTGTGGGGGCCGCCTTTTCTTCTCTCCCCAAGCGCAGGGCAATACTTCACGATGTCTTTGTACTGGCAGAGTTCTCTCTCCCAAGTGTTGCCCACTGACTAGAGAGAGAGCTCAGAAGGGGGTGCTCTCTGAGAAGCCTGCAGCAGAAGAGCTGTCCCCCCACGGATCATGCAGGGTGGTTTGCGCTCCATTCCCAGCATCTGGGTGTCAGAACTGGTCCTTAAACCTACAGTCATAGGGACAGGAGCCACAGCCTGAACGATTTACCCCTGAACACAACAGAGCACTCGGCCGGGGAGTAAGCGCTATTTACCCTCCTCTGCATCTGGGAACTCACTTCCGTTTCTCTTTTCTAGAAACGATTCAATCTTAATGTGAAAATTCTCACTTTAGGTAACTGAAATAAACAGGCAAAAATAAAATCCCCAGCAGGTTTCCAAAACAACTCATTTCTAGCATTTAGTTTTGCTCCCAGTGCATTGCATTTTCACCTTGTCCTGTCCCCCAACAGTCATCTCTAAATATTTCTGGTTCTTGTTTTCTAGTTTGGATGGCTTATCTCCCCCTGCCCATGTGCTCCCCAGGAGAAATGTGGGGGTGTGTGTGGGGGGCAGCAGAGGATAGGTGCCCTGGCAGTAGTCAATCTGCCCTTTTAGGATAATATAATCAAATTATGCTAACAGGAGGGATGAAATTCTCTTATGTTTGTGTGTGTACTGTGTAAACAGCCACCTTGTGCACAAATTTGTGACGACGTGGATGAATCTTGAGAGTATATGCTAGTCAGACGGAAAAGGACAAGAACCATATGATTTCACTCATATGTGGGATATAAAACAGAAAGCAACAAATGAACAAACAAACTCATAGACACAGACAGACAACAATATGGTGGTTACCAGAGAGGAAGGGGGGTAGCAGGAGAATGAACAGGGTAAAGGGGGTCAAATATGTGGCGATGGAAAGAGACTAGACTTTATGTGGTGAGCACACAATGTGATATACAGATGCTGTGTTACAGAAATGTACTCTAGAAACTTATATAATGTTATTAACCAATGTTATTAACCCCAATAAATTTAATTTTAAAAAAGAATAAGGCAAGTCATAAACTACGTGACTTAATGAAAAATTCTTACTAGTTGCCCAGCCGGATCAAAATTAGATGACCATCTTTTGTGGGCTCAAGTATAAAAATCTGAATCTTGTGTAGTGTTTCTGTGCCCTAACCCAGCTCAGGGCTTAGTCTCTGAAACTATCCAAGAACACTGCAGTCTGCAGACCAGAAAGTGTTCAGTGTCAAACCAGTCACTCGATATTTATAAAGGTTTAGGTCAGAGCATCTTTACAAAGAGTCCCTGAGAGAGAGAATCATCCCAGCAGTTCTGAGAAACATAGACTCTTAATTTCAAGTGACTCATTTAACAGAGCAGCAGACTATTAAATTCTCTACTTTGAAATTCTGGTGAATGGAATTTTTGAATGGCTTCTGAATGCATGTTCAGCTCTATGATGGCATGTGCAGAGCGTGATTACAAAAATTCTAAATGCATAATGAATAACCGCCTCATCCTCCCACTGCTGAACATTTAGAGCTGAGTCTGAGCTCCTCTACCTCTTCCTCACATCTCCTGCTTTCCTGCTTGGGAGTGAGAAATAGAACAAATAAAATGGAGTCTCTGTAGTCAAGCTGCTAAATTACTAAAATCACATAGGTTGAGGCATGAGGAAAGATTCTATTCTTGTTTTAACTAGTCTGGGAATTCAGACTTTTGAACTCCCCTGTCCCGTGTCTATGCCTGGATATGCACCAAACCTCTAGATAGCCAGCCCTCTGGTTACCCACTGAAGGACTGAGGAAAGAATGTTCACGTATCCAGACCACCGGTTATCTAGAGGATGACCTCAGAACAGTCCAGAGGCTGAGAAGGCAGGACTGATTCTTCTCAAGAAGTTAGTCTTGACTGTAAGAATCTTAGCTTTTCTCTCTTCTTCAGAACCTATCCACATAGCTCTCTGGGAGCTCTTTGTAAACGTATCTCAGTTTTTAATCTCTTTCCTGATTCAACCGATCTGATGGTTCCTCACTAGTAGAAAAAAGGTCACACTACATGACACGTCACATCACGCCCTTCTCTGTCTGGCTCCCATCCACGCCAGTGTCCTCCGCTGACACTCCAGCATGCGTCCTGTGGGAGAGACTACATACCGTTCCCCAATTTAGGTTCTCCTTCCTGATTGAAATAACAATTGTTGATTACGTTTCCATGTCTTTCTTAAGTTAGATGTGGCTGGGTGACAAACTATAGAAGTTGAACTATAGAATATAGTTATAGAATGAGACTACAGAACTATGGGATGTAAACAGAAGTATCATGTAGGAGCTTTTCCCCGATGGAGCTGACACACATCCTTTTTATTTGCTCCCGTCTCCATCCTCCAGCCTGGAACACAGATGTGATGGCTCCAATTGGACCACGAAGGACACACCCAAGGGAAGGAGGAGCAGCACGCTGGAAGGTGCCATGGAGCAGAGCTGCCACGGCCCTAACTGCCTCCCTCTGGAATTTTCTGTGAGAAATGAACTTCTAACTTGGTTAAGCCACTGTTATTCGAAGTCTCTGCCCTGTACTGCTGAGCCTACTACTGACTGAAAGAATTTGCTACTGGATAGGGGATGCTGCACGTGACCCTCTGCTTGTCTTTTCTTTCTTTAAGCTCTCCATAGGGCCTCAAGAAGTCAGCCAACCTCACAGGTTTTGAATTCTGTACTCTTGCCATAGGGTTTCTCACCATAGCCACTTGGCCTAACATCCTTTTGGTTTCCATAGATACTTTTTCTCCCAGGTGACCACATGTGATTATTTAAATGACTGTTCTGCCACTGCAGATGGCAGACTGGTGGGTTTTGCAAAGGCTATCTGATTGGCAGAATCACATCCAGAGCCATCACTTCAAGGCATTCTGGAAATGTGGCTTTATTTCCAGTTCTGCAGAACAGGCAAGTGTGCTGGGAATGAATGTAAAGGAAGCCCTGAGTTCCCGGCTCCCACGCCTCAATCCAGCCTTGAGGAATAATTCAGACTTGCCAACACATTCATTCACTCCTTTACATCATTTCTGCATTTCCTTCTGCCTTGAAGCTTGTCTTTCCACCTCCCTCACTTCTCTGCCAGTAAGTTTATCCTGATCTTTCAAAACAAATGCCACCCCTGGCAGAGCAGACCCACCCTGCTGCAGCTGGATCTGAATAATACATTGCCTATTCCTCAGTAAGTATGAATCATACTTATTAGTTTACAGATCTCTTCTCTGCTAACATGTGAGTTCCTTCCTGGCAGGATTGTATCTGTCACATCTGTGCCCTCCTCTGCATCCTATTTGTATTCTCAGTCTGGCACAGAGCAAGAGCTAAGGGAATGTTTGCTGAACTAGTGACTACTGATAATGACTCCAGACAAAGCATCTCCTCGCTCAAACTGTAGGGCTAAGAGTATAGGCTCTGGAGTAGAACTGCCTATGAGTGAATCTTGGCTCTACCATGGACCAGCTCAGGGCATCTCAGGCATATGACGGAGCCCTTCTGTGCCTTAGTTTCCATTTCTGTTAAGTGAGTGCAGTAACACCTACAGGGTTGTTGGGAGGATTAGATAACACCGTCCATGTGAAGCACTTAGCACAATACCCAGCACACAGATAGAACTTAAGAAATGTCAGCTATTGTCATTTTGTCGTTGATTTCTTGCATACTCTCCACTTTCCATCTTTTTCTGGGCTCTCTCTGTACTTGCTCTTTAATATCATTTTGACGCAAACATTTTCCGAGCCCCAGCACTGTGTCAGGATAAACACAGTTGCTACCTGTGGAGCTTACTGGCTTTTGGAGAGGCAGACACCTAACCCATGAGCTGAAAGAAGTGTGGCATGTAAATAATAGACATTCTCACCAGTTTCCATGCAAGCCCAGGAGGGAGAGTGCTGGTCAGGAGATGATTTGCAGAGGGTTGTGAACCTTGAGACGGCTCTGAAAACAGGAGTGGAAGGGAGAAGGGGCTTCTGGGTGAGAGGACAGCGTGTGTAAAGGCACGGAGGTGTCCAACACCCAGCTGGGTTGGGGAGCAGCCAGGGGTTCAGTAGACTAGACCAATGGTCCTCACACTTGGGCCTGCATCCTAGTCCCTTGGATGCTTTGGTATAATGCAGATTGCTGCGCTCCTCATTAAATCTGGGGTAGGGCCTGAGATTCTGCATTTTAACAGGTTCCAGGTGGTACTCCTGTTGCTGGTCTGGGACCACTGTCTGAGAGCTCTGGGAGGCCAGAGCACGGGGTGGGAGTGGGAGCAGGAAATGGTGGGAAGTGGAGCTGGGCTTCACAAGCTAGCTCAGGAGTTTAAATTTTATAAACAACACCAATGGCAACAAAAACCACAGAAGTGTCTTAAGTGCAGAGGATACAATCAGATCTAGGTAGCACAGTGGATTTTAAGGGCGCATGACTTCAGGAGGCACGTGAGAAGTTGAATCAGGGGAGTTGTGGGTGGTCTGCTTCTTGCTCCTGATCACAGAGAAAGTGGCGCCCTCTCTCCTGAATTAATCATACTGATTTGATCAGTGATTTTCAAACGATGTCCTACACAGTCCCATGTGATCTGCCCAGGAGCCCTGGTGGCCAGTAGGTCTTTCTGTGGAGCCGATGCAGGGAGATAGTCTACAAGCCCCCTCCGCCTTTTTGCTGCAGGTAAAGAACGCTCTTCCCCCCTCCCCAGGAACAGATATACCAGTGGGGTTGGCCAGGTCCCCATGTAGTGCACACAATTCAAGCAAAATGAGGAAGTACGAGTGAAACCCAGATCAGGGACAGGTATTCTCAAACACAGCGATCAGCCCAGCATAGGCCGTGAGGACTCCTTATCTCCATGTAAGGGAGTGTTTTAAGCCCGAGGCACACTCTTCGGCAAATACAATAATGAATGTAAACAAAAAAAGAATCTGTGGTCACATGGGTGCAGTCAAGGGGGTGAAAGTATTCTCAGCAGCATTATGGCTGCAGGGAGCCAAACAAGCAAACCCAGCCTCAGGAATGGGGAGAGCTAGGAGAAAAAGGGAATTCGCTGGCATCTTCACAGAAGCAAAAGATGACACTTGGTAGTACTCATGCCACCAGATTCAAGTGTTGGGCTTTAGAAATCTATTTGGAATATACTACATAGTTACTAAGATCTAAATCTATGATTATTCACTGGACATGTTTTAATGAGGTAATATGTATTAAAGTGCTTTATAAACAGCAGCATCACAATTAAAAATAATTATTCACGAGGTTACTATTAATGATATAATAATGATCACAATATAATATTATTGGCAATTAAAAGTGTCATTTCTATTTATGCATACCAAAGAGACTTTTGGTCATTTGGTTATATTAATTCCATACGTAATTTAAATAGGGCCCATTTCCTATCTTTTAAATTCTGTGAATAATCTCCATATGTTAAGGTATTTACCTTACAAGGATGACCAACTGAACTTTATCAAATAAACCTGGGCTAAATGAGGCTAATCAGTTTGTGTTGCTTGGTTTTACCCATTCCTGTGCTTTCCAGAATGAGTCAGCCTGCTTTCAAAATTCTTCACATCATCATTTTAATTGTTTCCCTTTACATCCTACTTTATGTTTTTGTTAGATAGCATTTAATGAAGTTTCAGTTTTGATTATAGTGTGGACATTATTTTAAAATTTTACTTGATCTATGATAGCTTGTGCTTTGTGTCTCCACTTAAAATGATAGCAGTATAGAGTTCTATTTCCTTTTTCTTTCTTTTTAAAGGAGATTTGGTAAGTTTTTGTTTGTTTGTTTAAGATTCTATTTTTTATTTTTATTTTTAATTTTTTTATTGGGGCATATTGGGGAACAATGTGTTTCTCCAGGGCTTATCAGCTCCAAGCTGTTGTCCTTCAATCTAGTTGTGGAGGGCGCAGCTCACTGTCCCATGTGGGAATCGAACTGGCAACCCTGTTGTTCAGAGCTCACACTCTAACCAACTGAGCCATCAGGCCACCCCGTTCTATAGAATAGAATATTACGGTTCTATTTCATCAAAGGGTAATATTAGTTTCTTTACTTTAGTTCAGACATACCAGAGATCCATCAATTAAAATTCAGATCATTCCACAAGTATAGGTTAGGTATTATTCCAAAAGTGAATTCTAATTTTGCAAGAACACATCTTCCGTTGATGAAGAAAGCAGGCCCTAACTAGGGTCAGAAAGGCAAGAGAGAAGGGGTTTAGGAATATACAGTTAGAGCCGTTGCTGTCTAGGCTCCTTCATGCCAGAACAACTCATGGTACTTTTTTCTTACACTGGAAAGGAATATGAGAGAAAAAAAGCTATGAGCCGGAATTAGGTAACTTATTATTTTATTCATAATTTCCAGGCATAAAAAATAAGAACTTTAAAATCAGTTTTGGAATAAAACAATATGGTGTAACACTGTAAAATATTTGTATTGCCTAGTAAAGGAAACCATTATAAATAAACTGTTTATTCTAAAGGTTTGACATTATATCGGGTAAAAACCCAATTATTTTTGAAAAGTGTGTCTTTATTAAGAATAAGAGATTACACTCTGGAAGCTTTGAAACCAACCCTCATCTGACATGTACACATAAAGGGTGCCAGAGAAACATTTGCAGATAGTTAGAGGCATTTCTGTAAATTCTAAGAAAAGCTTCTGTGTCCTTTTGTGTTTTGAAATTTATCTGGGTTATTCTAGAATTCGAAACTGGAAGATGTGGGGAGCAAAGCAAGTGGCAAAAACAGTAGCATCAGTAGCAGCCAAAGCAGCAGTGGCCGCAGTGACACCTTGAGCTCTGACACTGGCAGCAGCAGAGGCCATGCCAACAGTACCCCCCACAGCACATGGACACACACCCAGAACAGTGTCAGCCAAACCGCCCCAGCAGCAGCAGGAAAATCACATTCTTCTGGAGACAGCAAAGTAGGTGGAGCTCAGACTGTACCTGTGTCCAACATGTGTATGCAGGGGGTGTTAGAGCAAAAGACCACGTAAAAAAACCAAGAGTTATAAGATGGTTGGTCAAGGTAGAGAGGCCCAGGTGCCCGATAGCTTTCAAATTTTATTTTTTTAAGCAGTGAAACATTTTATAACATCTAACATTTCTTAACATAATAGGGACATATTAGGGAATATCAGAATCCAACTATTCCAATTGAATTGTTTTCTTCTTCCATATAAAGCTCAATGTGCCAGCTGAGCATCAGAAATACAGTCTCATACTAAGAGCCTATGGAAACACATGCAAGCTACTCCTTCCTCTACAATTACCACTTGGATTACATATTATTATTATTATGGCTGTCAGCTTGTTAAAAATATATAATTATATTTCTTCTCTTTGTCCTTTTTTAAACAACAAAGACCCAACATTTCTTTTAGATGACTGGAAAAATCCATGCTACCTGTGGAAAATGAGGCTGAAGAAAACAATCAGAATCCCAAATGCCCGACAACTACTGAGCTAAAGTGCAGTGACCAGGGTCCTGTCTTGATATTAGCACGTGGTTCCTATAATTCAGGAAAGAAGGGAAACGTACTTTTGTTCAGCCTGGAGTTGCCAATATCCCAAATGGCTTCTTGTGTACTAAGAGAACATTAACTTTCCTGAGAAACATCAGCTTAGCTAATATAACAGGACCCTTCACCAGATTATGACTGTACATTTTTGCAACACGACTCACATGCTGACAGGCTGTGTCCAGCATAATTCTGAAGAAGCTGCACCACCAGTTTACAGGGAACAAACACACGGACACCCCTGTGGTAGAGATGTGTGCAGTAGGCTGCCTTGGGTCTTGCTATCCGTCTTTAAACATCCCACGGGAGACTCAGGTTCCATGTCAGCAAGGGAGACCTGCCTCTCTTCAGGCTGGAGCACAGAGGGCAGATGAGCAGTTACTGCCCCCGGCCTGGCCTTGGCCTGCCTGAGGCTCCGCTTGACCTCCTCAGTGACCCTGAGGGAACAGCCTCCAAGGGACAGGCTCCTGCACACTGAATCCAGAAATGGCTTGTGCTTCCTCCAGAAGGCCAATTCCTTTCTCTCTTTTTACCTTTCATTAACCAGCGAGGACAAGCGATAATGCTAGGGCCAAATAGTGTTAAAGACGTAAACCTGGGATTAGAATTCAGGTCCTTTGATTCTGTCCCAAATCACAAGTGCTGAAAGGGCAGCACTGATCCCAATAGAATCATGGTGACAAACAGGATCAATGCTCTGTGAACCAGGGCTGTCATCAGGAGGCCAGGTTAGCTCCCTATTAAATTACGTCTCATTAGTTGATCTGGCCCCTGACTTCTGGGGAGGTATGTTTCTGGCTGTGCAGACATGTGGGGTATGTTGGAACATGACAGTTCTTTTAACAAGAGCAGGCTGTGTGCATGATACTGAACTGCAGTTTCTCTTGGCAAAATTGCCACCAGCGCCACCATGGCCACCGTAATCACCGTCCTCATCAGCTCCATGTCAGCATAGTCCATGTGACCATGAGAGCAATTTCAAACGTTTAAATATCAACCAGAATACGAGAGAGTCCTGTCTGTATCTTGAACGCTGTGGAAGAAATGGACATTGCAAAGTGGTTGGTACATCCACACTGTTACGGGTTGAACTGTGTCTCCTCAATATTCATAGGTTGAAGTCCTAACCCCCCGGTTCCTAGGAATGTGACATTATTTGTGTTGTCACACAGCAGCCTAACCATCTGTCCCCTCGTACCTGCCCCTAAAGAAAGAAGAGTCTGTGAGACTGTTCCATTCAGGGAGTTTGTTTCACCTTTGTGCTTACACCTCCTGTCTCTCTGTTTGGGCCCCAAAAGATGGCTGGTCAGTCAATGATGGGTAAGATTCCTGATGGAAGGAACAACTCAAGCCAGATTCAGCTGTGTGGGGACCACCAGGAGAACTCACGGGGTCGATAGAGGTGGGCACAGCTCCCCAACTTTCCCCGGCTAAGGAGCGCTTCTGCCTATGTAGCTATATCCCTTCCCACAACCTGCTTGGGAAGTGAGTCAATGATGGGATAACATCAGTTCTCCTTCCATTCTTATCAATAAGTTTCAGCATAAAGGGTTTGTCCCTGGGGAGGCACATACCATAATTGTTAAGACATCATGGGACTTTCTATTCCAGCTGTTTGCAGGCAAGGGTGATTGATTTGAATCAGTTTTCTGGTATGATGTACGAGACTCACAGACTGTGGAGAAAACAATGCTACTTCCTTGTGTGTACATCAATAAAAGCCAGAAGGTGGCCCGATTCGGGGCTCTCAGTCCTATGAGGCTGGGAGACCCTTGGCCCCTGTTTCATAACTTCCTTGATTTCTGTTTCTCTCTTAATCCTTCTCCGCCCCTTCTCGTTCTCTCATTGCCTGTGTTGCGCTGGACGTGACGATTTGAAGATAGGGTCTTTAGTAGGTTAAAATAAAGTCATTAGGGTGGGCTCTGATCCCATTTGTATAGTGTCCTTTATAAAAAAGGAGACAGACTGGCAGAGCAGGAGAATATCATGGAAACATGAAGATGACCACCTACCAGCCAAGGAGAAGCCCGGAAGAGATCTTTTTCTCACAGCCCCGGAAGGAACTGTCCCTGCCATTACCTTCTTTCCTCTACAACTATCAGACAATCACTTTCTGTTGTTTAAGCCACTGGGTTTGTGGTACTTTGTTATGGCAGCTCTAGCAAACTATATACAGACACCAGATGAAATACTGTGTATATTTCCGTGGAGGGGGACTGCAGAAACAAGTCATAAAGATGAGAAACACATAGGCTATGAAATGAAAGCTTCCACTTGCTTCTCAGTTCTGCCTCTGGCGTTTTCTCAGAGCCTGATTGCAATAATAGGTAATGGACACCTTTTCAGTGGTTGTCCATGGAGACAAAAGCCATTTTAAAATGTTATGTTTACAGGTTGCCAGCTTGTGAAAGTATATTATCCCTTCCAATTCATTGTTGTTGGTTTTTTTTTAACAACCTGTTTTGAGATTTGGAAAAGAATGCCCTTAAGTGTGTCAAATCCAATAAATTTTGAATTATAAAGAAAATGTGAGTAGAAATGCAACTGATTTTTGTATGTTGATTTTTGTATCCTGCAACTTTACTGAATTTTTTATTGATTCCAACAATTTTGGGGTGGATTCTTCAGGGACATATATGAGTATGTGTGATTCTTCAGGGACATATATGAGTATGTGTTTGTGTGTGTGTGTGTGTGTGTGTGTGCGTGAGTGTGTGTATGTGTGTAGAAGGTGCCAAAAAATGTATACACATTTTAAGAAAGGAAAAAACTATTAAAATTATGCTGACGGTAACCACTTTGAGCACCTCTTGTGATTGCAGAAGTCAAACGTGACTTGTATTCATCTTTTGTTGTCGGTATATAGAGTATTACAGTTTTAATACAGTTTTTTACAATCTGCTAACAGAGACAATTTTGCTTCTTTTTTTCTGATTTAGATGCTTTTTGTTTCTTTCTCTTGCCTAATTGCACTTTTAATTTACTTAGATCTTTCACATTTCTCACAAAAGCTTTAACGTTTCTTATACTTTTCTAGGTAGAGTCTTGGATCTTTTATGTAAAATCCCTCTTATTTTCAAACATCTCTCCTTATCCTATTATCACTCCTAATTCCTAAGGCACCTCTTTGAGTTATAAAACCTTTTGAGGATTCTGTGAATTAAATTGGGTTGTTTTCTGCTTTCTCTTTTTGACCAAATATATATGAATTAGGAGGCTTCCCTAGAATTTAATGGTAAAGTTTTATTCAAGAATCTTAAGATTTGCAAAATTGGAAAAACTACCCGCTAACATCCAAAATGTTGCAAATAAAAGAGTAAAGCTGAGAATTCTTATCATAAAAAGTACATTCTTGAGATGAATCAGTCCTGCATTGTTAGCCTCTGGTTTGGTCTGAGATGGGAATCTTTCAGATGTTTGGTGATGTGGATAATGGATGTCAGATGGTCTGGATAGGTGAACATTGTTTCCCAAGTTTTTCACATGAACATTCTTTCCTAAGTTCTTTAGAAATTGATCTATGGGATTTACATCTATCTCCAATCATTGAAGCATGACTGAAACTTCAAAAGTTTAAGTCCTCCAGCTAAAGTAAAATAACATCTATTCTTCATCTAAAGTAAAATACCATCTAGTCCTCATGTTTCAGCCCATTCTAATTCAAGTAATTTTGTTAGCTTGGATATGGTGACTCCTTTTTGTTTCTTCATTATTTCTTGATTTCCCCCTTTTGATCAAGATTTTTCCTTAGAAAACATCACAGATCAAAGAAACAAGCGTTAGAGTCCCCCGAAGCCAAGGGGGCAATGCCTTCCTTGGACCCGTCATGTCCTTCAAAGGGGAGAAATAAGTTAGAGACATATTTGTCATAAATGAGTCTTTTAGCCACCTTGATGTTGTTGCCCATTTGAAAATTAGTTGAAACAGTACGAAAAGTTTAATTAAGACATTATTTTTACATATCAGCTT
This sequence comes from Rhinolophus sinicus, assembly GCF_036562045.2. NCBI lineage: Eukaryota > Metazoa > Chordata > Mammalia > Chiroptera > Rhinolophidae > Rhinolophus > Rhinolophus sinicus. The sequence continues at coordinate 47,889,255 of NC_133756.1, read as the reverse complement.
TAGAAACCAGTCTTAGTCTTGAGAATAGGTCAGTTCAGTGAAACAGTTGTGTCTCATTTCAGGACAATGGTGTAGGTGGGGTCCCAAACTGGGGCCTATGGTGCAAGCAATCAGGTATCAGTGAGTGGTATCTCGATAGAAACAAAAGAAAAACAATGGTTAATGAGTGGATCAGACTATGATCTCAGTTTCTGAGTTCTGAAGGCAGCCAGTTGAGAACATTTCTAAATGTCAGGCTTGAAACATTTTCAGATGGAGTAAAGACAGGCAGTGACAATTTGATAGATTCTGCTGGTTTGCAGTTTAAATGTATCTGGTGACTTTTCTGCAACAGGCACAAAGATTGTCCATATATGAGCTGTTACGGTGATTTCTCTGGAGTTTATATTAAGTTGTCCCACTTTAGCTTGCGTGGCTTTAAATAAAAGGGCAGTTTTATTTCTCAGGGATTTTAAGTCAAAGGATGGGAGAAAAATTCGAAGCATTAGTTTGGAGAGTCATAGCCAGATATCAAAAGTGTAAACAAGAAGAAAGCAGAGGTTGAAATGCAGGACTGAGAATTCTAGCCAAAAAAGCATTAAATTAGTCAAACAACGACATTTCATAATGCAAATGTGATAATACTAATATTCCCATAAGAACAACTTTGTTCCAAATAACACACTAAAATCTAAATAAATCAGAAACTACAGGAGATATAAGGATAAAAAGTAACACGCTAATAACAAGAGATTGTACTATACTATTTTCAGTCTAAGACATAGAAGAAGAATGTGGAAAAAAATAAGGATATGGAATAATTAAACAATGTAGTCAGCAAGATACACTATAGACATGGCACACAAGAGGGGAAGATATTTGCAACATACATAAGCACCAAAGGACTCATCTTTCACAGTATATTAAAAATTCACATTAATCTGAAATCTATGGTAGACAACCTATAGAAATACTTGAAAAGGTACTTCCAAACAAAGTTATCAAAATGAAGTCCATAAAATATAAAATCATGATCCTATTTTATGGGTAATCCAGGAAATCAAAATCCAAACCTCAGTGAAATAGCATTAAGCATCCACCAGACTGACAACATTTTTAAAGACTGAAGACAGCATGTTTTATTAATATCCAGCAACAACAGAGTAATAATTTGCTGAAGATGGCATGCCTTTGCTCCAAAACATACGTAATTACAGCTCTGTGGGGCTCAGAGCTGTGATCGCCCTCCCTGGGCTTGTCTCAGACTCCATGCAGCATTACAGTCCACGACACATCAAGCATCGCTGGATTAGCTGGACAAGTGGCAGCACCACTTGCAAGGCCGCTTGAACCACCTGGTGAGCCTTCTCTTGCTTTGGGCCCACTCAGCTGGCAGTCTTTTAGATTACTCGATTGAAAAACAAAAAGATTGGAGCAGCACATCCGAATGTGTTAAATCTCTCTCCAAATCCCAGAGGTCCGTAAAAGTGACTCGTTGTCAGTGGTAGCTGGGGCAAGATACGAAAACATTGGCTTTCACCTCAAAGGGCGTACATACCTCAACAGATCCCAGAACATGGAACTCTCAGGAATTTCACTGAATTGGCTCCTGAACTTTCTTCAGGCTTATCTCAGTCCTCCAACTTTGAAGGTTAGAAAACTTAGATGACTGGAAAAATCCATGCTATATATGGAAAATGATGCTGAAGAAAATAATCAGAATCCCAAATGCCCAATAATTACTGAGCTAAAGGGCAGTGACCAGGGCCCAGTTGTGATATTAGCATGTGGTTCCTGTAATTCAGGAAAGAAGGGAAACATACTTTTGTTCAGCCTGGAGTTGCCAATATCCCAAATGCCTTCTTGTGTACTAAGAGAACATTAACTTTCCTGAGAAACATCAGTTTAGCTAATATAACAGGACCCTTCACTAGATTATGACTGTGCATTTTTGCAACACGACTCACATGCTGACAGGCTGTGTCCAGCTTAATTCTGAAGAAGCTGCACCACCAGTTTACAGGGAACAAACACACGGACACCCCTGTGGTAGAGATGTGTGCAGTAGGCTGCCTTGGGTCTTGCTATCTGTCTTTAAACATCCCACAGGAGACTCAGGTTCCATGTCAGCGAGGGAGACCTGCCTCTCCTCAGGCTGGAGCACAGAGGGCAGCTGAGCAGTTACTGCCCCCGGCCTGGCCTTGGCCTGCCTGAGGTTCCGCTTGACCTCCTCAGTGACCCTGAGGGAACAGCCTCCGAGGGACAGGCTCCTGCACACTGAATCCAGAAATGGCTTGTGCTTCCGCCAGAAGGCCAATTCCTTTCTCTCTTTTTACCTTTCATTAACCAGCGAGGACAAGCGATAATGCTAGGGCCAAATAGTGTTAAAGACGTAAACCTGGGATTAGAATTCAGGTCCTTTGATTCTGTCCAAAATCACGAGTGCTGAAAGGGCAGCACTGACCCCAATAGAATCATGGTGACGAACAGGATCAATGTGCTATGAACCAGGGCTGTCATCAGGAGGCCAGGTTAGCTCCCTATTAAATTACGTCTCATTAGTTGATCTGGCCCCTGACGTCTGGGGAGGTATGTTTCTGGCTGTGCAGACATGTGGGGTATGTTGGAACATGACAGTTCTTTTAACAAGAGCAGGTTATGTGCATGATACTGAACTGCAGTTTCTCTTGGCAAAATTGCCACCAGCGCCACCATGGCCACCGTAATCACCCTCCTCATCAGCTCCATGTCAGCATAGTCCATGTGACCACGAGAGCAATTTCAAACGTTTGCTCTCAACCAGAGCAGACCAGTATATCAACCAGAATACGAGAGAGTCCTGTCTGTATCTTGAACGCTGTGGAAGAAATGGACATTGCAAAGTGGTTGGTACATCCACACTGTTACGGGTTGAACTGTGTCTCCTCAATAGTCATAGGTTGAAGTCCTAACCCCCCGGTTCCTAGGAATGTGACATTATTTGTGTTGTCACACAGCAGCCTAACCATCTGTCCCCTCATACCTGCCCCTAAAGAAAGAAGAGTCTGTGAGACTGTTCCATTCAGGGAGTTTGTTTCACCTTTGTGCTTACACCTCATGTCTCTCTGTTTGGGCCCCAAAAGATGGCTGGTCAGTCAATGACGGGTAAGATTCCTCATGGAAGGAACAACTCAAGCCAGATTCAGCTGTGTGGGGACCACCAGGAGAACTCACGGGGTCAATAGAGGTGGGCACAGCCCCCCACCTTTCCCCGGCTAAGGAGAGCTTCTGCCTATGTAGCTATATCCCTTCCCACAACCTGCTTGGGAAGTGAGTCAATGATGGGATAACATCAGTTCTCCTTCCATTCTTATCAATAAGTTTCAGCATAAAGGGTTTGTCCCTGGGGAGGCACATACCATAATTGTTAAGATGTCATGGGACTTTCTGTTCCGGCTGTTTGCAGGCAAGGGTGATTGATTTGAATCAGTTTTCTGCTATGATGTACGAGACTCACAGACTGTGGAGAAAACAATGCTACTTCCTTGTGTGTACATCAATAAAAGCCAGAAGGTGGTCCAATTCGGGGCTCTCAGTCCTATGAGGCTGGGAGACCCTTGGCCCCCTGTTTCATAACTTTCTTGATTTCTGTTTCTCTCTTAACCCTTCTCTGCTCCTTCTGGTTCTCTCATTGCCTGTGTTGCGCTGGACGTGACAATTTGAAGATAGGGTCTTTAGTAAGTTAAAATAAAGTCATTAGGGTGGGCTCTGATCCCATTTGTATAGTGTCCTTTATAAAAAAGGAGACAGACTGGCAGAGCAGGAAAATATCATGGAAACACGAAGATGACCGACCACCTACCAGCCAAGGAGAAGCCCGGAAGAGATCTTTTTCTCACAGCCCTCAGAAACAACTGTCCCTGCCATTACCTTCTTTCCTCTACAACTATCAGACAATCACTTTCTATTGTTTAAGCCACTGGATTTGTGGTACTTTGTTATGGCAGCTCTAGCAAACTATATACAGACACCAGATGAAATACTGTGTGTATCTCCGTGGAGGGGGACTGCAGAAACAAGTCATAAAGATGAGAAACACATAGGCTATGAAATGAAAGCTTCCACTTGCTTCTCAGTTCTGCCTCTGGCGTTTTCTCAGAGCCTGATTGCGATAATAGGTAATGGACACCTTTTCAGTGGTTGTCCATGGAGACAAAAACCATGTTTACAGGTTGACAGCTTGTTTTCAAAATCCAAGTGGAATGTATGAGGCCACACTGTCTCTTTGTATTCAGGATGGACTGGCTCATATAAGACACAATTTCAAGGGATGAATGTAAAGTTGTTTCTTAAGTAAACTGACTGCACAGTTAAATGAAAGAGATCCGGTGCAAAATACTTCCCGTCAAACAGAGGTAGCAAAGGGGTTTTAGTTGTCGTGAATTTACTATGAGCTAAGAGGGCTACTGCTGCCCAGGAAGCTAGGGAATACCACTCATGTGCAGGAAGCATTAGGCATTGCAGCTCAGAGAAGTTAGCAATTCTGTTGTATGCTGCGTTGGCCAGATCATGTCTGACCTGGAATGCAAACATTCAACTTATATATCTCCTTAAAGCTCATCAAAAAGGGTTGTGGGTGGGATGGTAAAAAGTCTGGAAAGTATGTTATATGAGGAACATTGACAAAAGTTGATTAGTTAGCCAAGAAAAGGAAGGATTTGAGAAGCAGAGGAGGAGACAATATGTGTTGTCTATCCTCATATACATGAAGGGTACCAGGTGAGGAAGGGAGTGTAGTTGTTCTAGAGGTCCACGAGAGAAAGAACCAGGACCAATGAAGGTAAAGGTAGATAATTTCAGGCTCAGCTTAGGAAGCTATTTGTAATTATTAGTTTCCTTAAAATAGGCCGGCCTGCTTTGTGGGGTGGTGAGCTTGTTATACTGGAAGACCCACAAAAAAGGCTGAACACCATCTCTTACAGGAGGGGAAGACAGGTGTAAGGTGGGACTTTGAGAGCTGCTATTCAAAGGTGTGGTAAGGATGGCTCATGCAGATTCCAGAAGCCATCCTGGCCCATGCTGCTCACTTTCGTAGCAGTCTTGGGCTATGTCACTGTCATGCAGGGTGTCATGCGGGGTCTCTAGTCCCGCTCCCCACATAAGAGCGCAGGATATGGTGAGGCCAGAAAGGAACACCAATGGAGCCATAGATAGGGGAGTCATACCACTATGTTCTCGCTGGTGGCTGGGTTGGAGACACAGGAAGCAGGAGCCACATGATCCGCAATCTGCCGTCCACTTCTCTGCCAACCAACCTCACTTGCTAGCTGCAATCCGCCGTGCTTCTCTGGCAACAAACACACCAATCCCTAACATAGCCATGGCTGTTATATCAGTGGCTAATGGCTAACCGGTAATAGCTGACGGCCAACTAGTCACAGCTGACAGCCATCCACTACCTGAGCCAGCACCTTTCCACGTGAGGCCGAGAGCCTAGCAACTGCTCTCTGGAACTCTGTCCCCACTGTCACCTTAGTGGTGACTTGTTTTCTCCATCCCAGCAAACAGCATATAGTCTCGTTATCTAATTTAAATGACCATCTGCTAAAATAGTGTTGCTTTGGTTGCTGAAAATGGTCCTGGGAAGCTGTGCTGTTCCATCTGACCTGATAGACACTTGCTCAAAGGCCAGAAAAGATGGGGCTCCCACACTCCTGCCCAGCCTTAGACTTGCTCTTCCCAGCGGTGAGATGGAGACTGCATAGCGTACTTGTTATAATCATGGACTTTGAGCCACGTTGCCTCAGTTTAAATCCTAGCTCCATGCCTTACTATCTGAGCAAAACTGTTATTTAACCTCCAGTGCCCCTCTGTTTGTAAATTAGAGAGGATAGTAATCGAAATTGTCTCGTAGGTTGTTGTGAGAATTAAATGAGCAGAGGGATGCTAGTACATACTTTGAACAGAGTCCACTGCTACACATTTTATATTCCATTTTTAACTTAACTGCCCATGGGCTGACACCTGCATTAGCTGCCTACTGATATTTAAACAGGAGAATCCCTAAATGCACAAATTAACTTTCAAAATGTTCTTTTCTTCTAGAATCCACTGGTGTTGATGAGCAGAGGAATCTAGACCACAGGTGTGAGGATTTAGTCAAAATCGTTGATGTTCTCACAGCATGTTTCTGTAGTAAAATGCAATAGTGTGTATCAAGCTAAATCCACGAGATTAGACCATTGGACCACTGTGTTTATAATTATTTTATTTTTTACTGGGAGTCATAGATCTTATTTAACTGGATATTTGGTAATGTGAAAGTAATATTATCCCATCCAATTCATTGTTTTATTTTAACAAACTGTTTTGAAACTTGGAAAAGAATGCCCTTAACTATGAATGCTATAATATATTAATTCTAATAAATTTTGAATTTTAAAAAGAAAATGTGAATGTATAGAAACTCAGCCGATTTTTGTATGTTGATTTTTATCTCTTGCCACTTTCTTCAATTTCTTCATTAGTTCTAATATTTTTTGGGTGGCGCCTTCATGGTTTTCTATATATACAATCATGTCATCTGCTAACAGAGACAATTTTTCTTCTTCCTTTCCAATATGAATACTTTTCTTTCACTGATCTTTTCCCATTTTTCTGAATAATGTTTTATACTTTTCTACATAGAGGTCTTGTATCTTGCATACTTGTTCAATTCAATCGCATATGTTTGATATTTTATGTTGCTACTGTAATTTTTATTTTTTACTCTATGGCATGCACTTGTAGATCAGTAGATTAACTTGAGGGACATGCAATTATAGAATTGTGAATGGTTCTATTTTAGAAAAAGTATTTAATTAGATTTAGTTAAATTGCAAAAGTAAATTTAAATTTGTTTTGTTTACAAATATTATAACACAAAAATCTGCACAAGGATGTTTAGACCAAGAGGGGTTTCTGGTCAAGATGGATGAGTAAATGCTGTGCTCCCCTCCTCCCACAACCACATCAAAATTACAACTAAACTACAGAACAACCATCACTGAGAATTGCCCGAAGTCTAGCTGAACAGAAGTCCTGTAATTAAGGATATATAGAAGAAGACATGTCAAGACTGGGAGAAGGGGCAGGACACGGAATAGGCTGGCCCCACACTCTTGTGTGTGCGGTTAAAAATCAAGAGGGGTATCTTGGCTTTGGAGGTTCTCTTGAGGGATAATGGGCCCCAGCCACACACCAGGCTCCGTAGTCCAGGGTTCAAGTGCTGGGAACAGAAGTCTCCATAACTTCTGGCTGTGAAAACCAGCGGAGATTGTGGCTGAGTGAGACAGAGTTTTCTACCATCTGCACCAAGTGTCATCACTTGTACAGAATCCTGATTTTTGGTTCAGGAAAATGTGATCCTTTTACATGTTATTGGTGGAAATGACAAGATAGCAGTGGGTAAGGGGAATGGGAAAGAGCTGAACATAGGAAGCTTTGGGAAAATGGGGCATGAGTGAATTGAGCAGTAAAAGAAATACTATGAAGGCCATTTGAGGACTGTACATATGAATAATCATTTCTTAGCCTTATACCTAAGATCAAGTACCCTAGTGGTCCATAGATAAACTTAAAAACTGTACACAAAATTTGTATGAACATGCATATACACTATTCTAGAGAGTGAATAGTTTTAGATCCTCAGAAGGAATTGTGAGCTCCCATATGATTCTGCCATACTAAATGAGGAAAGATTTTTGAAAAGATAGTGAGATGTGAGAAACAAAAACAAAACCCCAAACCCTGTACTTTAGAAAGATTCTGAAAGCACTACACTCATTATGCCAGTGTCTCTCCAATTATATGTCACAACCACCTGCATCACAATCACCTGGGGCTCTTGCTTGACATTCACATTCCTGGGCCCCATCCAGACGCTGTGAATCAGAATCTCTGGGAATAGGGCCTATGACCCTGTATTTTGAGACTTGCAGGTTATTCTTATCAAGACTAAGGTTTGAAAACCATATAATTATTAGATGGGTTAAAGGAAGGAAAATCTAGAGCCCAGAAAACTAGAAGATGATTACAACAGGCCACGTGAAACAATCTGAGCATTCTCACCATCTGAATGGGTTATTTATGAAACTATCGATAACTAGGCTACTTACAGGTTTCAAAGCAATTTTATTAGAAGTATTCAAGATTGTTTTTGTTTCACCACATATTAATTAGAGACTCTATGGAAAACACTGCTTGGGATTTTGAATGTCAAACTTCTCCAGCTGCAAGTTCCAGACAGACCTGTATATGCCCTTGGGGAAGTTTTCCATTCTAAGAAACGGATTGGAGCAAGTTGGAGGATTTTGTTCTGCTCACAGCTAGAGAAGCAACAAAAATTAAGTAGTTAAAGGTACCTAACGTATAGTTCTTTAAATCTTGCTCTGTTGTATACATGAGTTGCAAAAGGAACAAAAGGGTAAACGGTGAAAAGCAAGTCTCCCTCATCCCACTTTCTCTCAGGCACCAACTTTTTACCTCCTCAGAGGCAAACATGTCATTAGCTTCTTATGAATCCTTCCAAGAAGTATATGTATCTCCTATGCATATACAGATACATAAGAAGTCCTCATTTGGGTAGTGTGTAGAAAAGAGTTAATACAACAGGCTTGAGAGTGCCATCCTTAGAAAGGCCTGCTTCCAAGTTTGGCTCTTGGTTGGCCTTTGGGAAGTTCGATTTTAGTTGGTTCCTATCATTTCCAGAGTCTCTAATGAGTTTCCATGGTATAGGACACTGCACAAGTATTGTCACAATTTGATGCTGGAGTACGTATGTCCTATGTTACTCCACAGGGAGCTTGTGCTTGGTTTTCTCCAGATATCACTCCATGTGCCTTTTCCTTTTGCTAATTTTGCTTTGTATCCTTCTGCTGTAATAAAGCTTAGCTGTGAGTATAAGTATTTGCTGAGTCCTGTGAGTTCTAGTGAATTACTGAACTTGGAAGAGGTCTTGGAAACCCCCAACACAGGTAGAAATGTGTTTTCTTCTGTATTACAGAAATATATTCTGAGAAAGAATATATGACACGTAAATACTTTGAAAGTTTGCATGACTTTCCTACTTGGTAATTTGGTAGAACTTTAAGTGGAAATCATATTCTCTTAGAATTTCAAATGATTTCCTTCATTGTCTTTGAGCTTCAGGTGTTGCTGTTGAGGACTGTGATATTCTGATTCTCTATCCTCTGTGACTTTTTTTTTTCTCTCTGGAAGCTTTTAGGATCTATTCTTTGCTGTTTTATTCTGAAAACTTATGTCCTTCAGTCCTGGAAGATTGTCTTGAAACTTGATTTCTTTCCCTCTGGACTATTCTTTCAATTTTATCCTTCTTCTTTGAAGAGTATTTTTGCTTTATTTTCCTTAAATATTCTGTAAGTTCCCCCCCCCATTTCTGCTATCTTTTTCTGTAATTTCCGAGAACACTCTATTTATCCACTCCTCACAAGCCCCCCTCTCCTATTTTATTGCATTTCTGTTGTGGCTTCATCTTCTCTTATCTTTCCGAGAATATTACTGAGAGTGTTTTGAAGTTTTCACCCTGCAGTGTCTGTTTCCCCTATATTCCTTTTTCTGTTGTTGAAGCTTCTTCTTTTTATGTTATTGAATTTTCTTGTTTTCTATGATTAAAAAAGATAAAAAGTAAAAAGGGAGAAAGCTCTGGGTGGATCATGCTTTTTGACTTTGAATTTCACTACAGAGTGATCTGGGTGGTGTGTCGAGAAGAACCCTATGTCCATATCTTTGGTCAGGCGCAAGGTCACGTACTTCCCATTTTAGGTATAGTACCCAAGAACCTACTAGAGCATTTACTTTCTCCAGAGAATTCAACCTCAAAACTTCAGCCTAGGTGGAAAGGGGCAGCTGCCAAGAGACATAAGGCTAGAGAAAAAAAAATCTAGAGATCTAAAACTGCTTCGCAAGCAGTTTTCACCTAATTCCCCTTATTTTCAGAAATACCCCTACCTCCCCTTCAATCCTAACTCCCGTAGCACCCCTTGCAGTTCCACAAACTTTCAAGGAGTCGATGGTTTAAATTGGGTTGTTTCTTAGCTTTCCCCATTGTTGGGGCTTGGGGCACTTCCCTCTCATACTTGGTGCTTTCCAGCTTCCGAAATTTTGTTGCTGTCGTCTTCTTGTCCTTGTGGGCTTAGGGTTTTAGAGGTTTAAAGCACGAGAAAAGCGAAATCAGATGATCGTATTACTATCAATGTTAACTCAGAACGAATATTCGTATTTGAAAAATCTTTTGGCCATTCCAACCACGTTGCTCAGTGCCTCTTTCCAAGGCCCCCTACTTCTGCAGTTTGGCTTCACCTTCAGACTCCACAAGGATTGCACCAACTACCACAATAAGCCAAAGACAGGGACAGAGTGTTGGGGAGAGGGCATATGGACCATACAGATTATATTTACTTGGTCGTCTGTGAGGCGAAGCACTGGTCTGTAGGGGGCAGCACTCACAGCGGCCTTTCCACGTTCATCCACCCACACGCACCCCGCCCTGGCTACAGCCCCGCCCCTCCCCGCCCCGCCCCTGAAGCACCGCCCCTCCCGGCTCGTGGAGGGTCAGTCCCCGCCCGCTCTGGCCTGAGGATCCTGCTCGCACAGCCAGGTGATCCCGCGGCGAGTCCAGGCCGGCGCTCAGGCTCTGGCGCCTCCTCGCCCGCCCGCGGAGCAGCGCCCCTGGGATGGCCTCGCTGCTGCTACTGCCACTGCTGCTGATGCTGCCGCTCCCGGCTGGTGCCAACTGCCCGTGCCAGGATCCAGCGCTCTGCCAACCCATCCACCACCACCCCGACTTCGAGGTAAGCGCCTCTTGCCTGCCACACTGGCTCTGGTCCTCTTGGCCCAAGAGAAGTTAGAGTAGAACCGAGCCTTAAAAAGAGGTGGTGTGGGTGCTGAAACCAACTTTCACCACTCGTGCGGGCTGTTCTGTTTCCAGATTGCTTCATCTTATAGATGAGGGAACTTGGGCTCAGAGAGGTTGACTAACTCCTCCCACGTCTCACAGTAAGTGTCTGCCTGCAAGAGGCAGTCAAGGATTCAAACCCAGGTCTGACTCCAAATACAAGCTGCTTTCATCACCCGCTGTGTCTCTGCAGTGCACTCGGCCTTACAAGCAAGGAGCTAGGATAACGAGATATTCCCTAAGCAGGAAGAACCATCGGTTTCCTAGAGAAGGATTCAGTTCGAAAGAATCTCAGCGCTCCAACGGAACACTGGAAGGCAGCAGGTTTCGCCTCCCTGGGCTTTGCTGTGCCCACCAGCTCTTTCCTGTAGGCACCTCAAAACCACCCAAGAAGGTGGTAAAAATGGGCCCATCAGTCCATTTTACTTCTATTCACCTAACGATTTATGAGGCCTCTAGTAACCTCAATTAAACTGTTTTGGAGGCAACATGAAAACTACCTGACTGCCTGGTTTGATGACTGTCACAGGAATTGGACATCAAGCAGGTCAAAAGGCTTAGTTAGTCCAAAGAGCAATTCTTTTGTAGTGACAGGGACAATTGCCAGTTCTCAATCTAGCAGATTAAGTTTCAGGCTGGGGCATTTAAATGCCCAGTAAAAAAAGTATATATGCATTGCTTAGGAGATGAAATAAAAGTGGTGATAGTGTTTATGGAGAACCTGCTGTGTGGAAACATAACATCTGTAAGACTTATTGTAGCACCAATACCTGTTAGTGGGTTAGGCAGTGTCTGTAGGCATTTGGAAAACCAATTATGCAAACGAGCAAAATTGTGTTCATTTGCATGTTCCTGGTAAATGGTCTTTTTCTCTATTGAGCTTTTCTTAACTTTTCAAACACAAAGACGAGACTCCATAGCTCTTTTCCCTTATATTTTCAATTGGATCATCCAGATATTTTTCAGGATTTCTATTATATGACAAGCTCTCAGAATGTTTTAAAACTAATTTTAATTATCAGAATTAAAACAGGAGATAAGGTTCATGATGGAAATGTGAGTCCAAAAACAGTGAACTGTTCAATTTCACATTTTGTACTTTTTATTGTATCAGTGGGCTGTTGCTTAACAGAAATGAGTTATGCAGTAAATTGTGAAAAGAAAACGAAACAAAAAACCCCCGAGATTGGAAAATTGAGAAATGTGCGGTTTCACTTTTATAGCTAGATCTCCCCATGAACCTTCCTCATCTATTCTACTCACAGTGGCCCAATGATCTCCTTCCTTGTCTCTCTCCCTCCCCTCCTTGCCTTTCCTATTTCTCAAGGCAAATCTTAGTTTAGGCTCCATTCGTGCTTAAAATACTCTAATGGCTTCCCATTGACCTCAGGGTAAAATATAAAGTTCTTAGTTGTCTACAAAGCTTTGTTTGACCTTGCACCACCTACCTTACTAGTTTTATCCAAGTCCATGTACTTACAGGATTTTGTGCTTCAGCCACATTGACTTTCTTTTGTTTCCAGAAATTCAGAGTTCTCCTGAAGTAATTGAGACCTTTGCCGTTTTTCGTTCCCTCTGCTGAGAATGCTCTTTTTATCCATAGGTACCCCTCCTCCATTCTGCCCAGGTCAATTCCCCAGATTTCGTCCTTCATTCTGTCCAGGTCATTACCTAGATTTCAGTCCTATCCTAAGTACGTGGTCCTCAGGGAAGTTTTCCTGCCCAACCTTTATACGCTGTCATGGCCCCCCTGCATTCTGATGGAGCCCGGAATACTATTGTAATTAAATAATGAACCTGGTCTCTCTTTTTAACCTCTTTGTCACTAATCCCTTGCAATATACGCTCCCTATACCTTAATGAAATTCAATACGTATTTGCTGAAAAATTGACTTAACACCTTATTTGGAATAAATAAAAATGATCACTTAGCCTTCTGTGCTTCTAGAATTTTCTGTGGGGAAAAATACTGAAGAAACAACATCAGCTTCGTTGGAATTTAACTTGAGTGCTATTCTAAGAAGTAAAGTTCACCAAAAATCATTCATAGAAATGCAGAATCTGTGGCTCCACCTGTAGCAGCCAGAATCCTGAGTGTCACCAACCTCCTTCCTTTCTCTTGTCTCACTCATTCAGATAGTCACACAGTCCTGTGAAATTTGCTCCACTGGGTCTTCCAGACCTGTTCATTTATCTCACCTGTCTCTGCTTCGCCCCAGCTTTGGCTGGGTCACCATCATCTCTTGCCTGGATTCTTCCAACAACATCCATAGTAGATATTCTGCCTCCAGTTTTAGCCTCTTCTGAATCCATTTCTACTTCAACTGAAGGGATTTGTCTCAAATGTATATAGAAATGCATACCTAAAATGCAAACATGCAACTTCTCCTTTAAAACCACTGGCTTCAGGATAAAATACTATTTTCAAAAGAGGATTTTCGAGGCCTTTTATGATTTAGCCCTGCCTTCCACTGTCTGCCTCACCCCTGCTGTCACAATCCACATTCTAGGCCTCAGCCCTACTCACTATTCAGTTACACAACCACCGTCCTCTCTGCCTCGGGCCTTGGCACTTGCCACTGTTTCTTCCTAGCCTACCTTTCCCTACTTTCCAGGCTGGCTAATTTCCCCTGCTACCAATTATAGGGGCCCCCTGCCCATATGTCTTATTCACTTTGTACTCTCAGTGCCCACCAGTGCCTGGCATATGGTTGATGTTTAATCGACGTTACTTTGGGTTTTCGGCTTGATATTCTTCTTGGTTTAAGTGATGGTACTTATTCCTGTTGTTCTGGCAGGTCTTTGTGTTTCACGTTGGTGACAAAACTTGGAAATCTTATGACTGGTCACAGATTACAAGTGTGGCAGTCTTTGGAAAATATGACCCAGAACTTATGTGCTATGCTCATTCAAAAGGGGCCAGAGTGGTGCTAAAAGGTGAGTGGCAGTTTTTACCAGATGTGTCCAGACAATTGGTAAGTTTACTTGAATCATTTGTTATCCTGACCATGCAAAAAATTCCCTTTTGACGTTTATCTGGTATATTTTTAACATTCGAAAATTAATGTTGAAGTCTGTTTAATTCATGTCACAGATACAGAGAGTGTTAAAAGCTTAAATAAACCAATGCATAGCTTTGAGGAAAATATGACTCCTAATTACCATAATGACCTTTAGGTTATTCTAATCCACAATCTCTGCTTCTAATTTGAGAATGATTTTACTAATTATTCATAGCGGTTATTTTGGAGATTTATAATGACTTTTTATTATTTTGGTGTATTACGTCTCCCTTTGAAAAAGTTCAATTGGCAGCTCAGTATTCCAAAATAATGAGATGTTTTAAGGACGTTTTGCTCTCCTGGAATGGGTTTGGGAACTAAATGTCACTAAATTGTGAAAATCCTGTATGTACAGAAGACGTACGTTTCTTCCCCAGGAGACGTGTCGGTAAAGGAGATCGTCGATCCTACTTTCAGAGCATCCTGGATAGCTCAACAAGTGAACTTGTGCAAAACACAATACATGGATGGAATTAATATAGACATAGAGCAAGATGTTGATCGTTCATCACCTGAATATCATGCATTAACTGCTTTAGTCAAAGAAACTACAGATTCTTTCCATCGTGAAATTGAGGGATCACAGGTAAAAATGCATTTGATGTTTTTTGGAAAACCTGTAATATCCCTATCAAAATGTATTCGTGAAGGTACGATTAATAGAATCTCAGTTTTATAGTAATTGAGTGGAAAAAAAATTCAGCACTTAGTCCTAGAAAAGATTTCTGGAATTTCGGAGGTTATATTAAAAAGTTTTACAGATTTTTAGTGTGATAAATCTGTTGTCTATGGACATCAAGATACAACGTGGATTAGCCCACCTTTTATGCTTACTTCAGGGTTAGGAGTATTTGATAGGGAAAGTATCCGCAAGAATCAGGAAGGGCTCAGCTGTCCAGGCCCTGCTTTCCTCAGTGCAGAGCAGGGATGGCTCTTGCTAAGAGAAGGGGTAGTTCTGGGGAAGTGTCTCAGATGTTCCATAGACTCTGAATTACTTGTAAAGCCCCCAGGCCCACTAAGGCGCAAAGGACTAACTCCATAGAACTAGTCAGAACTATGACAAGGCAGGGTGCTTCCCCACTGCCAGTGGGAGAATGAGGAGAGCAGATCACAGCACCGGGCATCATGCCAGGCAGTATATGGGTAACAAAGGATACAGTGTCCCCAGATAAGTGATTCTCCATCCTGGCCAAGATACATGAAGGTAACAAGGAGTCTTAGAAAAGGTACACACACGCGCACACACACACACAGACACACACACAGACACTCAGGAACACAATCCCAGAGATTATTATTCAGAAGGTTGGGGTAAGCCCAGAGTCCGTATTTTTTAAAAATTTCATCGGTGATTATGGTTAAGAACTACGAGGCTAGGAGATCCTGGACCAAATGGAGACATAGGAGGCTCCTGAATTTCCCTCCTCCCATGGACGCACAGAATGTACAGCTACAAACGGAGCAACTTCTAGAGTGAAATCCAGAATCCAGCTGACTGACTCCTACACGTCAGATGACTAAGAAAATGACCACATCGAAATTAGTGGGAAATGCTTATACATACTTTCCTAAGAAACCCCACACCTGACATAGCACCGTATGATCAGGGGGGCACCTCCAACTCCCAGCGTCTCCTTGAGGGGCACATTTAGTGCCCCAACTTTTAAGGCTCCCACACGAGGGATGGGCCACCAAAACACCCAGCTCTGAAAGCCAACAGGACTTGCCTTCATGAGGCTCACAGGACTGTAGCAAACAAAGAAGAGGCTCCCAGGGCACTTGAGCACCAGCACAGGATAGTCCCCCAGGGCTCAGCTCACGAAGTGCAGGCAGAGGCACACAGCTCCAAGTCTTCTTCTGGAAGCGTTTGACCTCCTACTTCCCAAGCTGCTGCCTGAGCTTCTGGCTTCTAATTAGCGTAGATCTAGGTAGTGACTGTGATTCTCCCCAGGCCCCAGAAGAGCCAGCAGTGGGCTGGCTAAGAAAATGACCACATTGAAATCCAGGTCACCACTATCTCCCTGAAAGGAACATGTCCACACATATAGCATCCCAACCTTATGGCTGCCATTCAATGGACAGGCCCCTAAATCACCCAGCTCTCTTAGCCAGCAAGCTTTGCATGCATGAGTCCCATAGGATTACAGCAAACAAAGAAGCAGTTTTTAAATGGGGGTAAGAACCCCCAAGGTTATACACTTAGGGTCCGCCCAGAGGGAGCAAGAAGAAACATCCATCTCCGGGAAGGGGTTTAACTGCACACTTTCCCAGCTGCTGAAGGGTTTAGCTTCTAATCAGCCTGCATCTTGGTGCTCACTGGGATTCTCCCCTGGGGGACACTGGTGGGTCTTGGAGCACCCTCGCCTACTGGGAGTGAGAAGAACAAAGACAGCAACTTGGACAATCACCAAGGTTTGAGAGAGACCCAGGAGCTCACACCAGACTGATGACAAGTTTCATCTCTTACATAAGACTAGTTTTTCAAGATTGGAAGAGGTAGCTGTTTATCTAATGTACAGAAGTAAACACAGAGGGTCAAGGAAAATGAAGAAACAAAGGGATATGTTTCCAAACAAAAGAATAAGATAAACCAGTAGGAAAAGACTTTAATGAAAATCAAGTAAGTGATTTACTCAATAGTGATTTCAAAATAAAGTCATAAAGTGCCTCACCGAGGTCAGCAGAGCAATGCGTGAACAAAATGAGAATTTCAACAAAGAGTTAGAAAATATTAAAAAGTACTCAACAGAAATCATAGAAATGAAGAATAACAATAACAAAACTGAAAAATTCAACAGAGGGATTCAACACCAGACTAAATATAGCAGAAGGAACGATCAGCAAATTCAAAGGCAGTGGATTTCATCTAATCATAGCAGTAAAAAGAAAAGGGAATGAAAATGTGAAGGTAGCCTCAGGGACATATGAGACACATCACATGGACAAATATGTTTTAAAGGATTCCCAAAAAAGAAGAGAGAGGGAAAGGGGCAGAAAGTTTATTCAAAGAAGTAAGGCTGGAAACTTCCCTAACTGGGGGAAAAAAATAAACATCCAGATTCAGGAAGTCCTGAGAGACCTATACCAAGACGCATTATAATTAAATCGTCAAAAGCTAAATAAGATAAAGAATCTTAAAATCAGCAAGTGAAAAGCAACTTATTGTGTACAAGGGAATCCCCCATAAGACAAGCAGTGGATTTTTCAGCATAAACCTTGCAGGCCAGAAGGGAGTGGATTGAGATCTTCCAAGTTCTAAAAGAAAGACATGGCCAAGTAAGAACACTCCTGCCTGATAAAACTGTCTTTCAGTGTTGAAGGAGAGAGAATTTTCCAGACAAACAAAAGTGGAATGAGTTCATCAGCACTAGACCAGCTTACAAGTAATGTTAAAGGGACTTCTTCAAGCTGAAATAAAAGGATGCTAATTAGTAACATAAAAACGTATGAAAGTATACACATCATGGGTAAAGGTAAATATAAAGTTAAATATATATTCAGAATATTATAATAGTTGTGGATAAATCACCTATAACTCTAGCATAAAGGTTAAAAGACAAAAGTATTATAAATAACTAGAACTACAATAACTTGTTAACAGATACATTACTTAAAAAAGATGTATATTGTGACACCAAAACCATAAAATGTGGGAGGATAAATAAATGTAGAGCTTTTGTATGCATTTTAAGTTGTTATCAACCTAAAATAGACTGTGTAAGATTTTTTCAAAATTAAAAATTTTTTTATTGATGCACAATTGACATATAACATTTATATTAGTTATATGTATTAGTTATAACATTGTTTAAGTTATGACATCATTTGATATTTGTATATATTGTGAAATTATCATCTGGTAAGTCTAGTTAATATCCATCACCATATATAGTTACAAAAATTTTTTTTTTTTTTTTATGTAAGCCTTATGATAACCACAAAACAAAACCTGTAACAGATACACAAAGGATAAAGGAAAAGAAAGAATGTATGTCATTACAGGAAATCATCAAATCACAAAGGAAGGGAGGAAGAAAACAAAGGAAAAAAAGAATTACAAAACAGCCAAAAAACAATTAGCAAAACGGCCATGGTAAATTGCTATCAAATACTACAATCAATAATTGCTTTATTAATAATTATTTAAATGTGAATCGATGAAATTCTGTAATCAGGAGACATAGAGTGGCTGAATGGATAAATAAAAATAAGATCCAATTATACGCTGCCTGTAAGAGATTCACTTCAGCTTTAAGGACACATAAAGACTCAAATAAAGGGGTTGAAAAACATATTCCATGCAAATGGAAACCAAAAGAAAGCAGGGATGGCTGTATTTATATCAGGTAAAATAGACTTCAGGTCAAAAATTGTAACGAGACAAAAAAGTCATTATATAATTATTAAAGGGTCCAGTCATCAGGAGGATATGACAATTATAAACATTTATGCTCCCAACATCAAAGCACCCAAACATATTAAGTAAATGCTAACATAACTGAAGACAGAAATAGATAGAAATACAATGATAGCTGGGGACTTCAGTACTCCACTTTCAACTATGGATAGATCATGCAGACAGATAATTAATAGGAGAGCATCAGTAAGGAAACTGCATGTAGATCAATGGGACCTAACAGACATTCATAAAACATTTCATTCAACAGTAGTAGAATACACATCCTTCTCAAGCATACATGGCACATTTTCCAGGATACAGCGTATGTTAGATTACAAAATAAGTCTTAGTTAATTTAAGAAGATTGAAATCACATCAAGCATCTTTTCTGACTATAGTGGTGTGAAATTAGCAATCAATTATAAGAACGAAATCCTGTCACTTATGACTATATGGATAACTTGGAGGGCATGAGGCTCTGTGAAGTAATCCAGACAGGTAAAGGCAGATATTGCACGGCATCCTCTATGTATGGATTTAAAAAAAAAAAAAAAATTCTAGCTCAAAGAAACAGAGAGTAGGTGGTTACCAGAGGCTGGGGGAAATGGGGAGAGGCTGTTACAGGGTATAAACTTTCTGTTGTAAGATGACTAAGGTCTGAGAATTTATATAACATAGTGATTATAGTTTATAATACCGTATTCTATAATTGAAATTTCTTAATAAAGTAAAACTTGTGTTACGAAAAATGTAAATATGTGCGGTGATCGATGTGTTAATTTACTCAGTGATGGGAATTCTTTCACAATATGTATACATATCATCATCAAATTGTATACTTTAAATGTATAATAATTTTATTTGTCATTATACCTCAATAAAACTAAAAAGACCCTACTAGGCTAGACAGTGATTTCTGTTTAAGAGAGGCACCAGCTCCTTGATGTCTATAAAATGTTTAAAAATTGTTTAAAGTGAATGAATGCTACCTGCCTTCCAAATATTTAAAATCTAGTTAAGTAGGAAATACATATATATGTAAAATATATTATATAAATAGTATTAACCAGGGAGTGCTTGTAAAAAATATCCCCAGTGATTGATTCAGTAAGTCTGGGATAAAGCCTAGGAACTGTGCTTTTGTCAAGTTGTGCTAGATGATTCTGGTACAGTCAACATGAATTTGAGAATCATTGGAAAAATAATAAATGATAGGATTAATATCTCTGTGACTTTACGCAAGTAGGGAAGTTTTGTCAGTGTGGAATTCAGCTTTTCAGATGAGTACAATTTAGATCAAGAAAAGCAAATACCTGGTAGGCAGGCTACCAAACTCCTCTCATCACATAGTTTGGTCTCAAAATCTTTTTCCTCATTCTCTAGATTGCTGTTATTAATGGATTAGAATTGGTGTGTGGGAAGTAACCTACTCGTATTTGCTAGTACTGATTAAACTATAGTGAAAAGGTAAGGAGGAAGAGATTGAGCAAAGACTCTGCAGTAGGAATATCTATTTCCATGTTTGAGGGGCAAGCAGACAAATTTGGGCTACTATGTCAAGTTCATGTCACGTAGGTAAATTAGTGGGAAGCACAGTTGCCAAGATAGGCCAGATTGTGGAAGAGCCAGAATATCAGAATGAAGAGTATGCATTTTATTCTGTAAGTAACAAGTTACATGTGTACAAAGTGGAAAGAATATTCTATAGTAGTTTGTAAAATAATCTAGAGGAGAAAGGGAGACCAGTAAGGACTAATCTCGTAATACAATACCGGGTTTTGTGGTTTGGATTGGGATGATGGCATAACCCTAACACTCAGCAAATGTTCAGTAAATATTTATTGAATTAATTAGTTAGTAGAAAGGAAGGGCCAACCAATTGTGATAAGCCACCCAAAGGAAAATGTGAGATTAGTGATGGTGTGTAGGGAAAAGAATTCAGAAAATGGCCCAAAGGTTCTTGAACTGGTTGCCAGAAAATAAATGACTGAAAAAGACTCTGGAAGGAGAAATGTATTTTGGAGAAAAGATAATTTAAGATTACAGAATTGTGGTCAGAGAATTAAAGAGCTAGAAATGCTCTTGAGTTCTTTCTACATCCTCATTTTTATAGGTGGGAACACACATTCAGATGTTTTATGTTACATAGATTTAGTTATAACAGAGCCAAGATTAGAAACAAAGTCTTGATTTCTTGTCTGAAATATTAATATTGCCTTCTCAGAAATATGAGATGAACTATGAAATGAGGTGAAAATAACTCTTAATGCTCAGGAGATAGATAAGGGCTAACAAAATGATTTGAAACTTACTAGCTTGTTAGTTTCTCCTTTATGACAGTATATATGGCTCCATTTTGTAATAGGAGGTTGTGATAAAATGGGGTCCATATGTAAATATTTCACTTTATAACCTATTTTGCTGGAGAACTATTAAGGAAAGCTTACACTTGTAAAGCAGAGCTTCCTTTAGTGCTAATACTCAGAGAATTATAGAGAGAACTTTGAGAAAGTCCTAAAAAGAATAGAATAAACTTGCCAAAGTGTAAAAATTTTAACTGAAGTATCAATTGTTTGTAATAATTAATCAATGGGTTTATTGAGAGCCAAATTATGAAAAAAATTTTTTTAATGAAGCGTTAGAACATTTGCACACATATAAAATAAGGCTGATTAATATTTGGTTAAGGCAATAAATATTTTAAAAGCAAAAAATATCTTGTGGCAGACTGGCTCACCATTCAAAATAATAGAATATATCACTCAAATTTTATTGGAATAGTTCCATAAAATAAGACCATTTAAGTGATCTGTTCAACATTTCGAGTTGACTATCTACACATGTAGCTATAAAACACCACTGTAAGGTTGGACTGAAACTAACATATGATGTAGTTATAAATCAGGGGCTCAATCTTCCCACACAGGCCAGTCAGCTTGTGCCAACAAATGTCCACTTTAGCCAGTATATTTTTAAAAACTGTTGTATTTGAATTCTTCTAGTGTGCTTTTACTTCCCAGTTGCTTACAGGCCTCATCCTACCCTACTGTCATTACACCTGTTTCTTTCCATCAGCTGAGTTAACAGTCAAGCCTCTGAAGATATTTGAGTTTAAAAATCCTCTTCTACACAGCACTCTGCCTCCTGATCACTGTATATGTCCCAATATGTTGGGTCCAAATATAGGTCCATTGTCCAATATATGTCTAAATCATTGTCCAAGTATATGTCTGGGTCAGTCCTGTTGGCTAAAAATATATTTCTTAGAACTGTTCTAGTTTTAGTTCTCTGTGTTCAAATTCTACATTTATATATGTAAGCAGTTCTGTTTTCTTGGGTGGTATGAGGCAAGAACATATACATTCAACAAAATATCTGATATAATAATGCATATTTGACCATGTCACGTAAAACTGCATGCATTTCTCCACAGGTAACATTTGATGTAGCTTGGTCTCCAAAGTGCATAGACAGAAGGTGCTATAATTATACTGGAATTGCAGACGCTTGTGACTTTCTCTTTGTCATGTCTTATGATGAACAAAGTCAGGTCTGGTCAGAATGTATTGCAGCAGCCAATGCTCCCTATAATCAGACATTAACTGGTAAGAATACACCAAATGATCATTAGTAATATTAATCCCATAACCTCAGACATTAATATATCTTTTAGTATTGCTAAGTCATTTGTATACCTCTTCCATTTGTAATGCTTTCTTGAAACATATGAAGAGCAATTAATTTAAAGACCTTTAAAGTTTACAAAAAGTTTTAAAGTTTTCACTTAATTCTTCTAAAAATCATGTGGGACAAGTATGTTATTACCAACCATCTATTTTTGATGAGATGAGGGTGTTAAGTTCTCCTGATTGCACAGCTATTAAATATTATATAGTTGGGACTCAAGCATGTGTTTATCCTCAAGTCAACTCTCTTCTCTCAAAATTACAAGAAGAAGATATTTGTTTATCTAGAATTTGACAGGACATTTTTGTTGAAATAACCAATGATAAATAATTTAAAAGCGAAGATAGTTTGATGTATTTTCTATACATGATAGGATGGCTTTATCTTATTTGGCATTTATATTAGTACCCATGCTATATTAAAAATGATATCATTAGAATTACAAGTAATTCTGATCTGTCATTCATATGATTTGGACTTTGCATTATCCTTCCCACAGTTTGGACTGGTTTGTAGCACATCAGCCAATTGAATAAAAGGTTGCTTGCTATCTTTTGCACTCAAGTGAAATTTTCTGGGGTAGCTGGCATTGACTTAAGTGTTGATTGGTTAATAAATAAAAAATCTTTTCTTTTTCATATAGAGGTGAAATCTTAGGACCTGGCCTCATTTTATCGTGTCATAATTGTTTGGACAGAATAGTCTGATCACAAGCACATACTATTAAAAATTTGAAAAAACAATTTAATTCTGTAACAATTAAAAAGTAATTATTTAATATAGTGTTCCCAAATTGTGTTTCATCAAAGAGGTAATAATTGTGTTCTTTCAAGAAAAGGTTCATTATCAAATATATTTTGGAAATGATGCATACCTCACCCCTCTCTTGGATATTTAAGTACACAATGACTTTAAAGTCTCTGAAAAGTAGCAAATTTACTTCTCAACATTCTAGATTGTCTTGGAACTTCTCTTGGTAGGAAAACATATTTTGTAGCACTGGGCAAGAAAGGAATTGATAGTTCTAGAAATCTGTTCATTTTCTTTTCCGTTTCCTATAACTACAGATTATGTAGTACAGAGTATCTTATCCCAAGGTGTAATTCTTACTTACAGGATATTTGTAAAACATGAAACACTTGTGCTTTCTATAAGAAATTCTGAGGTCATCCCAGACAGAAAGTTTCAAGACTTACAGAACTTTTTTGAAACTTTAAAATCCAGAATATGAAATATATCATGTCTTAGCAGTTAATAGACACAATTAGCATGCCTTTCTGAAATGTGCCATTCTTCCCAGAATTAAATTTTGTAACTTTTTGCATCAGGTTAATCTTAATTGTTTTGAATGCTTTTATTATTCCAAAGAAATGGTTTAGAAAGTGATTTAGAATTTAAAGTTTTTAAAGATGACTTTTATAATCACATTAGAGAAACACTGTGTTAGTATTTTGCATAAACATACTATGTTTACAAACTTAGATTCTGAGTGGTTGCATAGCCTGAATAAACACATTAGTACACATAGGAAGAGAAAAAAATATGCTTTTTCTGTCTGTCTTTGATTAGCATATGATGACTACATCAAGATGGGCATTAACCCTAAGAAGCTTGTAATGGGTGTTCCCTGGTACGGTTATGATTATACCTGCCTGACTTTATCGGAGGTAAGAACAGCTCATTTCTTGTGATTTTTTTTCTCTTTCTTTTGCTTTTTTAGAACTTGTGTTTTTCATATATATAAACTGCTCTCTATATAGAATATGTAAACTTTAGAATTTCTGAAATATAGTTTAAGACTAAAACGTAGAGAGGTTATTATTGTTTAATCCCATGAAAGTTTCTGAATGTTATATATTTCATTTAATAATAAAATTTAATTTTTATACTGTATAGTCAGGATATCTATTTACAGTATATATTTTTAATAAATAGTTTTGACTATATTTTCTGATTTATCTTTTAACATATTCTTAGTTGATAACCTATAACAAGAACATTTTTGCATTTCTAGGATCATGTTTGTACCATTGCAAAAGTCCCTTTCCGGGGGGCTCCTTGTAGTGATGCAGCAGGACGTCAGGTGCCCTATAAGATGATTATGAAGCAAGTAAACAGTTCTATTTCTGGAATCCAGTGGGATGAAGGTCAAAAGGCTCCTTATTATAACTATAAAGTAAGACTTCTCATAAGTTATGAACATTTATTTCTATAAGTTTTCATAATCGAATATTTTCATAATTACATATTAGTTATGGAGAATTTCTACTAGTTTTCTTTTAGGGTACAGTATACAAACTTCTGTTTATATGAGTAAACCTGCCTTTCATTTGTGTAATCAGTAATCTTTCTTACTTCCCTGGTGGGCAACTCAAGTTATGCTCATAGTGGAACTGCTCTGATACGCCACTTGTTACTATAAATGACATAATAAAAACACGCATTTCACAAACAGGATTTCCTTAATACTTGACAAATATGTATGACGACTGTGGCTTCTAAAAGAGCTCTGGGCCAAAACTGGTTGCCAGCTCTGACAGCCTCCATTTCAAAGTAGATAAAGACTCTCATGAGGCTCTTATTAGAGAGGAATGAGGCTGAGGACAAGAGATGTGCCATTGTGGATTGTACAATGGAAAATGGCATCGTTTCAAAATTATTTCATAATTCGGTCAAACGACGTGACATTAGACAAATTAAACAATGTTAAAATTGGAGACTGAAACATTACAGAGACTTGAATAAATGGAGTGAATGAATGATTAGCATTTCTGTCCGTTACTGTTTGATAAATAGGAATTGCGATACCAAAGAGCCAAAGAAAAGTTGTATTTTTCATAATTTACCTTTAGCATAATAAAAACTTTTCCACATCTCGAAAACCTAAATACAGACCATCTTTGTATTGACTTTCGATTATGTTACTGTATAAATATCTCTAAGATAATATGCTGTAAGTTAATTCCTGTGAATTTGTATTTTTAACTAATGGTCTAGTACTCTTTTTTTTAAAAATGACTGCAAATGTACGCATTTAATAAATTATAATTGATATACATCTATATATGCCTGTATATAAATTATATAAGAAGCTTTACTGTAGAGTTTTCTTCTTAACTTTAGAATCTAAAGTATATACTTATTTATTAAGCTACAGCATATTGTAACCTTATCTTTGCCCAAAAATATTTATAGAACTCTGTCCTGGGAACTGTTAATATTACACACATACACACACAGAAATATACACACATATACCATGGCCAAATATTTTGAAAACAATGCATAGATACTGTATGTCCCTCTTAGAGATTTATAATGTACAACATTATATTAAAGAATTTGAAAAGTGATGTACTACATAAACCATTTAATTGTTTAACATAGAACCTTGTTTCCCAGCCCTCGTAAACATGGATGAGGAAGAGTGTTTCATGGATATCAATTTGGTAAAGATTGTATGTAACCAGTTATAGTTTAGAAATATTTAATATTTCTTAATATTTTTTTCCTTAATGAATAAGAAGACACATTCTTTAAGATGTTAGAATTCAGGAAACATTTTGATGGGCCTTCAAGGCCATTCATTTAATGGCACTTTAGACAATAATCTAGTTATAACTCTTTTGTTCCTCTTTTATTCATTGTAAAATTCTTAGCCACTAAAATCAAGTTTCTGCTGTGATTGAAGAGAATCATTCTGCCTTCTTATGCTGTCTTGGCAACAGCAGCTTCATCTTGAACTTGATATTCTTGAAGGCATTTATGCCTTCACCGTGTGTGTATCTATCTTACTTGTACTCAGTGATGCATCCTTTGATCGTTCACTGTTTTGAGACATTTGAAATTTCTTACCAGTATCAAAAGGCTCAAAGTACTAGCTAATACGATGGCAACATTGAAAAGTATATGTATTTGGGTTTGCCCCCAAATCCTCAAAAATAAATATTTCTATATTTAGGTACAGGTTCTACCAGTTGCCTTGTAATAGTGAATTACAATTATTACTAGAGCATGCATGGCTTTTTCTAGTTCTAAGTATTATTTTAAAGAACGGAATATAAGATGTAGTATAAGACACGCTTGTATATAATGAGTCTACTAAAATACGCCACAGCTTATTCATTTACCCAGTGACTACTGTCCTTCAAAGTCGTCATTTCAGGAGACTATTCTAATTCCAGTGGTGCTACCATACAAACAATGTTACTGGTATTTGTTGAGAATAAAAAATTTCCCAGATGTATACAAAATGCAGTAATTATTTTTAATTAATTACAGGTCATTCTATTTTTTGCGTCCTATTTTTTTCCCCTTCTCTATTTGCCTAGATTTGCTCCTTTCCTCCTCCCTTTCTTCCTTATCTCATAACTTCTATACCTTCTAAGAGAGGCTGTGTTATTACTAGACTGTGTTATTACTAGATGGAGGCAGGTGTTGTTTGGGAAAAGGACTTTATAGGTGAAAGGTGAGCTGAAGACCATTTTCTAGTTCATGGTTCTTCATCAGCTGTGAGCTTAAGGCACCATGGAGTCCAGACCTGACAGGCTCTAGAATCAATACTGTAAGACCAAGAAAAGGAGTTAATTTCCTCGTCTCTTGCCATTACCTTTTGATTTAACTGTTTTGTCATTAACAAAAGCATCGGTTGAGCTCCTAACCAAGCATATTTCCAGGAACTGTAGGGACTACAAAAAAGTGTATAAGCTGGCATCACAGGACCAGAGCAGTGGTCCTCCTTAACCGTGGTGCACATCAGAATTACCTATGAGAACATAAAACGCAAAACAAACGTGTTCTAGCACTGACCCTGGAAGGTTCTGATTCAGTAGGTTCCGTGTGGTATGGGTCCCGGGAATCTGTATTTGTTAAAAGCTCCACAAGTGACTCAGATGTACATCTTGGTTGATAATCATCAGATCAGAGAAGGAAGGACTCTTAGGGCATGAGAAGGGCCTTAAATGAAATATGTTAGGAGGTTCATTTGTGTAATCTCTGCTGTTGTAAAAGTGCCACAAGTGATGATATCTAGCAAGCATCACATGTAGAACCATGGAATCCTAGAGCTGGAAAGTATTGTGCCCTAAAATTTTATGATTTCATTGTATCCTTTTTGAATCATTAGATTTAAGAAATGTGTTTCCGTCTTGTTGTCCTAAATACTTAAAATTTCCAATTTCATTTATTCGTATAGGATGCTGCTGGCCGTATCCATCAAGTGTGGTATGATAACCCGCAGAGTATTTCTTTAAAGGCAGCGTATACACAAAAGCGTGGCTTACGCGGCATTGGCATGTGGCATGCAAACTGTCTTGACTACTCTGGAGATGCTGTAGCCAAACAGCAATCTGAAGAAATGTGGAAAGCCTTAAAACCAACTGTATAAACAGGAACATCTTTTGTTAAACGATTAAGATTTAGAATATTATCTGTATAAACACATCTAGTTTCAAAGAGATAAAAAATATACACATTTTTGTCTTGTTGCTATATATTGTAGTTATTAGTGTACTCAAAAACAAATATATTCTTTGGTTTTTAAATTTGAAATATATATACATGTATGTTCAGTGTCCAGAAACATAAAATAAATACGTCAACTTATTATATTAAATATTCCTCTATGTATTTTAATAGTATATGTATTTTAATATGTATTTTAATCAAGTAGGAGCAATTGCTTTGAGAATTTTATTATGCTAAATTTTTCCCCATGATACTAAAATATATGCTTAAAAATCAATTCTAATTTTTAAAATATGCAAATTTGAAGTCGTATGTTTGCTTAGAATAGATTTTTTAAAACCTAGTATTGAGAATCAGTTGTTCTGCAATTTTTTTTTTTTTGGGGGGGGTGTGTAAATCTGAATTTAAAACCTGCCATTTAAGTGTATCCTTTTTAGGTTAGTTGAACTCCTGGAATAATTTTATGCTCCCTGATTCTGTATAGTACTCACATTCTCTTGAATTAAACTCACTTAACCCTGAAGAGAATTAAAAAAAAGAATATAAGGATTAAAATACAAAATACAAAAAGTGAAATTGGTACTATTTGGAATTAGTAGGTTAGAGCTATATAATATTTTCCAGCTATATTATTTTTCATCAGGTTATATCTGACATTTACTTAAAACAGGAAAAGCTTGCTGCTGAACCTGATTCTATCCATGATCATTTACTCTTCCATTATTCATATTCCTTTACTTATGGACATCTATGCTTTATTTCTTGGCTAGTTTTTTTTCATAGTTAATTTTTTTTTTATATGTCTGCATTTTACTTTTAACTATTTAAAGACATTGGTTTCTCAAGTAGTTTCTTTCTAAAACTTTAAGACATTTTTGTGCAAAGAACTTTTCTAAATGTACAGAGGTCTCTATTTTCTTTCTCAAGGCAATTTAGAAGAACACTGTGTTGTACTTACATTTTCCCCTATAAATTCTTAGATTAAAAGATTGCATCCTTGAAGTCTGGAGTTACATAAATCCTGCCTTCCCTGCACATTTTTTCCCCTCCAAATTTAAAGAAATGATGATTCAGTCATTTTTTATGAGAATATTTCATTTCATACTCACACAATTATTTATGGCATTATGGAACCAACCATTTTCTATACATTTGCTGAATTTCTAATGTCTTTGTATTTCCAAAATAAATTACTAAAAAAATTTAACTTCTTAGACAATAAATTCTATCATAGCTCTACATGCAAGTTCAATATCCCTATTGTTTTATATTTCCAGATTGTTTTAATTAAAATACAATGAATAAATTAAACTCTCTATTTACATGCAATATGTGAATATTTACTAAATGATATGGTTTTTAATGATTAAAATTTAGTCATATTTACAGCTATTTTATAGTCAATTGTACAGTTATTAAATTTTAAGACTATTTCAAAATGAAAAGTATGAAATATAGTACTGTCAATATATGTAACAGATTTGAAACCATTAAAAATAACCAAATACCTACTACCATTTTGCTTTTATATATCTAGCATTTCCTGAAACCCTTTGTAATACATACATGGAAAGTGAAAACATGTAAACCTAATGATTTACATAAAACATTGCCAAGGAGAACAAAGGTTAAACAAATCTGTTTCAAATAAATATTTAATTTTCAGAGAAATAAAAATTTTAAATTAACATACCTAATTGAGGCTGTAAAGACAAATTCATTTTATTTTGTGCCAGTTCAGCTTTCAATGTGCGTACTTCTGAAATTGCTTGTTTTCTCATCTATAAAAAGAATTACCTTTCAAAAATGAATTTCATTTCACCCCTTTAAAATTAAATAATTGTCATGTAAACAAAGGTTTTTTTTGTTCTTTTTTAACTGCTTTTACTGTATTCTCTCACTTCCTTTCAGTGCCTTCACTCCCACTGATTATGGTAAATATATAGGTCAAAAGTCATGTTGAATAAGCATGCTTCTTTACTGCCAGATAAGCTATTAAGTAATTTCATTTATTAGTATACAGTCATAATACAATTAAATTGTTGTAAAAAGCCAGAGAGGAAAAAATGAAATCTTTTGCTCAAGCTTCAAAATCTGCTGTTTTCAAGTGTAAAGAAATAGTAAAAAAAAAAAAAAAATCCCATATCCCAAAAAACAAAATTGTAAAAATCCTTAATTCCCAGCCCTTAGAAACTGAACAGGTACTCTAGTAATATAACAGTGTTATTCTGAGAAAGAAAAAAAAAGTGTTATTTGGCGGCAAGCACTCTTCTAAGTGGATTAACCTCTTTGATTCTTTCGAATATTTTATTGAGGCAGATACTATTACTGATCTCCATTTTACAGCTGAGATAACTGAGATGCCTAGAAGTTCAGTAACTCGCTCCAGATATAAAACTAGTAAGTGGCATAACCAGAATTCAAACTCAAATCATCTGGTGCCAGAATCCTTACTATTCCATGTATTGTCTGTGGACCAGAAGCATTCGCAGCACCTGGGAGCTTCTTAGGAATGAAAAATCTCAGGCTTCACCCCAGACCTACTGACTCAGATCCTGCTAACTTCCAAAGAATCCCCACGTGATTTCACATTAAACTTACAGAAGCACTGAAGCACTGCTTATGCTATACTAACTTGAATATGGTTGCAAAACACTCAGGCTAGGTTTTCTGCCCCCTAGTTCTGAATCTTATAGGTAAGTTTTGGGTAAATTATTCGGGAAATCAGTAATACATACTATGTGCCAATTAGGCAGTATGGTTAAAAGTAGGATTCTTTTCCCCCAGTCTAAAAACTTTCCCCAAGCTGAAAACTTGGTTCTCTTTTTCTTACTAGTCTCTCCTGTTTTTGTACTAATTATTCTAATATGGGTCCAAACAATTCATAAGTGATATTTATAAGGTTAAAATGTACAAAGATGGTAAGATGTAATGTGCATGCTTTCCAGAAAAACAGAACATTGGAAGAGTCATAACTGAAGGCGATGGGGGCATTTCTATTACTCCCTTTTTCCCACCCAACTATATACTTAAGTGCACACATTTCCCATTGGCTTTTTGTTCATTTTTTGTATACACACTTTTCATTCATCAAATGAGCAATTTTTTTGAGTGCATACTGTACAACAATGCTAAATATTCACATTTTGTTAAAATTTGTTCTTTGCCCTTTTCCTTTTCTCTATTTTAATCTTATCAGTGTGTAGAATTTAGCCAGGGCTCAGCCTTGAGAATGCTGCTAGGGAAAAGAATCTGGAATTGTGCTGTGCAAGAGAGTAGCCAATAACCACAGGGAGCTATTTAAATTTAAATTAACTACAATTTAAAATTCAGTTCCTTAGTCACCCAGCAAGCTACATTTCAGGTGCTCAATATCCTTATTTGGCTAGTGGCTGCTATATGGGACAGAGCAGGTATGAAACATTTCAGTCATCACTGAAAGTTCTCTTGGACAGTGCTGATTCCAGAAAAGGGTCATTATTATGCGTCATAAGGCTATTTCTGATAAAGAGGTGAATTGAGAGCATTCAAATACACACACACACATACATATATATATGTATGTATATATATATATATACACACATATGTATATACATATATACACACACATATATATACACACACAATGCATATATACATATATATATATATATATATATGAAAATAATCAGAGAGAATGAGATAATCACCCAAGAATGGGAAAAAAATTCAATGGGAGCTCAGAGATCTCAGTGGTTTGTCAGATTTATTTATGAATGATTGCAATACATGAAAACCACTTCTTTTAAATATTTTATGGACACTTTATACTGATTCACAGGGTCCTTTTCTTTTAATTTTTACCGGAATTTTCCTAAATTTTACTTTGGACTTGTTATAACATGCATCTTTTCACGATTTACTTGTTGTTATTGAATTTTTTTCCACTCGTGCTCTTTGTTGTTAAGGGAACAGTTTTAAGACAGTCAATCCTTACTACCTTTATGCTATTGACACCCAAAGTTAAAACACCAAAATATTCTATTTCAGGATAAATGTTGTAATCTGATTAGGAGAAATGCAAATTACCTTAACTTCTATGATGAGATTCATTTTGTCTATATCCAATTTTCTCTTAAGTTGGTCAACTGCATGCTGTACCTCGGTGATCTGGATTATAAGGTAATTCTGTGTGAGATATATAAAGACATCTTTACTAAGGATAACATCTATACATTTTTATTTTTAACTTACTAATACAAACTGCAATGTGATAACAAATATCAAAAGAGCAAATCATGAAAATAACCTATTCCATAAAATAAACTTATTACTTTGGAGTAAATTACTACTGACCAGTTGATTTCTTAGTTTTAGGGACCACTTTCTCTTCTGTTCTACTCTTATTATTCACGTATTATAAAAATAAACAGATATTTGTAAAAGTAACCATTAAATTAGTACCATAAAAGCCAACAACTATTACTGTCAAAGGTATACGCTGGGTTTAAGATATTAGCAATGCTTTTGAAATTGGCACAATGCTTTATTAGAATAACTTTAAAATACATATTTAATAATGAAATAGTATATTTTATATAAGAAAACTTATTTAATACAAGAGAACCCATTTAACATAAGAAGCCTTTTTGGTTACTTTTGTTCAAAAAGTTTATGAGGTACAATGATCACCATAGAAATTATTTAAAATTTTAAACTGTGTTTGTGAAAAAACATTGCATATCAAAACTAATAAAATAGTAGGACAAAAAGCATCAGCTATGCTAAAAAAAAGGTATCAGCTATATGGACAAATCATTACGTGAGCCTATTAG
This sequence comes from Rhinolophus sinicus, assembly GCF_036562045.2. Lineage (NCBI taxonomy): Eukaryota > Metazoa > Chordata > Mammalia > Chiroptera > Rhinolophidae > Rhinolophus > Rhinolophus sinicus. The sequence goes on along the minus strand of NC_133756.1, from coordinate 47,856,912 downwards.
GATTTTACATTAAATTTATGTAAAATGCTAAACTTTTACTCATAGAAACTGAGAACTTTTTGGTGGTTGTCAGGGATGGTGGGTGGAGGAAATAGGTGGAGGAACCAAAAGGTACAAATTTCTAGTTATTATATAAATAAGTTTAGAATGTAATGTACAGCACAGAAACGAATTAAAAATACTGTGTTGTATATTTCAGTTAACAGACTAGATCTTAAAAGTTCTCTTTACACACACACAAAAAGTAACTGTGAGGTGATAGATGGTAACTAGATATATTGTGGTAATCATTTCACAGTATATACTTACATCAAATCACTGTGTTATACACCTTAAATTAATACATTATGTCATTGATATCTCAATAAAACTGCGGAAATATAAAGGAATAAACTTTTAATGATTCAATATGTCTTAGGTTAAAACCATACTTTTAATGGTAATTACCATAAAATCTTTTTTTTTGGTAAGTGGAATCAAATCATTCAAGTTAAACTGAAAAGTGGCCTCTGGAATTTGTTCTTTAAGTATGTGGTAGAATTACTCAACTGAAAAAATAAACTTCAGGTCTCTGAGTGTTCAACATTCAAGACTGTCTCCAAAAATTAATTGATGAAAATTAAACACAATTTAATATTTAGAAAACCAATACCTGATTCCGTGGGTATAAATAACCCCCACACACACTGAAAAAGAGGAGTGTAGTACATGTTCGTGCCCCTCTGTATTGCATCATGTGTTCATCTCCCCCATAAATAAGAAAAGTGACGCTGGCCTCAGGTACAGATTTGATCCTAATTGGTCTAAGTCAGCACATAGCACTCTCTGGTAACTACCAGCAGTCCACGGTGGGCCTGGTTAATGCCCCACCAAGCAAAAGGGAACATTTTATATATTCCATGCATCTGAAAGAGGTTCTCTCTGGGTATGGAGGGAGATAGCATTACTTACCATTGGCAACTCTGTTGCTACTATGAGGGAAAGCCCTCTTATAATGAATCCAACACTTGAAAATAATAGGGAGAAATATCAGAAGCACCTGGGCCCTTAAAGACATCAGTAAGCTGCTGAATGTATCTCCTTAGCATCCATTACATGAGATCATGAATTTTCTTATTTCAACCAGGTTAAATCAAGGTTTTGCTACTTGTGCCCTAGCATCTGAAATATGATTAATGAGAAACAATGAGAAAGCATATATCTTGACTAGAACTTCTCTAATAGAATGTGAACACTTTTATAGCACCTTAGAGTCTGCGATGTTTGCCAGATTCTTTGGTCTCATTTTGATCTCCCTGGCTTCAAGTTGCATGAGCAATTTTTTATAGTAAAGTTCTAAATCTTCTCGAAGTTTTGTTAAAACCTCCTCCAATGATGCTGTGACTTTCTTTGTTTCAAAGTGCTTTTTCTTCCAACCATTATAAGCTATATAAAAAAAAAAAAAAAAAAAGAAAAGGCTATAGTTTGAATCTGATTAGAGGATTAAACTTTTCAACCTGGAAAGGACCCGAGAGTTAATTTAACCCGTCTACTCCCCTCTTCTTTCTTCCTTACATGCTGAAGAAATCAGAGCTAAGAACAAAATGTTTATTGGATAATAAAAGTACTTATCTACAAATACAAGGAAATAGTGTAAATCCAGGAACCACAACCAAGTTCTTCTTTAAGCTTGTAATCATTTCTGGAACACCTTTATTTAAAATAACCACCAATAGCCAAATGTGTATATTTTTATTTTGATTACATTCCATAATCTGATTTGATTATGGAATAGTTATTTATATACGTAACTATAACTGTGAAGAGGAATAATATACTTTTTTAGGTTTTTCCTTATTTTTTTCAGCTCCCCAAATGACTTATGTTTTATGATGTCGGCTGAATCTGATTCATCATTTATCAAAATTATTCCGAACTTATCTGCAAAATTGTGTGGGGCAGAATTTCTCAAACCTGAGATCCTTAATTAGAAATTCAGTACTGCCAGCTAGGAATCACTTAGGCACCAGTGAGAATCTTCTAAGTACAAACTTAACAGCAACACAAACTACATGCTAGCATTCCAGATTTGTTTACTTTTTTAAGATTATCAAAAAAAATCAAACCCCACATGAAGTTCTATGTGGTGATTTGTTTAAAATTATATAACTACAAGGAACTTAACTCAAAATTTGAACTTCTGCCCTGTATCTAATCCTCATGCACTATATAGTATGTATGCACTATCTTCCTAGCTGGTCTCTCTGCTTCCATTCTGGCCTCTCTACAAGCTATTCCATATAGCAGTCATTTTGATTTTTCTAAAATATTTTAAGAATCATGTAAATCCTTAGCTTAAAAATCCTCCAATTGCTTACCACCTTACTGAGAATAAAATCCAAACTTCTTGAATTGGCCTCTGTTCCTTGCTGAATTTTTGGTTTTATCTCCCTCTTCATTCCTGCTTATTTATCACACTCCAACCCACTGGCCTTGTTTCAGGTCTAAGACCGCAAACTCATTCCTATCTTAGGACCGTGACATTTAGTGTTCCTTCTGTTCAGGCTGTTTTTCCCTCTCTTTACATGCCTACCTCCTTATTAATTAAATCGTAGTGATGTCTCCACAGAAATGGTGTCCTTGGAACCAAAGCATCTCTCCTGCCCCAACACTCTGTATTACGCTCTTTTAAATTATGCTCTTCACAGTTCTAATCAGTAGCTGATGTTGTCTTACTTTTTTATTGTCTGTCTGCTCCCCTACCCCCATTAGAAGCAAGCTCCCTAAGGGCATGGCCACATTTGTCTTATTTACTGCTGTATCCTAGGCTTTTAAAACAATGCTGGGAATTGAACACATAGTAGGCTCCATAAATACTCGTGTTTGACGGCTGATACATGCCTTTATCTGGAAATATTCCTGTTGAAGTAGAAAATGACTGATCATTCTCATTTTATAGAAAGAAAGAATGAGGCACAAAGGAGAAATTTCTTGCCTAATAAAAGGCTGATCTGCTATGAGAATCCTGATGCTGTGATTTCCAGTCCATTGCTCAAACTTGCTTGATAAAATTGCTTGTTTAACATTACAACAAGGCTATCATTGCCACCACTTCCAGGACACACTTTAATATTAGGAGGTAGAACCCTCAGAAATATCTCCTGACAGTGTCTGAAATCTTCAGGCAGTTATAGTACTGAAACAATAATTTTCTGTAAATTATGAATCCTAAACCAGTTAATTCCATATAAACCTTTTACCCTTATAATTCTCAAGAACAACCCAAAATGCAGGCCTCTCAAATCACTGAGCACCTTGCAAACCATTATCCTATACTTTCTCCGCACTGGGTCATTTTTTCCATTTCCACCAGTTCCAGTAACAATGTTTCTGATTGTATTCTAAGAAAACTACCTACTTGTCCTACCTAATTCTCTCATTCATTTAGTCCTTCATTCAGGTCAGCAAAGCAGACAGACATCCCAACAAATTTCAGCACCTGGGGGAGTCTAAGGGACTGCAAGAAGGCTTCTAGAGTAAGTGATATCTAACCTGAAATAGAATGGTTAGTAGGAAATAGCCAGGTGAACTGGGAAGATGGGGACAGAAGGGGAAGAGAGGACAGGCAGATGCAGATGGCAGAGGGAAACGCGTGCCTGAAGGCCTGCAGCCAAGAGGAGGCACGCTTCAGATGCTAGCACATCTTTTCCTGGAAGCCTTTCTCGATCTCTCCATCTAACTTTGGTGTTCTTCTTCTGTGTTCCTATGCACAGCGTTCTGTGGTGCCGTTATCATGGTGTCCATCAGGATGTATCATTACTGCTTAACTGGATTATCATTTCCCCAGGGGGCTGTAAGCTCTGCGAGGACAGTGACCAGATCGTGTCTGCCTCTCAGTATCTCCTCAGCCCGTGGAACAGTGGTGAAATCCAGTAGGCACTTAATAAATACTTATTCAGTAAATGGACTGAACAACAAAGAAATAAATAAATGAATGTCACTTACGATAAATGTGTGAGTTTTAGTAAAAAACACCCAATGTGAAACAGTTGAGCAATGATTTCATGTTTCCTGTATTGAACTTAGTAGTGTACTACTGAAATCACAACAGTAAAATAGCAAATATTAAAAAGCATAAATACTGTCCACATTGTTTTCTTTATAGTGATAAAAGTATGTAATAAACTTTACCATGATATGGCTTCGATTTGTTTTGTCCAGATAGCTTTTCAACTTTTCTCATTAATTCTTCTCTAATTTTTTCCAAATATCTTCTTTCTTCCTTTACTTGTTTTATTTGTTTAATAATCTTCTCTCCTAAAATATAACCCATATTTATCAATGTCTAAAAGCTAAAAGATGCTTCATTTCCTAAAAAATATAGTGTGTAAAACTTCAAAGTGCTTAAAACAGCAAAAATAAATTTTACCTAAATTCTGTTTTTCTTCCTATAATAAATATAGCATTTGCCCCTGTGGAAAACACTGAGTAGTCATTTTAGATTCTAAGAGTGAAACATAATTTACATTATTTACATGTATGTAGATAATACAGTATGTCTCATCTGAATTTACATGTATTTGTAAAACTAGATAAAGCTCAAGTAGTTATAGTTCTTGTTTTAATTCTTTTGATAAATTTATCTTGGGCCTAAGATATTGTACTTAAATCTTACATGGAAAATGTAAATTTTAGAATATATTTTTAAAAGAAATATTACTGACTAAACATATGCAGTAATCAACATACAATTCATATACTTTAAAACAATTTACCTTTTTTTGTCATAAAATATACTTAATAAAATTACCATTTTAAGCATTTTTAAATGTATAGTTCAATGGAATTATGTACATTTACAATGTAGTGAAACCATCACCACCATCTATCTCTGGAACTTTTTTTAACTTCCCAAACTGAAACTCTATTCTCATCAAACAGTAATTCCTCATTAACATCATTTAATTTTACTTCACAGAATCATCTGTTCTTACAGTTTTATCACACTTACTTTCAATCTGTAATAAAGAAATTTCAGTTATTCCTGGAGTAAAAGCAGATTTCCAAGGAAGTGAAGGAAAATCAATAACATCTGGCAGGGTGATGCACTCTTTTTCACCTATCTGTAAGAAAACATGAAATGCAGTAAGATTTGGTAGGACGACATATTAGTTCTCATCCACCTGTAAGCACTTGATAAGGTACAGCAGCGATGCATTTTTTTACTTATGTGGTGATGAACTCCCAAATCTCTGTTTATACCTATGGATTCTTTTTTGTGCTCCTGCTTCTCCATTCCACTATTAGATAGACATTAATCACAGGGACTTCAAACTTAAAATTGAAAAAAAAAAAATTATTGCTTTCTAAATGATTTTATTCTAGATTTCTGATCTTAGCTACTTCTTTTAGCAACATTTAAATTCTTCTAAGATGGCCACTGATTTTTTTTCACCTTGAGCCAATTTTGATCATTTATACTAGCTTAGAAAATTGGGGCATCCTATCAAATTTTCAAATTTTAGCATACGTATTATTTTCATATATTTTATCTACTCTATATTTGTGTTTATATAACCTTCATTGGTCCAAATTTTTATATATCTGCTCTTTTTTGATAAACTACCTCAAGCCTTACCAATGTTGATGTTTCTCCCACTACCACTTTATAGATCTGGAATTGTTTCAGTTCTGCTAGGGTTTTTAAATTCTGTAACTTACTAGTTCCTACATTTCTCTTTATTAAGCCCTTACTACTACTTCGCTCTATTATTCCTTTTAAAGTCTATGTTATTTTTTTTAACTTATAAAAGTCAGGTTCTCAAGGATAATGGCAACCACCTAAATTAGAACCCTTCCACACATCATCCCAACTACTATAAAGGAAAGCAAATAAAATCACCCATAATTTATGCCTACAGCATAACTAGGACATAGAATCCTTTAATTGACACACGTTTTAATTTACATGTAAGTGGGGAAACAAACCCCCTAGACCAGCAGAGTGTGTTCATGAGCTGATTCCTGAGCTGTCAGAAGTGACGATACATTAGAGAGCTGTGAACACATAACACAAAAAACAACCGCCACAGTTTAGTCTGGAAGAAGAAGCCCCTCCCATGCAGTGCAGACATACTGAGAGTAAGAATAAGATCTAGTACATCAGAGCACTTTCTATGAGGAATCCAAAGAAAGGGACTTGTGAAACGTAGGGGGCCAGAGATGGTAACCATGGGAAGACATAGCTTCTGAGAGACTAGAAAACGCTCTGGAAGTGAGAGGTATTCCTTCAGGGTTACGTGGTAAGGAAAAGGAAGAGAGTAGCCATGATAACAGCTCTGTTGAATTAAATTAGCAGAAAACAAACAAACAAAGAAAACAGAGCCCTTTCCCAAAAAGGCCACACTTATTTAAAAATAAATAACTGCATTTCACTGTAACAACAAAGAGGAAGAGGGCCGTCCTGATCTAAGCAGAAAAGCCACCAAAACACTACTCCTTGTTCCTCTATAAGAACACCTGTTATTACTGATACAGAAAAATCCACACAAATGAACGTGTACTAACATTACCTACAAAGTAATCTAGCATCCACACAAAGTTACTTTTTAAAAACCCTCAAAATTGAGAACTAAAACAAAATTAAAAAAACAGGAAGCCATAAAGCAGAGAAAAATTTAACAACATTCCTTACCTAGATTAAAAATAATTAAGCAGGCGTTTGCAGATATTAACAAACACCCATAAATCTAAAATCAAATAACTCAGAATGAAAATGGAAAACAGGAAGATGTGAAATGGAAGATGATTAAACTAAAGAAAGAAATTAAAGAAGAACCAAAATTGTCTTAGAAATGAGTAAATTAGCAGGTACCCAAGAAGGAAAAGATATGACCAAATATACAGTAAGGATAATGGAGAACCGAAATAAAAGGGGCAAAGAAAATAACAAAATACATCAGAGAAGTAACAGATATAAAAGGTAAAGAAGATCTGAGATAAGACTAATTGTGGTCCCTGAAAAAGAAACCAATGGGATGGATCTGCTGTTTAAAGTGTTTTCTAAAACTATAATTGATTTCTTAAAACAAAAGAAGTCCTGATTTTCATACTTAAAGGGCCCACTGTTTTTCAGAAGAATTGGGCCTAGAATTCTCAACTGAGATACAGTCTGGTAAATTACTACACATTACAGGATCCTCTGGCTTTCCAGACCGAAATACTCAAGCCAGCTTACAGAGAAAAGAAAATCAGGGTGGCATCACACTTTTTAATAGTAACACATAAAACAAGATATCAGTAAAACAACATTTTAAAGAAACTCTGAGAAAAAAGGTATAAGCCAAGGATGTTATAGCCGATCAAACTTCAAGTATCCAGGCTCTAGAGCAGGGGTTAGCAGGCTTGGTCAAAGACCAGAGAGTAAATAAGTTAGGCTTTGTGGGCCACATATGATCACTGTCATATTCTTTCCTCAACTCTTCAAAAATGTTAAAACATGAGTAGGTGGCAGCCTCACAAAACAGCCTGCAGGCCATAGTTTTCCCACCCCTACTATAGACAAAATTTATAATGTGGGAGAAGTAAGGGAATATTGTACATAGGAGATCTTCCTATTATAAACTGAGCTTAATCCAAGTAAGAGAATGAAAAATCTTCCGCAAAAGAACTGGCAGTAAGTGTTGCATATATTTAGTTATAGATCTGAGACTAAAACAGAGGTGACAGGGATAAAACTAGGAGCACAATATATAAATTTTATATTCTTTGACAAAGTAGAAATAACACAACTAAAAATACATGAGAAGAAAGTAGGGAAAAGGGTGATTTTTTGATTACCCTGAATGTAACAGGTAGGAGTCAGAGAATAATTTTAGAGGTAACAAATCAAAAGGAGAAGCATCATTAAAAAAGAGAGAGAGAGAGGACTAAGAATACTAGCATGAATGTATTAGTATAAAGGTAAAAAAAAGAACAAAAATACAGTATTATTAAATACCAGAAGAGGGGAAAAGTCCAAATAACCCACATAGTAGCACGTACTAACTATAATATTAAAAAAAAGACAAATCTGACATCAAACATATTAGTTCCATCAATAACATAAACGGATATAACTCATCTATTAAATGAAAAAGATTTACAAAGCTCACAAAGAAAAACTCACAATTCTAAGCTGTATGTAAACGACATACCTAAAACAAAGCAATTCAGAAAGGCTGGCAAAAGTTGGGAAAGAAAGATGGTGGGCATAACAAAAATGTAAACAAAAAGAAAGCAGAAAGTGATATACAATAAGGAAGAATTTAGGCCAAAAAACATAAATAAGTCAAAGAAGGATACTTCATAATGCAAAAGTGGTATTAATATTCACTTAAAAACAACTTTGTGCCAAATCAAAATTGAATCAGAAACCACAGAAGATGTAAGGATAAAAAGTAACACATTAATAACAAGAGATTCTACTATACCATTTTCAGTCTAAGACATAGCAGAATGTGGAAAAAAAATAAGGATATGGAATAATTAAACAATGTAGTCAGCAAGATACACTATAGACATGGCACACAAGAGGGGAAGATATTTGCAACATACATAAGCACCAAAGGACTCATCTTTCAGAGTATATTAAAAATTCACATTAATCTGAAATCTATGGTAGACAACCTATAGAAATACTTGAAAAGGTACTTCCAAACGAAGTTATCAAAATGGAGTCCATAAAATATAAAATCATGATCCTATTTTATGGGTAATCCAGGAAATCAAAATCCAAACCTCAGTGAAATAGCATTAAGCATCCACCAGACTGACAACATTTTTTAAAGCCTGAAGACAGCATGTTTTATTAATATCCAGCAACAACAGAGCAATGATTTGCTGAAGATGGCATGCCTTTGCTCCAAAACATACGTAATTACAGCTCTGTAGGGCTCAGAGCTGTGATCCCCCTCCCTGGGCTTGTCTCAGACTCCATGCAGCATTACAGTGCACGACACATCAAGCATCGCTGGATTAGCTGGACATTAAAACCCAAGTGGCAGCACCACTTGCAAGTCCGCTTGAATCACCTGGTGAGCCTTCTCTTGCTTTGGGCCCACTCAGCTGGCAGTCTTTTAGATTACACAATTGAAAAACAAAAAGATTGGAGCAGCACATCTGAATGTGTTAAATCTCTCTCCAAATCCCAGAGGTCCATCAAGTGACTCGTTGTCAGTGGTAGCTGGGGCAAGATGTGAACACATTGGCTTTCACCTCAAAAGGTGTACATACCTCAACAGATCCCAGACCATGGAACTCTCAGGAATTTCACTGAATTGACAGGCTCCTGAACTTTCTTTAGGCTTTTTTCCCACTCTCTAACCAATAATGTTAGAAAATTTAGACATTTTAATCTCAGTTTCATTTTGAATTTCAGTATAAATATTAGGTTTCAATACCACATTTTAAGAAACATCTTAAAATCATACCTGACTGTCATCTCTTCTAATGATATTAGCTCTATCATCTTCATTTTTCCAAAGAAACTGACTTAAAGGGAATGAGAGATTTTTAAAATATTAAAAATGATCCCATAAATATTAGCTTTTCATATTTTATATATTTTATTTAATATTCTGTAAACATAGACATAACATTACAATTTTTTAAAGTCAGCCTGAGGCAATTATATAATCTTTCAATCTCATTAACGATCAACATATACTACATTTAATATCAGTAATAAAATCATATTTTATTATATTATAGCTAAATTAATATCAGAGTCCAATGTCTACTGCAAGGTAAATAAGTGGAAATTTTGTAAACATTTTATTTGTGGATCTTCTGTGAATAATTATTTATAAAATTCCTTATATTAACTTAAAAAGATGAGTATATGCAGAACTATTGCTTAAGTACTATAATTTTGAATGAAATGATATCAATGTGAAACTCGAGCATACTAGTTTACCCATAACCAACAATCTAATAAGAGAGGCTGAAAAATTAGTTCTAAGAAATGCAAATGAATGCAGAAATTTTTCTCTCATCAGGTTGCCCCTAATAGTAAGTTTTACAACAAAAATAAATTTAATTGATAAAATATCCATCATTTTTTTGGAGAGGAATGCTGAAATATAACAGCAAAAATCAGAATCAAGATAATTTTAATTTAAAATATCACTGATTTCACTCACATCTTTGTTCTAGTTAGACATCCCTATATCCCTGGATATCTTACTCTTCTTTTAGTTCAGATTATGACATGTGGGATCAATATTTATACTAATTACCTGTTTTTGTTGCTAACATAATCATTTGAATCTTCCAATGATCCTGGCAATTCAGAATTTCCGAACTGGTTTTTTCCAGGCTGGTTTTCTTTTGGAATGTCTTTTCCCTCAGCTGATGTTGACGTTTATCCATGGCAAACAGAGTTCATAACGTTAATAAAATACTAAAAAAAAAGTTTGTTTTTATATGTACATGCTATTATCTTGTCCTGTGGTTCATAATATCCAAGAGATTTGCCCGACATAATACAAGGCAACTATTTCCAAAGTGAATTTCATGAGGTATTTCATGAAAGTGAAAGGAGAATTCTTTGGTCAATTCAGTTTGGGAAAAATTGGGTAAGCAACTCTAACAGGAACACAACCCTGTACACAGACACACACACACACACACACACACACACACACACACACACACACAACATACCCCTACTTATTGCAAGATGTCTCTGTTTTTATGTATAATATGAAACTGCAAGAGGGGGGTAAGCTGGGTTTTATTCAAACTTAATTGTCTTCAGGAAGCTTTTGGCTTTTCAAGTAATATTCTGAGGAACCTTTTCCAGAAATTGCTGATGTAAACACAAAGCATATAATGTCATTTGTATTTCACATACCTTTCCATTGATAACATCTCTCTTCATTTTAACAGAATTTTTCCGTATAGGAAAAAAACACAATGTGTCTTTAAAACACTAATGTTCTGTATGATCTATATGAACAAAAGATCCATGAACCTGGCAGCGATAATGTAGATTTTTTCCCCACTTGGAGAAATCAATTTTTTAATTGAGAAAAAAATTAATGAGTCATATTAATACTTGAAAAATCATTTTACAAGGATTGCCACAATATTTTACAACCTGAAGGCCATACTGGTTTAATTTTAGTCTGGCTGCTACGATTTATTTCTCAGCTGGCAATGGAATAATCATTTAAGGACAACAAACAGAAATTTTCTAAAAGGTATATTCAATGCAAAATGAACACAAAAAAATGCATATGTCAGCTGTTTAAAAGCTAATAATAAAATACCACTCCCCCAATCCACCCAAAAAAAGAAACATTGCAAAACTCAGTTGATTCTGAATTATATTTTGATAGGTACATAGGACATGTATCTCTTATTCCTAGTAACAGTTTGGAGCATAATGACCTGCACCTTTCAACAAAAATGGGAGCGATAACTGTGAAACTGTTTTGAATTGTGAGATGTTTGCCTCCCAAAGAAGAAAGAATTTAAACAAAGAAAATGGCATTTGCAGGTCACAGAGTGCTAATGTTTGTAGCATTTTTGGCAACAGTGAAAAGTTAAAGTATGATTCTGGCACAGTGTTATAAAGCATGGGCTTCAGTCAAACTACAGGGTTCAAGTCCTGGCATAGTCACAGCAGGTGTGACCTGAGGTAAGTTATTTCTCTAACGTCAGTTTCCTTATCTCTACAATGGCATAGTCCATGTGAAGCGCCCAGCACAGTACCCAATCCTTAGAAGTCTCTTCAAATTCTGATTTCTATACCACTGCACTTTCCAGTTCAGCTTTTAATTACCTCGGTCTGTTCTCCATATTATCACCTGAGTTGTTTTTCTGGAACTTAAATCCAATCATGCCACTCGTACTAAAAACTTCAGATGGCTTCCCACTGCCTACATGATTCCTCAGCTTTGTGGTCAAGGCTCTTGTAGTCCAAGTCCCTACCTACCTCTCTAGCTGTACTTCAAGGTACTTTTTCCTCCCCTTCTGAACCCCAAGTTGTAATAGTAGTACTACTACTACTGATAGTTAAAAATTATTGAACCAACTATGCTATTAAGCTAACCCTGAAAGCTCCATTCATATCATGATCTACGTGAAAGAAGCCTTCTGGAGTAGGGCATTGAATAATCTGCATAGCCAAACATTTACAACCCTGGGTTTGAAGTCAGAGCATGAAGGGTTCTCTACATCATCTTAAGAAATGTGGGCTTTCAGTAGCAAACAATGAATGAGTCTTTCAAAGGTTTTTAAGCAGGGAGATAAATAATCCAACTTGCAACAAGAATGACAAGGCTGACAGCGCTCTAGAGGATAGATTGGAAAGATTATAAGCAAGGAGGCTAGTCACAATGGTTTTTGAGGTTCTTTTACCCTGAAAATCTATTATTCTACAATAAGAAAAATTTGAAAGCTTAAAGTCTGAACAAGTGGAAGAATGATGAAAGCAAAGAAAGAAATCAAGAAAGCGTACTGGTTTGGGGGCAATGATGGAGTTGAGCATTAAATACGTTAAAGTTGAGGCATGTCAAAAATATAGAGATGTGTAGCACAGACCCATGGGAAAGAACAGAAGATGACTAAAGAAAAGGAATACCCATTTCGAGACGTAAAAATGGGGAAAGCAATACTGTACTTCTTTTGTCCTTCATTAAAGGAATCGTGAAACATACTGCGCATACTCTTGGAATTATAACTGACAGTGTAAAGTAAAAATGGTAAATATGTATTGTGCAGTTTATAATGTATGTATAAGTAAAATGTATGACAACAACAGCACAGAGATTTGAGGGAGGAAATAGATGTATACTGCTGTAAGGTTCTTATACTATATATGAAGTTGTACATAATTTGAAAATAAACTTCAAATTAAAGGTGTATAATGTGGACCCTAGTGCAGAAGTCAGAAAACATTTTCTTAAAGGGCAAAGCAGCAAATATTTCAGGCTCATGGACCATAATGTCTTTGTCACATTACTCAACTCTATTATTGTAATGGGCATGACTGTGTTTCACTAAAAGTTTATTGATAAAAAAAAGCCATAGGACATGGATTAAAATAAAATAATATGAAAATAATGGGTGTTTGCTGTCCTCTACCCTACAGCAACCACTAAAAGTTTCTTAAGATAAGGATTAACTAATGAGCCAATAGTGGAGATAAAACTGAGTCATAAAAAAACTACTCAATCCAAACAAAAGGTAAGAAAACATAAAAATGAAGAAAATGGAAGAAATGAGACAAATAGAATACAAACTGCAAGATAATAGATTTAAAACCAACCACATTGATAATTACATTAAATGGAAATGGTCTAAAGATCCTTATAAAAAGACATAGATTATCAAATTGGATTAAAAAGTAAGATCTAAATATATGCTTCTAAAAGGAATCCACTTTTAATATAAAGTCATAGATAAAAGTAAATGAATGGAGAAAGACATACGATGCAAACACTAACCAAAAAAGAGATAGAATGACTGTATTAATGTCAGATTAAGGAACCTCCAAAATAAAGACTATTACCAGAGATAAAGAGAAACATTAAATAATAATATAGGGGCTAATTCATCAAGAAGACAATAATCGTAAATGTGCATGTAGTAACAGCTTTAAAATACATAAAGCAAAACTGATCGTTGAAGACGTCAACACTCTTCTCTCTGTAATTGTTAGAGCATGTTCACAAATTTAAGAATTCCTTTTATTCAAAGAATCATAAAAGAATAAAAAGACAAGCCACAAACTAAAAAATCTATAATTAATTATACCACACAGGTGTGTGTGTGTGAAGATATGGCAGAAAATATATATGTATACATAATGAATCAATATTTAAAAGAAAGAACAGAAAATGGGCAAAACAACTGAATGAAGGCAAATGCAAATGGCCATTAAAGGTATGAAAAAATGTTCAACTGAAAAGAACTACTAGAAAAGAAAAATAAAATATTTGGAATTAACAATTCAGTGTAAGCATTTACAGCAGATTAGACATAGCTAAAGAGAGAATTAGTAAGATAGATTTGGAAAAAAGATCTGAAGAAATCATCCAGAATGTAAAGCAGAGAAACAAGAGGACAGAAAATGTCTGACAGAATTAAAAGGATATGGTTCAATAGGAACTTTCAGATACTGCTGCTGGGTATAACCACTTTGGAAAACACATGAACTTTCTTGAAATGTAAAAGTGAAGCATACAATGTCAATCCTAGCTAAATGCCCTTAAAATCCTCTTGCACATGTACATTTAGAAGTCATGTACAAGAATATACATAATAGCGTATTTATAATAGCCCCAAACCGAAAACAAACCAAATGTCTATGAGCAGAATAGGTAAATATTACAAATTATGACATAGACATATAATGGAATATTTTGCAACAATGAAAAGAAATTGAAGTACATATGACAACATAGTTGAGTCTTATAATTACAATATTTAGTAACAAAAGCAAGTCCAAAATAAAATACTTGCAATATGATGCCATCCAAATAAAATTAAAAACAGCCAAAACTGAACTAAAGAACACATATTCAGGTTGTAAAACTACAAAAAAAGCAAGAAAACAATTATCTCGAAGTAGTAGTTATCTCTACTGGGGAAGGAAGAAGATGTGATAAGAGAGACCCAAGATTGCAAAGTTCTTTTTAAAGAAGAAGAAAAAAACCACATTACCTTAGAAACAGCATTTTAACTTCTAAGAAAATTACAGGACAAATGCATGAAGCTGTTTTCTGAAAAATGCTGCTTACAGCACTATGGAATTCTATAGTGATGTAGATCTATATTTATTGGTATGAAATATCTACGATACAGTCTAAAATTAAGAGGCTTTAAAAGAGTTTGCATGTATCCTCATTTTTAAAAGTTAAAAAATATTTTATATACAAGAACTTTAAAAACTACCTGAAAGAATACCCCAAAATCCTAGCAGAAACTATCTTGGCTGGTGGAATTATACTGTTAATCTTTATTTTCTTCTTGCACAGATATCATAGGGTTAAATACTCCCGCCACAGACTTCTTGGGTTTTGTGCAAGTAGCAGTTCAGGAATCTGGCCAGTAGCCCAAAGTATGATATATGATACTATTCACAGCCTTATGTAGGGCAATTGCCCACTTCATTAGCCACTTGACCTTGTACTTTTCAGAAATACTGGGATTCCACTATGACTTTTCCCCAGATGTTTTTTTCCCTTTAACCTTTAAGTGAAATCATGACAGGAAAGCAATATTTAAAACAATGCAGAGAAAGGCCTACATAAAGGAGGTAAAGAATCTCACCAACCATCTCATTGGCATCAAGTAATAAAATAGGTGGATCTCATTCATATGTCTCATGAGAAATAACAAATCGCATCAGAACAATAAATGTTAAATGTGTCTAAGATTAAAGATGGTGCTAAGTTTAGAAGATCACTGGGAATAAAATAAACTTAGAATATAAGAATTGCTATAATTGAAGATGGAAAACAATGCAACTAGTTAAGAACAGGTACATTTTGTAGCTGTAATGGCTGTTGTCTTTAGTCTGGGATGAGTGATTCAGTTCATTTACAAATATTTAGTGTATTTGCTTTTTCATTACAAAAAGTTTATTTTCTATACGAAATAAGGGAAAATAATTTAAATAATTTTTTTCAGTTAATTCTTAGAGTGTAGTACCAGCTTTACTTATATATTTATAAGTTTGATTTTTAAATTGCCTACCACTTAAGAACTGAATCATCAGTAAATTGATGGGTATAATCAGATAAAACAATTTTAAAATCTTTGAAATACAAATGTCTACCAACATTAGTCATTTTGCTTTGATTTAATACTGTTGTCCTGGCTAAGATCTTCCTGGACTTAAAATAATAATACCAAGGTTTTATGCACTCATCATTTCCTTTCTTTTCACTTTTAGCCTTAACTTTCTCAGAAACTATTATAAAAGAAGTAAAGGTGGCAGAGTTTAAGTGCTGTAAGTATTTTGATTTTGGTTTCATTTTAAAATAGTATTTAAATTGTTTTTTATCTCCCACCTAGTGAAACTATTTTTAAAAACACCCAAATTGAATTGTAGCTTTCCTTTTATACTGCCCATGTTTGTAAGGCTAGATTTGCCCAGACTTTGCTTACAGACCTGACTGCTAAAATACTATAAAAACCTCTTTGGTTTTCCCACTCCAATTGAAATCACCTTCTTCTTGATTCTTGCTAAGAAACTCTTTCGAAGTGTTATCTAAAAAACTGGGATCTGTTCCAGGTTCTTCTTTTGACAAAGTTACACTGGCTGGTCTGTGGATTATCCCATCAGCCTCAGCAACACTATTATGAGTCTGCTTTTCATCTAAAGAAACGGTTGATGCTGAATAAATATTTCCTAAATGATCCATTATAGGAAGCAAATACAATTCTGGTTGAAGAGCCTAAAATACATAGGAAATTTAAAATAATTAGTTTGTAATTTAAAAAACAGCAAGTTAAAAAAGTTAGCCAGTAAGTTAAAAAATAAGCACATGTTTTAAACGTCACATTACATACATATGGAGGAGCAAATGATTTGAGTTTCAGTTCCGATTCTTGCTTTGCCTTTACCTAGAAATAAATGAGAAAAAAAATTAAAGCTTTTGTAATGTTTTTCAATTATTTTTTACCCCTACGTTTTTTTTGCAGAAGTCACATATCTGCAACACAAATCAAATCTAAAAGCTGGTAACTAAGGCTAGATTCTAGAAAATGTAAAATGTAATCCTATTTCTATTTGCTGTACTAAGCATAATAGAAATTCTATGTCATTTAATAATAGTTAAGTATGGCTATCAGTTGCCTGGACTATGTGCCAGGTACTATTCTAAGCGATATTTCACACACACACACACACACACACACACACACACACACACACACAACAGAGGGTACCAAAAATATGTATACACATTTTAAGAAAGGAAAAAACTATTAAAATTGTAATACTTAATATATGAGGTTTGACAATTAGGTTCAAGAACTTGTTGCAACAATGTTGCTAACTTTTTTTTTTGATAGCAGAGGTGTTATTCATTATGAATTTGTATCAACTGGACAAACAGTTAACCAAGTTTACTATTTGGAAGTGCTAAAAAGGCTCAAAAAGTTAGGTGACCTGAACTTTTCGCCAACAATTCATGGCTCTTGCAGCATGAGAATGCACCAGCTCACACGGCACTGTCTGTGAGGGAATTTTTAGCCAGTAAATTAATAACTGTATTGGAACACCCTCCCTACTCACCTGATCTGGCCCCCAATGACTTCTTTCCTTACCCGAAGATAAAGGAAATATTAAAAGGAAGACGTTTGGATGACATTCAGGACATCTGAATGTCATGACAGTTCTGATGGCCATTCCAGAAAAAGAGTTCCAAAATTGCTTTGAAGGGTGGACTAGGCACTGGCATTGGTGCATAGCTTCCCAAGGGGAGTACTTCGAAGGTGATTGTAGTGATATTCAGCAATGAGGTATGTAGCACTTTTTGTAGGATGAATTCGAGAACTTTAATCGTCAGACCTTGTATATCGGTAACAAAAGATGAATACAAGTCACATTTGACTTCTGCAATTACAAAAGGTGCTCAAAGTGGTTACCATCAGTGTCCAGACACTTCTGATTATGGCGAACTATTACCTGAGCAACACTGACCAAAGTGTCCACTTGTATACATTTTTTGGCACCCCCAGTATATTATCTGAGTTAATCTTCACAATTGCATGTGATAGGCAATTACATGTGATACATATTACCTGTAGTTCACAGACAAGATTGAGGCAAAGAGAAGTTAAGTAACTTCCCAAGATTTTATAGATAGAAAATTTCCAAGTTGAGAATCAAAACCAGGTAATCTGGCTCCAGATTTCAACCTTGTATACTTTATTTCCTAAACATTCAACACATAGAGTTCATTTGTCATTCATTCATTCATTCATTCAACAAATATTGAGGGTATATTATGTGTCAGGCAGTGTTCTATATGGTGGGGATACAATGGCAAACAGGCAAAGTTCCTGTTCTCATGCAGCATACATTCTACTTGGGAGTGCAGATCTTAAATAAACATGATTTAGCATAGAGATATGTGATTTATGAAAATAAAACTGAATGATATAATAGAGAGTAACTTAGAGAAAGGATATCTAAAAACTAGGTGGTAGGAGAATGCCCTTTTGAAAGATAACACCTTGAGAAAGAAGAATAAAGCTGGAGGTATCACGCTACCTGATATCAAATTATACTACAAGGCTATAGTAATCAAAACAACATGATACTGGCATAAAAACAGACACATAGATCACTGGGACAGAACAGAGAGCCCAGAAATAAATCCATGTTTATATGGTCATTTATTTATCACAAAGGAAGCAAGAATTTACATTGGGGTAGACAGTCTATTTAATAAATTTAATAAATGGGGTAGACAGTCTATTTAATAAATAAATAAATAGACTTTACATTGGGGTAGACAGTCTATAAATAAAACTGAACAGATACATGCAAAGAAATGAAACTGGATCCATTTTTCTTCAGAACACAAGTACTTGTTTAAAAAGCTTTTAAACACTATCATTTACATTTAAAAATTTACATTACTTACATGATAACATTTTATATTTGTCTTTCTTTTCTTCCCAAGGAAATTCACATGCAAAAATACCATCATTTTAGGGCCTGATAATATGCCAATAAGACCCATGTTTTCTTGATAATTTGTGTGTTTAGTGATATTTCCATTTCATTATGATTGAGATTACATATCTCATAGTATGTTAAGATGCTGAGTTGACAAGCATTTAAAAATTATAATTTGTTAAGGTACATTTTTCTGTAATCAAAAGGGAAACACAGAAACTTACCACAGCTAGATTATTTCCAATGCATTTCAGAAATAAAAATTTTTCTGCAACAGCATCTTCATCAAGAAACTCACTGAGACGCTCCCTCAGGGCTTGTAAAGTAAGGTGAGGAGATACTCTGAAATATCATGACATTACCTCATAATGTAAAACGAAGGAAGTTTCAGCTATACTAAAGACTGGTAACTTTACTCAGCTATCTCAGATATAAATACTAACTTAATGTATCACATATAGCTTAACATGTCGTGTTTCTACATTGCATGGCATTTTGTAGGCCTTTGTAACTATTTAAAAATAAATGATTAAAAGCCTGCCTTTTTAAAATTATGCAAATGAACACTTTATAAAAGCCCTCTTTATACTGAAAAGGAAAACACTTGTCTACTTTTCTTATCCACCTCCAAATTTTATTGTTAAAGCAAAACTTTACCATGGAATTTATATACTTTTATACATATATTAAAGAATGATTTAGCCACAGATATTTATTTTGGAAGCTTGACAGGATTAGCTAGTGCTTAAAAATTTCTTTGATGATCAAACATTGTCAGACTCCACATCTTTGCTTATGAGAGATACTTCATACCTCAACATCCAAAATTTAAAGCCATCACTTATGCTATTGCTCTGAGTTCTTGTTTTCCTAGGATCTCCTGGGAAACATTATATAACATCATTCAATCAACAAATATTTACTGAGCACCTTCTATGTATCAGGCACTGTTCTAATAAATGGGAATAAAACAGTCAACAAAACTGACGGAGGGTAGCTGGAATTTAAAATACAATGATCAGAGAAGATCTAAACAAAAAGCAATATTTGAGTAAAGACCTGAAGAAGATGAGATAGTATATGTAAAGACAGAAAGAGCATTCGACACAAAAGGAATAAGCACAAGGGCCCTGAGGTAGGGCCATGTCTGATGTGTTCCAAAACAGAAAGGAGGCTACTGTGCTTGAAGAAAGTGATGGGGAAGACTGAGGTACACACAAGAGAAATAACAACAGGCAGGTCGCATAGTGTCATGTTTCTGTGAATGTGAAAATACATACATACATACATACATACATACATACATAACATGTAAGTGTATATATACATATATTCCGTTTCTATCTTTAAACAGTTCAGTGAAAAAGTCTTTGTTGGTATACTGGCTTAACTACCATTCACATCTCTTCAATAGGTTTCTAATTTCAGATAAATTCTCTCTTAATTCTCTTTGTGTATAACCATTCACAAAGATGTAATGTATAGATTATACCGTTTTTTGGGTGGCAGTACTATGGCTAAGCGACACCTGTTCCTACAGCACTTTTTTATTTAACTGTTATATAGCATTATTTATTGATAGTATTCATTAAGCTCGGAACTGGATCCATCACATAGCTAGGATATTTTTCACTTATAGTTTTTAAATTTCCAGAAAGCATTTTTCTCTGCAGAAAAAAAGACTGCTTTTTCAGACATGCTGTAACATGACTCCAAAAATACTTGCCTTATAAATCCAGCTGAAATGAATTTGTTAACAACTTCTATTGAAATGGTGTTTAACTTATAGTTCCACGATCCTTCAGGGACATAAAAAACATGAAGTTCCACCAACTGAATAAATTGAGAAGAACGTCAGTTAAAATATTTTTAAAGTGAAAGAAACTCAACTGATTTTCTCTAAAATTTTAAGTTTAATAAACATAATTGAAGTAAACATGTAATACATGCATCCTTCTGAACAAACACAAAAAACGAAATGAACACACAAAAATTTGTTAAGTTGACTAGTTGGCACTTGGAGCAGTTTCCCTTAGACACAGTGTCATAGAGGTGGTCCTAGATTACCCTAACATCTCTGACATGCAGTGCTTTTTCTGTGGCTTGCAGTAAGAATACTAGACCACTAAGAGCAGTTTTCTTATTACCAACCTTTCCCCCTCCCCCAGTCCCTACCTACTCAGTTCCATTTGGGTGACCTTGTGGACTCCTTACCCTTTATGCATTGTCTCCCTAACACAGCTGTGATGATTGCTAGTTCTCAGCACCTGCAACAGTGTGCATACTGTGGTTTGGGGAATAGTTTTGTTTCTAAGAACCCTAGGAAGAACCTATTCCTGACCAGTGATGAAGAAACAAATGGTTCTTTTTAAATAGGGCATGACTGTAAGCTTATTTTGTCTGTGCTTATATATTCTATCTTTTCTATTAATATTTTGTTATGACCTCAATTAGAATCCTTCTATTTAGAAGAATACTTAGATTACTACAACAGAAACAGAACAATTACAGAAATATAATCTTATTTTTTAATCTAATTAAGTTTGATATCCATGGCATATTACAAGTCAAAACATTTGAATGATTATACTCTAAAATATTAAATATCTGGAAAAAACTTTCAAATTTTGAAGTAAATATGACCTACAATATTAGTAATTTTTATAGGAGATAAATATGGCTCTTGACCTGGATGCTTTCCTCAAGTTGTTTTCATAGACAAAGTAAATTACTTCTATACTTTTGATGACAGAATATTAACCGACAATTTAAGATGTTTGTATAGCTCTGATAGTGAAGCATGCCATATGCTATATGGTATTTTGAACACCAGAGCATTTAAAAGAACATTCCCTAGCTATACCATATATTAATAGCTAATATTATTTTGTACTATTAATACCATATATTTAGTAGCTACACTATTAAATACTTGTAAAACCATACAGAAATTGGGGGGAAAAAAGAAAAGCTCGGTTGGAGTTGGTTTAAATAGAAAATGGGGAGAAGATATGAAACAGTTGCCTAGAATTGTGGAAGAGTGAATGAATGAGTGGAAGACAGTCTGACTACATATCAGCAGAAGACTCCACTTGAGATTCATGGTCATGAATTTAAAGTGAGAATAGTCCTTATGCTGGTATATTTTTTTCCAGCCATGTTCTGCTATAGGCATTAAGTGTAAAATAGGTGAAGAATTGGATTAACCAGGGTTTTTGTTTTGCCAAGGATACAATGAATTGAGAGGGGCAAAGAGTTGATAGTGTGAGAGAGTGAAGAAGACTATCCTATGGTATGTAAGTCAGCTATGGAGGGCATCATGAAGTGAGGAATGAAAAAAAAAAAAGTGATAGGATCAATGCATTAGAGGTCCCAGTTCAATCAGGGTACTTAGAGGAAGTGAGCTAGAGATATAAGAACAATAATCAGACAACAGAATACACGAAGTTGGGTGCAAAGGGAAGTTAGTATCTAATATTTTATACAATCCATATTTTTTGCTTTATCAAATCTTTTCAAAAACAATAAGCAGGTTTTTCTTATATTTTAGTATAAAAATATTTTCTTACCTCTGATGAGGAAGGTCGACTTGGATTGAGGGACATATTCACCAGTGTCTGAATGGGGTAATTATCAGCTGGAAATTATGTGGGTTGTTTCTTTTTAAAAATCTTTCTTCATTTAAATAGTATAACGGTTATAACAGATTTTTGACTTGTTTAAGATAGCAGTCCACTAATTTCTGGTCCCTGATACATTCAAAAAGTAGATAAAAAAGACACACACACACACACACACAAAAGGCTTTATAAGACTCAAAATGACAACATAGGAATATATACAATCTTATAATAATTCAAGTAGATATATTACTAGTAAATATGGCCAGTAATTGCAATGAAATGAATATACATCCTGTACAAATAAGTGGTAAATTATAATAAACTGAGACCAGGACATATTTTAAGCAATTCATTTTCTCTTGGCCAAAAATTAAGATAAAATATATACAAGTATAGTATTTCACATCAAGTAGAAATATACTTTTGGAAATGAGAAGACTAAATTTATACAAATGGCTGTAGAATGATTAAAAACTTTTACCATATGCATTTCTTTCTGGGCTTGGATACTTTAATAATAATGTGAACGATCATTCCAGATGAAAATGCCAGTCTTTTAGTATATCAGGTTATGTTTGTGTATTATTTCCTGGCATTTTCTTCAGAGGATTTATGGCAGTTTCCAAGAATAGACAATAAAATGCAAGGTATATGCATAACAAAAATTGAAAAATAAGCTAAAAAGGAATTATCAAAGTTGGACAATCCTTCAGGATACACTATCATACCAAGAGCAGAGTAAAAGCTTTTTCAAGATTTCAAAGCATTGCTCCAACTTGATTTTTATTAAAATGTGATTTAAATCCAACAAAACATAAAAATCCCGTGATTTGATACCGTTTACAGCTCTGTGAAGTCCTACCAGAGACCACTAATTGTTCTAACGGTATCAAAATTAAAAGATTATATCCTGGGACATACAACCTTGTAAATCATGTAGTTTTACATATTGTTCCCTATATAAATTTCTTACAATAATTAAAACTTAAAAAATGTGCTTTCTTATTTTAACCATCTCAAACACTATTTTAAATACATTAGTATATTAAGAAAACATTTAGATCTTTCCATTTCTATATCTACCCAAGGCTCTTTCTGCCATTGTACTAATATTAGTGTCAATTATGAACCTAAATGAAGCACAACTCAGGTTATGTTTGTGTATTATTTCCTGGCATTTTCAGCTATGGTAACTTCCTTATTAGATAAGAATTAGTGGTAATTATAATACAGTACATTAACTGTTATCCAAATTGGTATGCTAGAATTTTTAATTCCTGTGAAAGCATTTAAAAAAAACTTGATATTTTAATTGAGAACAAATTTTTAATTAAGCAAACTCAACACAGATCAATCAAGACCTGCTTTACTATTGTCTACAGTAAACTGCCCCACTATGTTATCCCTTCTAAGGAACAGCAAAGAAGCCATTTTGAACTATAACTCCCTTTGTCATTTCTGACTGGATCAAGACTGAAGACGAAACCTTGGCTGGCCAGAGACAAATAAAATAGACTGGCATGAAAAGATGAGCCTTTAGGAATTAGAATTGGGAGAACTCAAGAATCAAGTATGTAGTTAGTAGATATTGAAGCAAAAAGAATGTAGTAAGGGAAGTCATAAAGTTTTATCATAGCAATGAAGGAAGCCCATGTTATGAGAAAGCTATAATTATTTGTAAACAAAGATAGAAAAAGAGACAAAGAATAGAGAGAATGACTTAACTGGTAGTGAGAAGGAATCTTCAGAGATACATAGGTGATTCATGTTGATAGCTAAGCACTAGAGAGGAGGCAAAATACTGCCCTGCTGAGGTCCCTACATAGCCTTGCATCCACTCCAAGTCTGGCCTATCAGTGCAACAGTTCTTATTTTCTGGATTTCAATGGGATAACTGTCTCCACTACTGCTCTTTGTTGATCTTGACAATAATCTCTTCATTGTTTGAGGAAATTTGAGTAAGGCTTTGCGATGGAAACCAAAAGAGGCTTCATTTAGCGTGTTTAAGCATGCTAGAATTTGTAGTTTATCCTAACCAAATCACATTTCATGTACTAACTGCTAACATATAATCTTTGGTATTTTCAAATTCCTTACGTATTATTAATTACCTGGTGAACAAAATAACAGCAATATAAATGAAAGATCGATAGCTTGATAGCCAAAGATAACAGGATTATAGAGTTCTAGTCTAATCTCTCATTTACCGCACAATTTTGCTTCAGGGCCACATCAGGCCTCAGAAGGAGAGTTCAGAAATAGACTATCAAGTCCACCATGGGTTTGGGAGTAGTAAGTGTTGGTAGATATATCACCTATCTGCCTTCTCTGATCTACTCTCTACTTTAAAGAGAATTAGCTATCATGCTTTCTCTGCACTTTTCCAAAATGATTTTGGGAGTCAGTAGCAGAGCTGAAAATCAAGCTTAAGAATTTCTGTACACTGTTCAGTGCCTAGAAATAAGGATTCTGGTGGTTTTTATTTCCTGCTTGATTTGATAATAGGGCACACAAAGAGATGCTCAGTGGACTTAGAAAATTCTAAATAAATACTAAAATTTGAAACCTTAAATGGACTATATTTAAACATACCAATATAGTAGAATCTCACACAAAGTAATTATATGGATTGGGATAGAACAGGGGAAAGAAACCTGGGAAAGAAACAGGTTTCTAGTCCTGTATAAGACCATTCATTCACTCTTCAGTTTCTTAGTCTGTAAATGAAGTGGTTTGGACCTTTACAGCTCTAAAATTCTTGACATAATTCCTGATTCTTAAGTCACCAAGGCACGAGGTCTATCTGATCAGGATAAATTCAGTTTACATACATATATGTCTTGAGAGTTCTATCTAGTTCACGGATTAACCTGTAAATAAATCAATCCATTTAAAGGATCACTCCAGAACTCCTAAGCATTTTATAGTCCTTAAACTTGTAGGACCAATATAGGAATGAAGTTTGTTTTCCATACAGGTTCTAGTGTAGACAAAATGGCATATTTGTCTTGGTTTGGGATATTCTCAGTATATGCAGGGGGATTTTAGAGTGGGGTCTGGTCTCCCAGAGAATAACAGAATAATACAGAATTAGAGTCTATGTTTGAAAAGGAATTATAGGCTATGTTTTTTATTCATATATACATACCTTCAAGGTCTTTTTAAAGGAAGTGTAGTTTTCATAATCATAAAACAACAATAGAACATTTTAAACAATTTTCTGTTCTGTTCAAAAATTACTTCTTAAGTTTTCAAAGAGATAGAGATACCTTCTCGCCCAGAATAAAACTTGATTTAAAATGCACATTACAATATTCCTCTTGGTAAACAGTATTTGAATGTCTGCTCAGGGAGAACTCAAAGTTTATATTTCAAAAACAAAAATAGAGTTCAAGATGGAAATGACTGGGCTTCAAATATATTTAGAGTTGAACACAGAAAACAAAACCTTGTCTCATTCTTCCTGATTGTTAAGTACCAGTCAATATGGTATTAGTAACACAAAATTAAAGCACAGTATGGGTTTATAAGAGGGAGAAAGAATACATGCCCCCCTTCTCCTTCTTTCCCTA
Source organism: Rhinolophus sinicus (assembly GCF_036562045.2). Lineage (NCBI taxonomy): Eukaryota > Metazoa > Chordata > Mammalia > Chiroptera > Rhinolophidae > Rhinolophus > Rhinolophus sinicus. The sequence goes on along the minus strand of NC_133756.1, from coordinate 47,831,053 downwards.
TGAAAGAATATAGCTTCTGAACTATGTACATGTCTAGTTATGAAACAAAGACTGCTCTTTCAGTTCTCCATGTTACTTCTGGGAAATTTTCCAAAAGGGGACAAAGCACAGTAGTAAAATTATTTGACGTTTTTTTTGGACAGAATTATAATTACTGAGATGAAGGGTAACATAAGGTAACTGAAAAGGTAATAGACAAAATGTAAAATTGTAAATGAACTGGTATTTAATGGTACCTCCTCACATCCATAGCTGTTGAGTAAATAAAGTACAGTAAAGTCATGACAGTTTTACTGGATACCTTAAGTCTTTTTGATGTTTCTTATAACCCAATTTCCTTATAGTTCTATACCCAACTAGGAAAACTAATTATTACTGTAATATATGGGCAGCTCCATGGAACACATATATTACCTACACATAATGGTATAAAAATCAGGAGTTCTAGTCTTGTCTCTGCCACAAAGTAACTGTATAATGGTGGGCAAGTCACCTATCTCCTGCAAATCTCAATTTGCTTAGAGACTACAAAAACAGAGTAATATAAACTCACTCTTTGAAAAAGAAGTCAGAATTGTGAGCCTCCCCTTAAAAATATTCAGCTTTTAAATTACAAAGCAAGGAACTTGAAACAAAGTATTTTCTGTATTCAAATACTGAATATAAACCTAGTAAACTAAAGAACTTAGGGTCCTAATCCAATAAGGTGAAGATCCCAGGTAAATTTCAATTCACTATATTCTGCTCACAAAACAAAAAAAACGTGACAGATTTCTTGGTTGTGTTTTCTTGTCATTCATTCTTAGTATAATGATTCTCTTGGTGTTAACAGTTTTTACAACAGGGCCTGTGTTTAACCATCTGAAATGCGAATTCGATGTCTGCAAAGTTGGTAAAGTCTTTGTTTTAAATCATTATGGAAGGTCAAAGAACATGGCTTATTTCGGAGATATTATTGATAGTTCACAAACTGTATTTACTGCTAATTCTGATGCAACTGAATTTCAAATGAACTCAATGTTTTTTATCCTCCTTCCTATCTTAAATTGAATCCTTTATTAGATGGACACTACAAAAACTAAGAACAGTATCTTAATTTGAGACAGCAATCCAAACTCTGTGGTTGGTCTCTGAAATAATTTTTAAAAAACCAAAAAGCTTTTTCTGAGAATTTTTATGTCTATAACAATGAGCTTTACTTATTCCTTAACACTCTTCCTCACAGAAGAGGTGATTGAACTATGTACCCTGTATCCCTGAAAATAAGACCTCGCCAGACCATCAGCTCTAATGCATCTTTTGGAGCAAATATTAATATAAGACCTGGTATATTATATTATATTATATTATATTATATTATATTATATTATATTACATTATATTATAGACCTCATATTATTATATTATAAGACCCGGTCTTATATTAAAATAATTTTTGCTCCAAAAGACGCATTAAAGCTTATGGTCTAGCTAGGTCTTTCTTATTTTTGGGGAAACGATATTTCCTGAAATCCCTTCTAGCACTACCATTTCACAGTTCTTACCTTCGAGTTTAGAGGCATATTCTACAACTACTGAAATGAAACATTCTTTCAGTGAAGATATTTTCCAAATCTGCAATGTATGAATGAGATTAGTCAACAAGTCACCAAAGGTGAAGTAATTTAAAATACTGTTGGGGAGGAGGGAGAAGTGACATTTATTGAGATACTTGTCATATTCTTTACGTATATAATTTCATTTCATTCTCAAAAACAACTATGGGAATTAAGTTTTATTATTTCATTTTGAAATGAGTAAACACAGGCTGAGCAAAGTTTACGTGGCTTGCCCAGGGAGACCAGGGGCAGACAGAGCCAGAATTCAAACCCCAGTTTGTCCTAGTCATTACATCCACTGTGTGAGTTAAATACTGAAGTACACTGTACATTTTTGTGAAATGATTTAAATTGTTTAGTAAATAAATTAGGTTTGGTTGACATAGAGCAAATTATACGTGGAATTTTTTACTATACAAAAATTTGTAATGTATTGATGAAACTGTTCATATTTATAGAACATATATTCGTTAATGGACTATCCTAACAGAATAGGAAACATCTGTCCTAAATGCTGTGACCTAACACAAACGTTTCCATGGGTGAAACACACACTGATTGAGCCTATTTTGCTTTGTTAGATCTTACTATTTCTCTAGAAAACCCCTTTGAAGATCAATTTCAAGCAGCGGTAGTAAGTTACTACAGAAATACAAAAGAGCAAACTTTCCCGAAACACAAAAAGACGTTTTATTTTTTTAAACTAAAGTAAGCGATAATCTCCCAAATGAAATGGATGAGACAGGGGTCATCTTCAGCCAGCACCTTAGCTTCTTCACAACCTCTTCCAGAAAACCAAAAGGTAAGGGCGACAGAAGCCAAACCTTGAGAAGATCCTCTTTTCTCCAGCGAACCAGCGCCCCCGCTCCACGCCGCCCGGCTCTCTTGGGTCGGTTACAGCGACCTCCGCGCCCTTTTTCGGCTTCGGGGGTCTGACCGTGAGGAAACGGGCTGAGGATGGGACGTCCGCTGCACAAACTCGGGTCACTTAGAGACACGTCTCTATATGGGGATTGGGTGCCACTGACTCGCGCCTGAATCTCAGCCGCCAACCCCGTCAGGAAAACTGCAACCTCCGTGTCACCCCGCCACCAGGCCTTTCATAAACTCCGTCTAGCGGCTGACTTTCCCTCACCGGTCCTCTACAGAGTCCTTCCCGGGTCTTGGCGGGAAATGACAAGCTCCGTCCTTACCTCTCCCAAATCAGCTTCTCGGGAGAAGGAGGGAGGAGAGGCAGGGCGTCCTGTCGCGCTCGAGTCCGCAGCTGCTGCGCCCACCGTGTGCTCCGCCCCTGCTCTGCTCTCCTCCCCACTTCCCTCAGGCTCTTGCTCCCACCCGCGCGAGGAGCTAAACCAGCAAGCGGAGGAGGGCACGCATGCGCATCGAGGGTGGAGCCACTGGGAAAAGAACCGGAAACTTAGAGACTAAGTTCCGAGCCCCGCCCCTCGCCTCGCTGCCCCGCCGTCTGGCCCCGCGGACCCAGGACCCACCGACCCACAACCGACTAACCTGCCAGGCTCTCGCGTGCGCCATGTCTGGTTCCTCCAGCGTCACCGCTATGAAGAAAGTGGTTCAACAGCTGCGGCTGGAAGCCGGGCTCAACCGCGTGAAGGTGAGCGGGGGCGGGCGGCCGAGGGGGAGGGGAAAGTATCCAGCCGTCGAGCTGGCCGAGGCGGGCGGGACTCGCTTCCCCTGGGGAGGACGCGCGCTGGGCCGCCGCGACCCGGGAGCGGCCAACCTTAGAGACGTAGTGGCGCGGGTCGGCGTTGTGGTTCGGGGGGCCGGTTCGTGCACCCTTCCGCCCCAGAACTTTCCAAAGCGGGCTGGCCCCTGGACTGAAGAGCGGCTTTCCGCATTCCGGCCCTCCTCCCTCGCTCCCTCCCTTCGCAGTGACTTCGCCGCTGGCCTAGCCGCCAGCCGCGCGCGGTCCGCACCCTTCTACCAGCCGCCACTGTTTCTGGGCACTGGGTAGGGTTTTATCCGACTTTTGATTTAGAACATGCGTATTTTCTCTTTTCGTGTCAGAACTTTTCAGACCCACTCCGTTTAGTAGATTCTTATTTCCAGCTCCTCTCATCCACCGAACACATACTTGAGAACGAATTCTTGCATAACTACGACTGTAGGTTAAAGAAGCATGTTTGTTTTTGAAACGTCCTCGGTGTTTAGGTGCACAGCCTCGAATAAATCGTTCGTTTCATACCTGTTTGGCAGTTTGCCATGATCTGACCTTGGGGCTTTCTACTGGTCCACGTACCCGAGAAAGTGACTAGGGTGGACCAGTCTTATTTATTTTGGCGTCTGGTTAGTATTGACCTTGTCTTTGGTTATTTGGGGAGAAAGCTTTTGTGTGTGTTGATATGACAACCTGCCCTTCAAGTGCTATTCCAAGTTTCTTGATTTTTTTTTTTAAATCCTAAGTGAATTGACTTCTTTCTGGTGCAGGTCAGCTTACATGTTAAACACTTTTTATAATTAAAAGAAACACAGTGTAAACCATGTACTCTGTTGAAAGCAGCAGCCAATTTTCAAGATGATGTCTGGACTCATCAGGCTAGTGTTCGGTTCTCTGAAATGTTTTGTGGAGATGGTCTCCCACTTACCTACTTCCTTAAATAGAAGTGGGACCTGACTTAGTTGTGTTCACCTCAAGAGGGGAGGGAAATTACCATCAGTCTTGGTGTGGGTTTCCCCTGTCTTCTGACCTTTATATGCTGTAGACTCCATTGCTGTTTGAATCCTTTTCTCTAATCTCCAGATTCTTAACCTCATCTCAGTGGTTGATGGTCAGTCTTGTCTGGATTTAACTCTGAAATTTGAAATCATGTATTGCTTTGCCAACCATTACATTATTCAGGTGTGCCTTTACCATAGATTGGAGTGTCCCAGGAAAGAAAAAAATGCTGGTTGAAAGCAGTAAGTGTTAAGTAGGGGTACTTAGCTCTAGTCTCCAAGGAAAATGAGATGAAATCCTCAGACTAAAGTACTCTGAGGGCTTTATGAAAACCTTAGACCCTTCAATAACTCCCCAGCATGATGCCTGCCTCTTATACTTAATTTTTCAGGAGGCTTCTGGTCAGGATTATTAAAGCCACCACCAACGACTTGGATTTAATTCTGAATTTGGCTGTAGGGGGCGGGGCAGAGGGGCACATCCCACCTTGGGACTTGAAATGAGCTTTTCTTTAGATGAGTTGCAAAATGTGGTTAATTCGATTTCATTTTATGCATCTTTTTTTATCCATCTGTGGTAAACCATCTGTGGTAGATGCCTTTATGGGGGTGATATTTTATTTTTAATCTTGCACACGTAAGTTTACTGTTTAAACAAATTTGAGTATAGTTGATAGAAATTATCACAAATGCTTGACCAATTCTCCCATATGTATGGTGACATAAACTTGATTGCCAACTCAGGACACTTTTGAGTGAAAGACGACACTAATAATTATACCAGGATTATAAGGTTTCAACCTCCTGGCTGGTGATTATTACAGTGCCTTACAGGCTAGCAGCTTAGTTTTAGAGCTTTTGTCTCGCTGTTTTTTCTCACTGCTTGGAATTCTCACTGATGGTTACTTGGCTGGATTTCGTGTCATTGAGATCTCTTTAAATGTCATCTCCTCAGAGACACCTTCCTGTAGGTCACAATCTAACAAACCACTCTTTTTCTGCAGAGCACCTTGTCTGTCTTTTCCTCTGTACTGTCAGCTCCATAACAGCAGGGACCTGGCTGCTCTTAAGTATTCTGAGTGCCTAGAAGTTTATTTGGCATATAGTGGTGCTTGAGAAGTTTGTGAAAGGGAGTTAAATTGGTGCTTACCTATACTTTAGACAGAAAATTAACAGATACTTTATTCTTACTGCTGGTTAATGAGAATAAAATCAAGTTATAAGATTGTGAAAAATGATACCCATTCCCCTACTTGACCTCTATAACCTTCTTTTGGGGGTAAGCAGAACGGACATTTGTGACAGTACTTGGTACCAGGTATGTTGAAACAACTTTACACAGTTGCTAAATAAACCTATGGGAATCATTACCCTGGACTGTTGTAAAATAGATTCTGAGAACAGAATTTAGATTCCTGTCAGGATAATGGAGCCTATTATCAGGTTGTCTGGGGTACAGCTGTAAATCTGCAGGATTTTTTGGTATAGAGTTTGTGATGTTCTTACCTCCCTTTCAAAGGACAGATACCCAGTTGGACTGGACAACTGCCCTCACCCTCCTTGGTGATAGTTAAAACTGAGAATAAGTGATTATTTTTCCCATCTTCCTAAACCTCAATTCAAGACTTAGGGTATTTTATTCATTTGGGGCATCTTTTAGCCATTCGTGTTCTACATCTGAACCACTCAGTTCATTGTTGCATCCTGCATCACCTTACCAGAATACATACAAATAGAAGATGTTTAAGTGTTCACGGTATATAAACAAAACGGTATGTAAACAAAAGAACTATAAAGCCATATAAATTCCTTATATTCTATTTGAGTGGCTTTGCATACACATATGAAAATTATTGACTCACATTTAAGGCAAATAATACAATTCCTTAAAGGCTGCTCAGTGAAGTTGTTAAATTTAACTGGTTTGCTGTCAGCCTTTCAGTCACATGACACTTAGCAGAAAGCTGTCACTGTCCAGCTTGTAACATTAAACAGCTGATGGTACATACCAAAACAATGACCTGAATGGTTCAGGCTTAGAACATTATGTTCATTAACAGTAGCATTTTTCCAGTAGTACTGCTTTCAAGACAAAGTAATAGTTTACTAAAATTTTTAACACTTTTTGCTTGACCTCTAATATCCTGTTTACTTTTAGTAAATAAGATGTTGCCTACCCTCAAGGTTGCACTTGAACAGCCTATTAATAAACTAGCAAGATGTCCAGTACTTGACAGAGAAATGGAATTGTACCGTTTGCACAGAATCATCTGATGCTTTTAGTTAGAAAACAAATTAATCTTATTTACATGTAGTTTTAAGAGCTCAGTTATATGACTGTTGACCCTCAATTAGTATGTATCTTCCTTTGAGTTAAGTGTTTATTGCAAGTATTTTGAGAGATTTGAGAAAACCTTCCTTAAAATATTCTCACCAGGTCCTATCTCCCCTTCCCCTTTGTTATTTATAGGTTTCCCAGGCAGCTGCAGATTTGAAACAATTCTGTCTGCAGAATGCTCAACATGATCCCCTGCTGACTGGAGTATCTTCAAGTACAAATCCCTTCAGACCCCAGAAAGTCTGTTCCTTTTTGTAGTGAAACTAATCTTTGGAGGTAAGTTTCTTTAGACTAAAACAACAAACCCCACAGCAGAAATAACTAGTCAAGTCTTTTACTCTGTAGCACTTAAAAGTTGACAAAGATCATCCCATGTACTTTTGTTCGGCACTTCCAAGTATCCAGTCTTTTGTTGTTTTGTGAAAGTGAGGATTGGTGAAATTCACTGATTTGGTAGTCATGAAGGCTAATTGTTTCTGTTTTACCATGAAGAGGTTTAAATAGAGGATTTAATAACCCATAAAGAAGATATAGAATTACTGGAAAATTCCATTGCTGTGAGAAGCATGGTATTTTTTTATAGCATTGGCCTAATGGTGTATTTTCGGGTTCCTAAATACTAGTTTAATAATTGTGTGCCTGATACATATTTAGACAGTTTTTAAAAATCTGCAGTGTTTAAGAAGATGACTTTTAAAGTACTACCAATTGATTTAGATTAATTCTGATATTGTTCTAATAGAACCCAACTATAAGGCAGCATAGCAAAGATTTAGGAGTTGTGAATGGAAGAGAAAATGAGATAGTTGAATAAACTGACTTGTATATTTTAATCTGCACCCTCCAAATCATATGTCAGTGTGTGCAAAAACATGTTAGTCCAAAAGAGATGTGACCAGAAACATGCTGTGTATATAATTTAAAATGCAATCCAATGGTGCTACCTTTTAAAAATCCATCCTGCTATAGTCAAGAGTGCAGCATACTCACCAGTTTTGACCTGAGAAGCAACCTTAAACAGTGCTTAAAAAAAACCAAAACAAACAAAAAAGCCCTCCGAATGGCACACACCCTTTACAAACATTCTAACTCTTCAAAGTCCAGGAAGCTGCTTCCTAAAATACCATGTTACATAGTTGTGCCCTCCCTAATTAAGCCTTGTAGATTTGGGAGTGTCCAGGAAATCGGTATGTTTCCAGTAAATACAATGATTGGTTAAGACTTTTGAAATACCAGGGGGAAAAAAAGACCCTTTAAATAACAGGTTTTCCATAAAGAAGTAATTCTTTTTAACAGTCTGTCTCATATTTAATAGTTCCTTGCTTCTGGCAATATTAATACTTCATGGCAACTTTTGGCAATTTCATATTATTATAGCTTATTAAAGATCTTTTTTAAACCCATGTTCTAGTTGTAGTCACTTTACAAAATGGTTTTTCATTTGATATAAAATACTGATAAGAAGTTTGGCTTCTTAACTGACTGTTAATAGGAGTCTACATTTCATAGGAGTCTACTGATAAGGGTTTAAATGATTTGCTCAGCGTAATGAGTGTAATAACCACCCAGATTTTGAAATAAAATAGTGGCTATTAATCCTGGCAGTATAATAAAACAGCTTTGTGTTTATTAAGATTTGAAGCTAGGAAAATATTTTGATGTAGAAGCATTTCTTCTCAAATTTCAATGTATCTACAAATCACTTAAAAACCTAATTTAGAAGGTCTGGAGGAAGGCCCTATGATCTGCATTTCTTACAAGCTCTCAGGTTATACTGATGCTGGTGGTCCTAGGCCCACAATGAGTGGCATGGATGCAGAGAACCTACATTTGAGTCTTGAAACTCATAGCTTTTAAAAACATATGGTTTATTTATAACTTAAAAAAAAAAAAAAAAAAACATAGGTAATTTAGCAATAGCTAGTACAAGGAAAATAGAAATTACCATGATCGGCATACCTAAAAATAACTATTGTTGGCAGATGTTTTAAGAGAAAATTTTTTTTTAAATGAGGATCGATCATAGTATGTAGTTTTTCACTCTGCACAATGAATTTTCTTATTTCATTAAATATTTGTAAATGAGATGTTCACTGGTTGTACTGGAACTTATACTTCATCGAATATGGAAGTCTCCAAATTTGAGGCTACACTGAAGTGAATATCTTGGTACCTATATGTATACTTTATCTCTCTATTTAAGCTACATTTTCAGAAGTAAAATTACTCAAGAATGACATTTAAAATTTCATAACACTAGTCTTAAACTTTGCTGTTTTACCTGGAGCTTGAAAGTGCTTTTTTGCTGAGCCCTGGCCAAACCGACCTCAGCCTATTTGCTATTTTCTGCCTATCTTGTGTTTTGTAATTTGCACTGATTCAAATTTGTTAAGTGAGATTAAATATTTTTTCCCACCATTGATTTGTTTACGACTCTTGAACAAAAAAGATGAACCCTGTATCTACCATCCTGAATTAAATGCTTTACCTTAATTTTTAAAAATAAAAGATACTTTTTCTACCTTTCCACATAGGTAACTTATTCTGAAGTTGGTATGCTCGTTTTTACTTTTTACGACATATATTTATTTTTTTATAGTTTTAAAACAATTTTATATTTATTTTTTAGTTTTATTTGTTTTCGATTTCACTGGAGAACATTGTGTTTCTCCAAGGCCCATGAGCTCCAAGTCATTGTCCTTCAATCTAGTTGTGGAGGGTGCAGCTCAGCTCTAAGTCCAGTTGCCGTTTTTAATCTTAGTTGCAGGGGGCGCAGCCCACCATCCCATGTGGGACTTGAACCTGCAACCATGTTGTTGAGAGCTTGTGATCTAACCAATTGAGCCATCTGGACGCCCCCAAAACATAACTCATTTTTTTTTAAAGGCACTATTGCATTACTTTTGAGAGATTTATGTTGATTCATGTAGATTTTATCATTTTAATAGCTATATAGTATTCCATCATGTATAATAAACCTTATCCATTCCCCTGTTGAGTTGCATTTAGGCTATTTCCAGTTCTTTGCTGTTAATACTTCTATAGTCAATATCCTATACACATTTCTTTTTGTGTATAGGTTTGTATAGGTAAATAGAAGTAAATAGGTAAACAGTAGTGTTTGTATAGGTTTGCATCTTCTACCTTAATAGATATTGCCAAACTATTCTCTGAAATACTCCTGCTCATTTTCTAGGGGTGTTCAGATTTTTCTGAACTTAAAGAAATTTTTATATGAACCGTTTTATTAAGATACAGAGTGTATTTTGGCAATGGTATTGGAAAGTTAATCTTTAAATCTATTTATTTATGAACCATGAATGATATATATATATATATATATATACTTCAGGATGGTTGTGAAAAATAAGAGAAAGTTACATTTTACACCATAGTCATGTCCCATCCTCTTTTTCATTTTTTCCTAGAAATGCTGTGATGTTTTTTTTAAATAGGTGTAGCTTAATTGAAAGTACTTTATAAACTGACATTCAGATGAATGCCCTGAAAGTAGTACAAGATGTACTGCTTGCTACTCAGAAAAAACGATTGTTCTTTGACATTACCCTAATTCCCTTTGTTTCTCCATTTCAGGTTTTCTAAACCACTTTTCATGAACCAGTGAATATTCACCGGAGAGCTAAATCTGATGCCTGTACAAAAAGCTTCTGCCTATAACATGTGCCATACTATATACAAACTTCTGCTTTTGTCAGTCCTTAACATCTACCTCTCTGAATTTTCATGAATTTCTATTTCATAAGGGAAATTATTTTATATACACTGGTAGCAGCATACAATAAAATACTTAATAGTATTAAATGGATTTTTTTTGCTTAATTATTGGTATTAAATACACGATTTGTTTTGAACACCTAAGATAAATGGCAATTTTCCCATTGTCCAATGGGTTAAGTTTTTAGTGTTTGTTTTACCAACTCTTCTCACACAACTTTATGCCATACACTTGCAAGACTACGAGAGAAAATAAAGGTGAGATGCCAACTTTCATTCTTTTAAGGGTCAGGAGGAGGCTATTAGTTTCTGTTCATGAGTTATTTATAGGGTTAACTTTGTTTTAATAAATATTTATGATAAACTCCTTTGTAGGGGTATTACCATTACACTTTAAAGTTACCTCATAACAGATGGCTCTCCTAATAAAGATAGTAGAGAAAAGACTAGATGTAAGAATTGCATTAGAAGATTTAAGAATAACTGCAGAGCTTGAGACAATTCCTGAATGGAATATATAGTACAATGTAATGAAGTACACACACAGGAGCCAGGAAAAAAAAAACACACCGAAGATTTGCTTCTATAATCTACAACTTTGCTTTAAGTTCTTGGTAAACTATTTTACTTTAAAATCTTTACCCTTCTGAAAGGCTTAAGGGAATGTTAAAACATCCCAGAAACCTGTCCTCCAATCATTCAGGAAATGGGAGTTAAAAAACTATGTGCCAGATGCAAGATTAGTATGGTAGAAAACGAGTGGGTTTGTTCCACTGTAATCTACCAAGCACTATATTTTTCTCTAGCCCATGTGATCCATGAAAGTGCAAATAGGAAAGTTAGTTTGAATCTTGATTCCAACTTAAATTATTCACAATTACCCAAAATAAAAGAACTAAATTTCAGGAAACCTAAATTGCAACTTCTAAACTCTTACCAAAATGACTTTTATTTGTATTTCCTCCAGAAATAGTGAGTGGCAATTCATGGCATTTGGTAATTTGTCCAGACATGAAAGAAGGTTTATGAAATCAGTAAATGCCATTTTAAAAAGGGTCTTCTGTCACAAATTCAAGATAGACCTGTTCAGCAAAATCCAATACTATTCCCTCAGTCTTTCTTTATAAATGGAATTTTCTTCTACTTGTATCCATTTCCCGAGGCTGAAAGGGGAAAAAAAGTTAGTAAACAATCTTGGTTTTCATGTCTAATATAAAAGTATTAGAACTTATGGTTCAAATATATGCATGTGTGATTAATATATATATATATACATATATATAATTTTAAAGTAAAAATCACTTAAGTGAATAACTTTTTACTAGGTAGAAAAGAATATATTTTAAAATATTGATGTTTTCATTTATGACTTATGATCATCTCCCAACTTCTATAAAAACTTGATAGCAATAGTTTTCCAGCATGCACCAGAATCAGGGTAATACAGGCTTATAAACAGATTGCTGGGTCCCACTCCTTAAGTTTCAGATCCAGTAGGTCTGTGTCCCAGCAATTTTCCATTTTAAGTCCTAGGTGATGCTGCTGATCCCACTTTGATACCACTGATCTTTAGGATACTTCAAACAAACCAGGATTAATCACCAGACCAAACACCACATCAGCGAATGATTCTTTCTACCATGTTTTCCCGAAAATAAGACCTAGCCGGACAATCAGCTCTAATGCATCTTTTGAAGCAAAAATTAATATAATACTTGGTCTTATTTAACTACATTGTAAGACCCGGTCTTAATACCTTAATTTTTGCTCCAAAAGATGCATTAGAGCTGATTGTCTGGCTAGGTCTTATTTTCGGGGAAACATGGGTAGTTCATGGGTGAAGAAATTCAGAAGCCTAACTTAAGACATAAACACCCAAAGCTTAGGTTTCCTTCCGATTACATACTTTTAAAATCATCTAAATGGCTTCTCAAAGAGTAAGCACATACCTTATGGACCCATTCATATTCTCCATATTTAGAATCAAAGGTTCCTTTCTGAAGAGATCTTAATTTTAAGGTAAAACGTGGTCCAAGTTCCTGAATTCCCACTTTCTTTTCACTCTTGAATATATATCTTCAAAGACAAAAAAAGTTATGGAAATTAGTCGGCATAAACCCAAATGTTATTTCTTTAACATTATGATAGGGTTCAAACAATTTATTTCTCATCTACAATACCTGTCACAATACATTAGAAAACAGGTTACGTTAATGTATTTCATGATTGATGTCAAAGTCCAAGGAGTTAAAAGTACCTTCCTCACCTGTGAAATCGGAAGAAGATATAATCCCGCTGATTGTGAAATGTGGCAACCTGCCTTCCAATAAATTGAGGATTATGGGGAAAGAGAGATGCAAACATTCGTCCTATAGAATGACCCAGCCGTGTTGTAAAATTATTCAGAATTATTTCAGGTATGTGTTCTGTAGGATCTTTGCCTCTTCTCTACAAAAACGATGAAAAATCACAATAGTGAATTAACTTAATGGGCAAAACTATGTCATTGCAATTTTAAGTTTTATAATTTATATGACAAATTTGAAAAATTTTAAATTATCTTAAAGACAACAGATAGCTTATCAAACCCATAAGATGTATCTAAAAGTATTTTAATATGTTGTGGATGGACGAAAAAAGTCTTACTAGAAAAGTAATGTTTCATAGTAATGAGGCTATTACTGCCTGTCTACACATAATTCAATTATGACAGTCTCAGAAACTGTCAGTAGATAAAACTTTGCTTTAATCAGGATATTAAAATTAATCAGTTACAACATCTACTTTGGCAAATACTATGAGACCGATGCCAATCAAGGAATGCATAAAACTTACCTTCATTTCTTTACGCAGACGAACACTGCTCATTTTAAAATGAGCAGTTGGTCCACTTGGCAAGTGACTCAGTATTAATCCATCTGTTTATAAAGCTAAGAACATACTAAACTGTAATCTATATCTTAAATTGTTTAAATAATTGGTCCTCTATATGCCCTCAGGGTCCTAAAATCTGTAGTTCGGTGAATAGGTGGATGCATATATTCCTGTGGGTTAATGGACATTTTCCTACCATACGCCAAACTCGAGACACAAAAGGTAACCCAAATCTTTCACAAAAACAGATTAACCATGTCCCTTTTCTCTTTTCATAATATAAACAGTTCATCATCACTCTCACTAGGGTATCTGAGCATTCAACTAAAGTCAGTGAACTATCTAATGTCCACTATAGCAGGAATGGTTAAGACAGAACGGGGTTCTAGAGTAACTAGCATTGTAAACAATGTAAGTTTACCTCCATGTTAGAGACCTTATAAACACTGAAAATGCACACTTTATGGTTTGTATATGTGTTTGTAAGGTTAGGATATTCTGTCAACTTTGCGTATCATCCCACAAAACCAGAGACTTCTAAACTCTCTTCTTAAAATTAAAGTTACTAGTGTTTCTCAAGAGAAGCTCTTACTTTTGGGACCATTGTACCACAAATTAAAATCAACTAATCAGTAATGATTTACTGATTGTCTACCATAAACAGAGAATAATGCCACACAGTCTACACTACAATTAAAATATAAGACACCTACCTACCTACCCAGCAGGGTTAGCAGCAGCCCAGGGCTTTAAAAATCCTGGATGCAGCAAAATAAGATTTACTACCTATACAACATTCCTGAAGTCTTTGTAGTTCAACTTGACTCAAATACTGAACCTTAAAAGGAGATCAGAATTGGACTGTTTTCAAGTATATCTGCATACACGAAGTTTTACAAAACACAGCACCATCTTTACAATGGGATCAACACACTCTCATTCATCCAGAGTAGAAGCTATGGTAATCTTCAATTTCCTCCTCACCCACTAAATCCTATTCATTGTTTTTCATAAGTTCCTCACTTTTATATCTCCTCTCCCTTACTGTTATTGTCTTAGTTGAGGGCTTTGAGATTTTTCTATCTAGGTTATTGAAACAGTATCCTGGTTGGTCTGACCTCTTCATTTCAAGGACATCTTCTAATACAGACTGGATTCAGGCCTTGGTTCTCTAAGTAATAAGCTATGGGACTTGGCTGTGTCATTATATCTGTACCAGTTTCTCATGTGCTATGTGAAAAACTAGATATCTAATTTTTGAGTCTTAACAGCTATAATTAATTTCAAGCCACTCTTACCACAGACTCACCTACAGAATAGACATCAGTATGGCACTCATGTAGCTCCAAACTACCATTTCTAACCTGTCTTCCCTTAATGTCTCCCTATGCTGTTTCCTAACTGATAGGCACTGACCACCATCTCTCATACACCACACACGTTAATCTTACGTATTTTTTGCCTGAGCTATTTCAAATACCTGCAATATTTTCCTCATCCATTAAGGCCCACTTCAAATGTTACCTCTTTTTACAGTCAATATTAAGCTCTAAATCTCAGATCTTACTGTTACTATAGCACTTGTCATTTATTTGAGTTATAGTCGTGTAAATTCTTCTCAATTAATCTTAGCTCGTAGAAGACAAATCTGTTTCTGACAGATATTAGTGCCGTCCACATAGCAGATTAGCAGTAAACATTAGAATTCTTTGCTTTATTTCCCAAAGACTCACCACAAGTTCAACTTCATGAGGCACAGCTAGAAGTATTTCTGCATCATTTACACATTGAGAAATCATAAAATCTTAAGGGGGTTAAGAGAGGTAAAGGTGATTTCTTACAAACTAAATCAAGGCTTGAATCCTTTCTAAAACATTCCTACTAAATTATGATTTGTGTCGAAAGCAAACTACAAAATCCAAACATCAATTCCTAAGTACCTGCACTGTACAAAAAGGCTTATGTTATTGCTCATCTCTTAAACCATGCAAAATAGGAGTCCTTTAAAAAACAAAGGATACTTGGTGTTTTACGATCTTCATTAATAACGATCAGATCCGTGAAATCTCTTGCGATGCACTGTGGAATAATTTTTTTCAGAGCCAGTCCTCTTCTGTAATAAACATGTGAGTTTGGTATAACTGTGGAGAGCTGTTCACAGAGTCGTACTGTTCTCTGTAAAACAAAATAAAAACCCTCAAAGTGAAAATAAAAATCTCACATGATACATATTTATAAGGAAAAGAGTAATGATTATTATAAGATAATGTTGTTAAGAGAGAGCAAGGCTAGGGAAAGAATCAAATCTGAATAGTGTTTCATCCTTTACCAAAGGATGATAATCCTAAAAGCAGTGGTTCTCAACTGGGGGTGATTCTGCTCCACCAGGAGACCTTTGGCAATGTCTGGAAACATTTTTGGTGATTATGACTGGGGGCAGGGGATGGCTGGTACTGTATCTAGTGGACAGAGGCTAGGGATACTCACTAAACATTCTATATTGAGCAGGACAACCCCATAACAAAAAATTATCAGCCTAAAATGTTAATAGTATTGAGGTTGAGAAACCCTATCCTGAAGAATCATGCATAGTGAACCTACATTGCATCACCATTATTACATTTTACTTAGCTTATTTACAGGCATCATCTAAGGCAATTAGTAATAATTTAACTCTTCTGAATAGAGTTCCTTTAAATATTATAAGAAATAAAAGAAAATTAAGAATTCAAGAATTATACTAATTAATATATTTATTACCCCATGAGGTCTATCTGAGGTTGTGATGAGAATCTTGGGAGAAGTTTGTCTGTTGAAGTAAGAAGCAAATTCATCTGTAGCTTCATCATAAGCAACCTAAGAACAGAAAGAGATAATTTTACATCGAATATGCTACTGTGCCAGGATTTTTAAAGTAGTTCTAGAAGGATTCTATGATCTACCAGCTACTGATTACCTAGCTGGTAGGAGATTTAAAGAAGGCCTAGGAGGGACTTAAGTTAATGGCATCATGAAGAAGTTGGCTGTTTTCCTTTCTATAGAATACAATAAAACTGGAAAAAATTGTCAAAAACAATTTCAGGACATAAACTGAAATGCATTTATTCTTGAAAAATGGCTGTAGCTCTAGCCAAGAGTATCAGGAATCTCGGCTAGAGCTATTCCATTTCCTCCATCAACTTGGTTGGTGAAAATAGTAACTTTACCTACTTCAAGTCTGATAGTAGGCAAGAACCAGCAATCTTGAATCCAGAGGTGGTGGACTCAATTCGGGGGGGCGGGGAGGGGGTCAGGGTGTATGTGTATGTGTGTGTGAAAACCCTAGCTTGGCCAGTCCAAGGTTACAAGCTCAGTTGAGGGTAGGTGTGGAAATATGAAGGAGCCAGAAATTTAAAGGAGAGCTCTGGAAGGGAAAGAGCCATGGAAAGGCTTACATAATCTCTCCACAACTCCTTGGCTGACAGCTGCAAGAGACTTGGGAAGGAATCCAGCACACATGAAAGGCAAGGGAGACATAAAAACTGGTTGCAACTTTGAATACGTTCCTTAACCCACACACAGCTTAGCTGGCAGAAGCTATGTATGTCTTAGTGGCTCAAGGTATCTTAACCTCTATTCAAATCACTGGCAGGCCAATAAGCCACACAAACAGGAGAAATCCCTAGGGAGAGAGTTTTAAAAAAACAACAACAAAAAACCGCGTAGAGACATAGTGCTACTGTCAGGAAGACAGATTACAATTCTAGGCAAGTTACTAGCACAACAACAAAAAACACCAATAACCCTTAAAAATAAAACAATCCTGAGTTACTGCAATATGTTGTCTATTATGTCCAGTTTTCAACCAAAAAATCAGATATGTAAAGAAACAGGAAAATATGACCTATAATAAGGGAAAAAAGTAGTCTATAAAAATTGACTTTGGGCCCAGAGGTTGAAATTTAGTGAAAATTTCAAAGTAACTATAATAATAATATTCAAGGAGTTGAAAATACGGACTTACTAGCACTTCGGAGATGGCAGAAAAATCAATGAACTAGAAAAAAGAATAATATCCAATCTGAATAACAGAAGTCAATCACAGAAAAAGGAGCGGAGCTGGAGAAATTTGTAGGACAATGTTAATTATTTCAGCAATGTGTGAAAGGGGAGTCCCAGAGAGGGAGGTGAGAACAGGGCGAAAAAAAAAATTTGAAGAAATATGGCCGAAAATTCCCCAAATTTGATGAAAAACTCTAACTTGGTTCTCCAAGCCCAAGCAACACCAAGTAGGATAAAAAGAAATGATACTTAAACATATCAGAGTTTAACTTTCAGCAGTTTAAGCTAAAAGCCAAAATCGGAGAAAATTGTGAAAAAAGAAAAATGAATCATGTACAGCGGAACAGTAATGATTAATGGCTACTTTCTTATCAGAAATAATACATGTCAAAAGACAATGGAATCTGTTCAAATACTAAAAAAACAAACGAATTTTATATCAGCTAAGAATTCTGTATCCTACAAAACTGTCTTTCATAAATGAAGGCAAAATAAGCACATATTTTTCAGATAAACAAAAACTGAGATAATGAGCTATTAAACCTACTATAAAAAGAAAGACTTAAGGAAATCCTACAAGTTGAAAGAAAATGACACTACATAGTAACCTGAATCTAGAGGAAAGAAATGGTAAATATGAAGGTAAACACATAAGACTGTGTGTATGTGTGTGTGTGTGTGTGCACTCCTAATTTCTTTAAAAAATAACAGACTGTTTAAAGCAGTTATTACAACACTGGATTTACAACATAAACAGAAGTGGTACATATGACAATAACAGCACGAATAATAGTGGAGGAAATGAAGCTACACTAGTACAAACTTATTGTATTTTACCAGAATTGTGTATTTTTTTGAAGCAGACTGTGATAAAAATGCATGTTGTAATTCCTAGAACAACCACTAAAAAAAGAACTATAGCTCAAAAGATCAACAATTAAAATAGCATATTAAAAATATTTGTTTAATAAAAAAGGAAGCAGTCAAGGAGGAACAATAAAAATAAAGGTATAAAGTATGTTGTGAAAAAAAGCAAAATGGCAGATGTTAAATCTACATAAAAATTAATAAATTTTGTCAGACTGAATAAAAAAGCAATATCCAACTGTACACTCTCTGTAAGTGACACTTTAAACTCAAAGACACAAATTGGTTGAAAGTAAAAGCATGGAAAAATATTATACCAAGAAGATATATATATAATCATAAATGTATATGCACATAAAAACCCCCAAAATGACATGAAGCAAAACTAAAGGAAATGGAAGAAATGAACGATTCAACAGTTATAGCTGGAGAGTTCAATACTCCTCTCTCAGTAACGGATAGTACACAGGCATTTAGCAAGAATAAAAGACACAACATAGTCAACTTGAAACAACTTTTATAACCACCTTAAAATAGCAGAATGCATATGACAGAGCATTCTCCAGAGCAGATCATAGGCTAGGACATAAAACAGTCTCTTTAATTAAAAAGGACTGAAAGTATGTTCCACAACCACAATGAAAATTAAATTAGAAATCAACAGCAGAAAGAAATCTGGAAAATCCTCAAATATTTGGAAATTACACATTTTAAAAATAAACAAGCCAAAGAAGAAATCAAGAGAAATTAGAACATACTTTGAACAGAATGGAAATGAAAAAAGCTATTAAAATTTATGGAATGTGGCTAAAGCAGTGCTCGGGAAAAACCAGAGCTATATATGCTTATAATAGAAATAAGTATAAAATCAATAATCTAAGCTTTCATCTTTAGAACCTAGGAAAAGAAGAGCAAATGAAACCCTAAGTAAGCAGGGGGAAAACTAATTAAATAAAAATACATCAAGCAAAAAACTAATTAAATTACAAGAATAAATCAACAACTCTATTAAGAGAGATGCTAAGATTTGAACAATAATGAAAGTAAACATCTTTTTAACATTTGTGGGATATACCAAAAGTGGTACTTAGAGGGAATTTTGTGGCCTTAACTGCTCATATATTAAAAATCAAATAAATAAAAACAGAACAAACTCAGAGTGTAGAAAGAAACAATAAAGGGAGATACAAATGAATTAGAAAACAAAGATTCAATAGAGAAGATCAAAGAAAAACAAGTAGTTTAAAAAGAATATCAAAAGAGATATACCATTGGTGAAAAGCCCAAATAAATAATATTAGGAATGAAAAGGGGACATTACTGAAGACTCACTCATGAATATAGATGTGTATCTCTTAGCAAAAGTATTAACAAACAAAAACAATATATAAAAAAAGATAAAACATCATACCTAAACTGGACTTATCCCAAGAATGCAAAGAGGTTTAACATTAGAAAATCTATTTCATTTACTGTGCTAATGCAACAAAGGAGAAAACCTGTACACTCATCTCATCATTGGCGGAAAAAGCATCTGATAACATTCTACATTCATTCATGATAAAACAAGCAAAACCCAGCAAAAAAAAAATAAATTGAATTTCCTTAAGGCATAAGGAATATACCATTAATGACACAAATATTAGTGATGACACATTAGAGGCACTCTCTTTAAAATCAGGATGGCACTATTGCTTTTCCTATTTATTTGACATTATGCTGTACATTCTAGTCAGCACAAAGTGAGAATAAAAACAAACAATGGATTGGAAGAAAAAAAACTTGCAGAAATGATTTATCTAAACATGAAAACAATATTCAGACAAATAATTAGAAATAAATGAATTTGGTAAAGTGGTTAGAAGATCACTATCCAAAAATCAATTGCATTTTTATAAATCAAATAAAACAATTTTCAGAGTTGTGATTTACACTAACAAGAAAAAACCTAAGATAACCAGGAATAGAGCTAACAAATTTATGTGTAAAATTTATATGAAGAAAATCATGAAATTCACTGAAATACATTTTCAGCATTTAAAGACAACCTAAATAAAAACAATATATACAGAGACCCCCAAACTGATTTGGGGGTGCAATTTATATAATTCTATATGGAAGACCAAAAGTGCAGGAAAAAGAACACTTCTAAAGATAGGCATTTGGGGATGGGGGTTGGGTGGGGCATGTTGCTCTAACAGATATCAAAACTTACCATGAAGCTAAATAATTAAAGTGATACAGTGACAAATTCACCAAGCAAATAGAAAGCCCAGAAAAAGCCAAGCATTTATGGATATTTGATATACGACACAGCATTACAATTCACTTTGGGGAAAGGTTGCACTACTCCAAAAATGGTGCTGGGCAAACTGGTTAAACCAGGGATGCCAAAAAAATGTATACATATTATAAGAGATGTTATCTATGTATTACTTTTCGAAGTTGAATTGAATTACGACAACAATGTGTAGTATGATGTTTGCTCAAAAGATGGTGTTAATCAAATGAATGCTAGCATCACCATGTGACAGGCAGGACAGTCAAAGAAAATGATGGAAGCACGGTTGTCGTTTGAGGAGTGCAACACCATTTTGAAGTGGTGTTTGAAACTCGAGAACGTTCTCCTGACTTAACACCCCTTGACTTCTACCTATGGGGGCCTTAAAGGATGTGGTGTACAATAGAAAACCAGCTACACTGGCAGTACTTCAGGAAGAAATTGAAATGATATGCACAACGATACAAGTGGACACTTTGGTCAACGTCAGTCAAGCAGTAGTTCGCTGTAATCAGAGGTGTGTGGACCTGATGGTAACCACTTTGAGCACCTCCTGTAATTGCAGACGTCAAACTTGACTTGTATTCATCTTTGTTACCGTATATATTGAATATTACAATTTTAATAGTTTTTTCCTTTCTTAAAATGTGTATACATTTTTTTTGCACCCTCTGTATACAGTGGGGAAAGAGGACAGGGGAAGAAAGAAATTGGTTTCCTTTCTCACACCAAACAGAAAAATCAACTCCTGATGATTATGTAACTGTGAAGGGCAACACTTCAATTCTTTTAGGAAAAAAATGAGAATATATGATCAAAGGATAAAGATTTCTCAAATATGACAAAAAGCATTAAATATTAAAAAATTAAAAAACCCAACTATCGTACAGACTTTTGTTCATCAAAAGGCATACAAAGAAAGTGCAAAGAGGATCTACAAATTGGAAGATACTTGTAACACATATAAAGCATTAGTATCCAAATTACAAAGGGAAGTTCTACAAATCAGTAAAATAATCTACAGGATAGAAAATTGGGCAAAAGACGTAAGATGGCATATCTCTATTGAAAACACAGCACATATATGAAAAGATGCTCAACCACATTAAGAATCAGGGAAATGCAAACTCAAACCACAATGAGTTAGCCCTTTATCACTAGTCTGAATATACCAAGCATTGGTCAGAATGTGGATGACCAGGAACAGTTCTTATAAGCGTACAAAATGATACCACACTACTTTGCAAAACATTTGACGCTATCATGTAAAGTTGAACATTTACACACCCCATGAGCCAACAAATTCTCCCCTAGGCAAATATTTAGGGAATCTTTTACATATATGTAGCCTCTATATGCCTATGATCCCCAATTTATTTCCAGTCAAGACCTCTTCCATATCTCCTCAATGACAATTCCATCCTTCTAATTGCTGAGGCTAAAAAACTCAGTATCATCTTCGGATCCTCTGTCACACCCCACATGCAATCTATCAAGAAATTCTAGTAGCTCTAATTTCAAAATATACCCAGAAAACAAAAAAACAAACAAACAAAAACCAACTCAGAATCCCATCAATTCTCAACACTCATTGTAACCGTTCTTGTCCAAGTCATCAGCGTCATGCTTTCCTGGATTACTTCAGTAGCTTCCTAACTAGTCTGTTTACTTCCTTAATAATACTCAGTACAGCAATCAATTACTTTAGAAAATTAAGTCCAATCACATCATTCCTCTGTTCAAAACCATCAATGGCTCATTTCACTAAGTGGAAACACCAATGTCCTCACAATAGCCAACAAAGTCACTGATCCGGCCTCTCCCCTTTTCCACACCTTCCTGGCACCTCTTCTACAATTCTCCCCCCTTGCTCATATTATTTCAGCATGCTGATTCTCTGCTCTTCCTCAAAAACATGCTGAGCATGCTCCTGCCTTAGAGCTTTTGCCCTGGCTGTTGCCCCATCCTAGGGCACATTTTACCCAAAGATGGCTAATTTCTTTATCATCCTTCAAGTCTTTGCTAAAAGCTCTTCTCAATGAAGACTACCCTGAACACTGTATATGAAATTGCAACCCTAACCAACAAAAATGGGCATGAACTAATAATTGGTGAAAAAGAAAGATGTTCAACCCCATTCATAACAAGAGAACTGCAAATTAAAACTATACTGAGGGGGCCGGCCTGGTGGCCCTGGCGGTTGGAGCTCCATGCTCCTAACTCCGAAGGCTGCCGGTTCGATTCCCACATGGGCCAGTGGGCTCTCAACCACAAGGTTGCCAGTTCAATTCCTCGAGTCCCGTTTAAGGGATGGTGGGCTCCGCCCCCTGCAACTAAGATTGAACATGGCACCTTGAGCTGAGCTGCCTCCTGGATGGCTCAGTTGTTGGTTGGAGCGCGTCCTCTCAACCACCGGTTCGACTCCCGCAAGGGATGGTGGGCTGTGCCCCCTGCAACTAGCAATGGCAACTGGACCGGGAGCTGAGCTGCGCCCTCCACAACTAAGACTGAAAGGACAACAACTTGAAGCTGAACGGCACCCTCCACAACTGAGATTGAAAGGACAACAACTTGACTTGGGAAGAAAAGGCCTGGAAGTACACACTGTTCCCCAATAAAGTCCTGTTCCCATTCCCCAATACAATCTTAAAACAAAAACAAACAAACAAACAAAAACCTATACTGAGATATAATTTCTCACCTATCAGACTAGAAAAAATTATTTGTAATTGCAAAATCTTGAGTGAAAGTTTGAAAAGTAACAAATACATATTTATATAATCTCAACGTATCCCAATACTTATTAACTAATTATAAAGGGAAAAATATAGCTATAATGCAGAAACCTGGCAGATACTTTAATCAAGTGATGAAAGTTAACATAACCAATAACAGGAAAATCAACTGACTCCGAATAAGAGGCGCTATAAAGAACATCAGTCAAAAGTACGTAAATTGAATATAATCATGAGCAAACAATCCAACTCATATTTAGTGACATTCTATTAAAATATCTAGTGGGTACTCTTCAAAAATGTCAATGTCATTCAAAGTAAAGGACGTCTGAGGAGCTGTTCCAAATTAAAGGAGGCTAAAGAGTCATTATAATGCATGAGCTTGGATTTTTCTTTGCTAAACAATGACATTATTGGAATAACTGATGACATCGGAATAAGCTGTAAAGATAATGTATATCAGTGTTAACTGTCTGATTTTGATAACTATACTGTATTTATTTTAAAAACACACGTGTTTATAGGTAAAAGGGGCTTCCTTCATGTTTGCCACTTACTCTCAAGCCTTTCAGACAGAATACAAATGAAAGGCAAGTGTAGCACAGTTTAACATTTAGGAAATCTGGGTGAAAGGTATATATGAATTCCTATTTTTCTATTAAGTCTGAAATTATGTCAAAATAGAATGTACATACACACACAAGCGCCTATATATAAAACTGCAAACTCTACTCCAGGTAATCCTGAATCTCCTTTACCTATTTGTTAACTCTAGTAACCCATCATCTGCTAACATATAATAAATTATTTATTTTATTATGTTCATTGTTTGTCTCTCTTCCTAGAATGTAAGCACTGGGTGGGCAGAAATTTTGTGTGCATATTTGTGAGAGTGTTTTGTGCACTGATGGATCCCAAGCTCCTAAAAAAGATCTCAATACATAATACACATTCAATAAACATTTTGTGGAAGACACAATGAATGAATGACTATACCAGGAGAGACATGAAAGAATGTTGATAGCAGCATTGTTTGAAAGTAAACGTAACAAAACCAAGTTTCCTGTATAAAAATTTAAAAAACATATACAAAGTTTTTAAAACGTTGATTCTCTCATTGTATGCTTGCAAAGTACTTAAAGGGAAAATGTGAAAATTAGATTATTTTGAAGTCCAGTTTTATGAGGACACAAAAAAATACCATCAAATATTGTCCTTAGGCATCAAAATGTCTTAACAAATACTACAAAATTCTATATATGAGAAGTGCTTTTGAAATGATATAAAACCAGTACTACACAGAGATTAAATGATAAAAAGTTTACCTAGGCATAAATATAATACATTTCTAGAAAAAGAAATCACTGACTTTTTCTATAGCAAATAACATAATATGCCAACATTATAGCTGAATCAGTCCATAATACAAATTCAACAGCCAGTACTTTAAGTTAAATATCAACATATGAACAGATCATTTCTCAAGTGTGGTCATCCAAATTTATTTAAGACTTCTAACATTACCTCTTCATCATTAGGGTCTACTGTGGTTTCATCATACACTCGCTGGTTGTCAATGGTCTTGGGTATAGGTTTTGGTGGAGCCTAAATAAAAGAAAAAAGGTTAAGTTGTAGAAGCATTTTACATAAATAATTTTGCATTATATTTAGGGAAGAACAATAGAAATCTGCAAACAATCTCAAAACTCAATCTGTTCCTCATTTCAATCCACTGCTCCATCAATCCTAACACTACTGAGTAAAAGGCTTTTTTTTTAACACTCTAAGCAGAAACATACACATACTGCAAGAACTGCCAACATTTGATAAAATGGCTTAAAACTAGACAGATGTAACAGAGAGAAGAAATTGAGATCAAAATAACTATCCACTAAGAAAAATATCAAACAAAATGGAAAAAATTACGTAAGTACAAATACATGTAGCTTTGTTCCAACACTTCCAGAAAGCTATTCAGAAAGATTTAGTAGCTACAAATCTGTTTCTGTCTGCTGAACTAGTAATTCTAGTTTGGGAGATCTACAGTAAGGAAGGAAAAGGGGGAGCAATTTACATAAAGAAATATGCAGTATCACTATTGTTAGTAGAAATGAACAGCAAACAGGGCAAATGTCCAACAGCGTAGTGACTATGGCACTTCAACCTAATGGGATACTGTGAGAACCAGCAATCACGCATACTCAGCTTCGACCCAAAAAATGTGTGAATGAAATGGAGCAGGAACAGAACTGTAAGCATACACTAAAATGAATTCAAAATATGTGTACACTAGCAGAGATATGACAAAATACGAGCTGATCAGCTATTCAGGATTTTATTTTTCATTCCTCTATGAAATATTAAGTTATAAATAATTTTTTGAAGGAGTTAGTTCTAGGAAGTCATCTTTCAGTCCAAAAAACAAGAATGGTGATATTTTCAAATGATGATCAGCTATTTGCTGATCAAAATAATATCTATTTGCTGTAATTGACTGATTACTGAGAGTTAAAAAGAGATTAATATTGCTTGATAGAATTTTACAGGTCAAAATCGTCTACTATTAGCAATTACATGTTATTTAACCTAATACTAGTAAAAGAATGCATGAAAAAGCAGAGTGTTTCATTTGTATACAGTCTTTATATTTTTCCCTTCTTCAAAAACACTTAGTTGGTATCGCCTCTTAAGAGACAGGAGTGGGGAAGAGTTGTTTTCAAAATTTTGCAAGTATAAATCATAACCCAGAACTATAAATAAAGTGAAATGAAATGAAAATAACTTAGTTGTGCAATAATATGGAAGTATTTAGTACTTTTTAAATTTTTCAATAGAAAGATTTTACTTCTGATCAATACCAGAAAAATAGCCAAATCTTGTTCTGATGCATTTTCTCTGCTCTCTTCTTTGCCATAACAGGTATCTCACCTTCCTTCCACCCCCCACTCTCACTCTTCAGATTCACACTGTGTCAGTTCTCATTCTTACATACCCAACCCTACTACACAAGAGCCTCTGTCCTGCCTTTCCCTAGCCTGGCCTGACAAAGAGCCTTTGCTTCAAGTCCTAAGAACTCCAGCTACAGACCTATCCTAGGGAACTTGCCCATTTCCAAAGTCAGGGAGATGTGTCTCTGCCTCTTGAACACATAAAAGTTAAGTAAAATAAGCAAGTTGAAGTACACATACCATTTATGTGAAATTTTAAAAACATGCAAAACATCACCATTGTGTTTACTGTTCAGGGACACAAACATGCATATTACAGGTAATAAAGAAGTGCATGGGAACAATAAAGGACAAATTCATGAGTGGTTATCTTTGGAGAGAAAAGCAATCTGGAAGCACACGAGGGACTTTGAACATTATATGCTAATGCATTTTTTCTTAGGTTGGTAAAAGGGAGGAAAGGAGTTTGTTATACTACTTTTATACATCTGAAATATTTCATAATAAATTTTAAGAGCAAGTCATTCAACATAAGTATCAGGGAGCATTCCTGAATATTAGAAAGCAGATGGCTAAATTTTATTTACCTTATCACCAAGGGCCTCTCTTTCTTTTTTAAGTTTTTTCTTAGCTGCCAACTTTTCCTAAAGGGTTTAAAAAAAAAAAGAACAATATTGAGAAACCACTAGTTATAGCACACATACTGAAACCACAAATTACCAATACTATGAATACTTACACTGAGCAGTCTTTGTAATGTATTAAAATAAATAGGTTGACAGAGGTTTTCATACTTAAATTATTGTAAAACAAATGAACTGGCCAATCACTAAGATTTCAACAAAGGTCTTGCTCCTTCAAAAAAATAAAAATGGTCAAGTCTGAATATTTAAAATATCATCAACTTTATCTTTTACTGTAAAACCTTAAATTAAGTGAAATGTGCAAAATGTACATCTAAACAAGTTTTTGTTGTATTGTTTTACATTCCTAACAAGTTGTGTCCTAAAGAAAACCATAGCTGTGTTGGTTGCTTCTCTTGGAAAGTACTAAAAATAAATGGGAATGGGAGATGGGTTTTCAGGTTGCTTCCAAAAAACCATCACTAGTTATCCATATATTTTATAATCAAAATATGCTTTTACAATTATTAAGAACTTGCAAGGTGAGTTAGGAGTGTTTGTATTGTAAATGTGTATCTTCTGGAGACTTCTGAACAGAATGCTTGATTGATCAAAGAGAAAATATTTCCCCCAGCGCTTATAAAACTCATAATCCATCAGGTCTCAGATGAGAAATTATAGTCTCAAGAAGTCTTCTAGGACACCCTTACCCCACGCTCACACACCACAAATGGTTAGATGCTCCATGTACTCCAATAGCACTTTGGCACTTAAGATGAATAACTCAGACTAGTAAGAGGCAGGGATGTAAGAGTATTTATTATGTGTGTGAACTTTTACGATGGTTAAGAATAAGCAAATGCTTAGTTCCAACTGCAATTTAACCACAAATAAGCGCTGTGACCTAGGGGTTTTGAGTGTGAGTGAGTGAGTGTGTGTGTGTGTGTCTTCTAGTTTACCTCCCAGAACAGTACGGGGATAACGCCGTAAGGAGAAAATACAATGACTAGTAACTTTACAGTACTAATCTCGGTAAGAGCTGCTGCAGGAATCACAGAAGCATCATTTTGGATTTTTACATTGCCTGTATTACAGATTCTAGGAATTAATCAATGCTAGGTGGACCCGACTAAGTGGAGAGACGGTTAGGAGGGAGTAATTTTCACTACTAGGAAAGCACGACTTCTTGCTTTCATTCTCAGCCGAGGAACCCCAGCTAAGAGCTTGGTAAGGAAGGGAATCCTTGAGGCTTAGGCAAAAGGCAAGGAGAGTGGATCAAGATAAATGAGCCTCCGCCTCAAGCCTCCCGGATTAATCACCACCGCCCGGGACCCCAGGCAGGGGTGACCACGCATGTGCAACCCGCCCCCCCCCCCCCGCCCCACTTCCCACGAGCTAAGCACAGTGCGCACGCACCCTGCCGCTCCCGCCCCTCTGATACCTTCCGCTGCTGCTGCTTCCACCGCGTGAACATTAAGTGTCGCCGCTGTTTGTTCTTAATCTCCGAAGTGCTGAAGCCTGGAGGAAAGGCAGCCACTTTCCGGGGTTGGACGCCGCTGTCCGTCGCCCCATCCTCAACGACTGCAGCCTCCTGAAGTTCTTCGGTAGCGGCTTTGCGTTTCAGGCCTTTCTTTCTGCTGCCGCCGCTCTTATTCCCGGCCTCCGCCATGGTGTTTGTTCCTTCGCAGCTGTACGGAAACGGAAATAGCTCCCTTTTCTGACCGTCTCTATTAGGCTTTTACTTCCGGGGCGGGAAGGTCTTAAAGAAAAATGCGGAGCGCCGCGAGAGCTGTAGTCGTTGAAGAAGGTGCTGAAACTTAAGTTTGAGGAAAGTTGAGGGGGTTGCCCAGCGGTATGGGTAGTGCAAGGTTGAATTCGTGGAATCCTTTATTGAGCGTTTTCTATGTGCCGAGCCCTCAAAACATTGGAACAAAACAATTTTTGTTGTATAGAGTTTACATTCTACTAGAAAGACCTTAAATGAGCTCACAAGTAAACAGTGTGGTGAGCTGTAAAGTAATACACGGTATGGAAGAAAATGAAACAGGATAAAAGTAGAGAGGGTAGAGGGGCATGTTGTGGCTTTTAAATAGGAAATCAGAGTAGGCTTCGTTGAAAAGTTACACTGGGCAAAGATTTGAAGGCGATAATGGGGTAAACTATGCAGTTATCTGGGGGAAGAGCTGCTAATCTGAGGAAAACTCCAGGCAAAGGAACCATACAGCGCCAAAGCTCCTAGGCAATAGCAAGCCTGGCATGTTCGGGAAACACCAAAGGTCAGGAGTCAGATGAGAAAGGAGGAGAGTAAGGAGGAAGGGGTTAGGAATGACAGATTGTGTGGGGTTTTGTAAGGACTTTGGTTTTCATTTTATGTGAGATGCAGATCTATTGGAGGATTTGAGAAAAGCAATAACGTGACCTGACTTAAATTTTAAAGGCATTACTCGGACTCTTCTTTTGAGAACAGACTATATGGAGAGAAAGCGAAAAGACGGGAGGAATGACAATGTCTTGAACCAGGGTGTTTCTAGTGGAGGTGGCGAGAAGTGATCAGATTCTTTTGAAAGTTCCTGACGATTGAATGAAGGGCAGGAGAGAAAGAGAAGAGTCAAAGATGACTCCAAGACGTGAACTGAGTGGGAGGATGGAGTTGCCATTGATTGAGCTGGGACAGACTTCAGGTGGAGCACATTTGAAGGGTAGGCTCAAGATTTCAGTTCTGGAAATGTTAAGTTTGAGACACTTATTAGTCATCTGATTGTTGATTTCAAGTAGTCAATTGGGATGTATGATTCTGCAATGAGAGAGAGGTGTGGGATAGAGATCAAAACTTGGGAGTCATCAGCATGGAGATAGTATTTCAACCATTATAGGCGTGTAGAAGGAGCAGCCCCACATGGAGAGCTGGAGAGAAAAGGAGCATCTAGTAAAGGTGAATGAGAAGGGGAAATAGAAGAGTGTCATGGAAGCCAAGTGAAGAAAGTGTTTCCCCAGTGGTTAAATTTTGTTATATTTCTCATTTTAATTTTATGAAAATACCCTCCAAACAGAGACAAAAGACTTCCTTTTGCCTTATTATTAGGAGTTAATTTTCCAGAAGTTGCCTTAATTTCAAATTGCATGTTTCAGTATTGACACTGAGTGTTCTGATAATCTAATATTTTGGTGTTCATACTGCATTTCTCACCTGTTCAAGTTCTTTTAAACAGAATATTAAAAACATTAATACTAGGTCTTCCAGGATAAAGCCCCATCAAAACCTGTTATCAAGCCCCTACTCCAAAATTTTGATTCGAAAACTGAAACCATTATGTTTAGAACCAAAACTAGATTTGAATTTTACAATATAATAGAAAGGGAAAAATAGTGTTGACAACTGACATATAGGTTTGACTACAATAAATCATAAAATTTTATATAGTTTATTTAAAGAGGAATAATCAGATCAAAAGCAGTGAGGAGGCGAAGGGTAAAGGGAGAAAGAAGGGAAGCAGGAGGAGACAAACCAACCTTTATCTAAAAAATATAGGCTGAAAAAATATTTTGGAAGTCTCTTCTAGACTTAATATTTTATCTCCCTACACATAATACATTGTTTCCTCACAAGAACTCAAATTAATGCTGAAGTGGATTTAGATAGTTGTCTTAAATTTATTCAGAAGTGCTATATAAATGAGACCCTAAGCTGTTTAACATAGAGACTTCCTTTTTTTTCTTTATGGCTTATTTGTAATAACAGTTGTATGAGTTGAATGAAAGGATTTCTATGATCCAAATAAAGTCCTTTTCTGAAGAAGTCACAAAAGCATTATCAATTCAGCAAATTTATGGTACTCCATAAATGAATAGGGTGAATGAATATGATGGAAACAGTGGGCTCTGTATTCAAATCTTGACTCAGTCCTTTAGATGCTATAAAAATCTCAATTAGATCACATAATCTCTGTGAGCCTCAATTTCTTTGTCTGTAAACTGGAGCTAATTACACTGCCACATAAGTTGTTGAGATAATATATATTAAAGAAACACACACCCAACAAATACTAACTAGCTATTTTTATTACTTGTAGGTATAAAAGACTATGCTAAACATTGTGGAGAAAAAAAAGACATCATATTTGCCCTCAAGTAGCTTACAGTTCAGAAAATGGAGCAATCTAGTGTAAGGATTGAATAGTGAGTGGTCAGTATAGAGTGCTCCTTCACTTACGGTCTATTTCATCCATTTGCTTTTTCTCACTAATTGCTTCATTGGTATTTTCAGTCCCATTCGTAAAGTAAAACACTTATTTTTAATACTTAATAAACATTTTTTGCTTATTTGTTTTAGTTCTGACATTTGGGAGACCCTGTAATCCAACTTTGGGACACTAGATGAGTTCAATGAACCAAAAAATATGACCAACATTCTGTTCGGAAAATTTGATCTACTAATTTACAGAATGACTTAAGCTCTTTAAATTACTGAAATAATTCCAAAGGTAAAAATATTAATCCACTGCATGAGAATAAGGGATACCAGTTTTGGTCTTGGAAGATTTTTTATTTGCAATGTGATATAACCCTTTGAAAAGCAGAAAGCAAAGGAATGCTTCCTGAGCTTGAATTATGTCATACAGTTAGGACAGGTAAGAACTATTAAAGGAAAACCAAAATGGAGAACACAGTTTGAATATATACATAGATGAAACCTTATTATAGTCATGTGACCAAAACTTAAACTGTTTTGTTTTCCCCAAATGCTGACTCTGACCTTAAACAAACTTAAGCTTTCTTCATGTTATTGTGACCCTATAGCTTCCTAGCCAATCAGCTATACACAACTAAGCTTACACAGTAAAAAGACTGTAAGTTTCTACTGACTAGTCACAATAACAAAAACAATGTACTCTTTTATTAATGCTTTATAACTGAGCTACAGCTGCTAAAAGCCGAGCTTCTAACTGCTTTCAGCTTTAAGTCTCCCTGTTTGTGAGCATTTTGTTTCTTGTTCAATAAAAGATTCATATCAAGTAAAGCTCTCTGAATCTTCTTTTGACAGAACAACAGAACTATTACATAACTAGCCTCTCATCAGTGGATATTTCACTGGTATCCAAGAACTGTTTTTGACACTTAAACTACTTATTTCATGGAATTTTGAAATTCTTTTTTGTTTATTCTGTACCTTAAGTTATCCTAATGATTAATGAGGTTTGTTTCCAGGCTATACAGAAGAAGTTGGTTGAAAAGTTATCACAGGGATTTATAGTGTCAGTAGTAATTCTCACAGTGTCAACTCTCCTTCAAAAGAACTTGAAGTCAATAAGAATAGAACTAATACAATTTTGTGAAGAGATATTAGATCCACACACCCTTCTACCCCAAAACGAATTAGAGTGACTGAAATATGAAGACTTCAGATATTGAAAACCTGGAGAGTCATTGTGTGATGAATACCATCATCTCTATGTACGCCACACTGAAATAGACATAATGCATGGGATGGCCTTTCCAGAAAACAGAATTACATTAGGAAGCGCGATGTTTGCTTCCAGAAATAAGTCTTTAGATTGTGTTTTTGGAATAATTTCTAATCATCTTTTTTTGAGGCATTTAACTTTTTTAAGTACACTCTAAACTTGGCCATGAGGTATAAGATGCAAGAACAGACCTCCTATATTTTCCAAGTAGCTTAACCCCTCGCAATAGGTGAGCTGTTTTGATAAACAGGATTTTTTTCTGCCTGCTAATATTTGCAGAAAGTGTAGTTCCACATGTTCCTTCTCCATTGATACACATTTCTGATTCTTACTTGACCAGGGAAAGCAATACCACAATCAAATTGGTTTCACTAAAGTACCATCTTCTGAAATGATTTCTGGTTGAGTTCATCAAAGGAACTTTTACTTATATCTTTGGAAGGTGTATGCTGCTTCTGGCTGGTGTTTCTGACTATGAAGGAACTATAAATACTATAAATAGTCTGGAATGACTTTTGTGTGTCTAAGTACTTATTTTGTTGATTCATTCATTCAACTAATATTTATTAAGTCATACTTTGTACCAGATCCTCTGGCTCTAGCAGTTAAAAATAACCATTCTGTGCCCCCAAAGAACTCCAGTGGGAAGAGACTAACAAGGACCAAAGCAAATCTAAAACTTGTGAGAGGTTCTATGGCCACTACCTGGTTGTTTAATCAAGACCAAATTTAAAATTACACCTCGCATCTTCGTCAAAGAGCCAGAGTAGGTATATTTGTAAGTCACCTGTTGGTAGCTCAGAATATATTTTCCATAGAAATCAACCCATGTGTGGTGATTATACCACCAATGCCAGAGACACAAATATTTATTTATTTGTTTGTTTTCAGCCAATACTGTCTATTTTTCCTCATATTTATGTTTTAATTTTCCAGAGTCAAAGAATTACTATATGAAATAAAACATACTATATCATCTGACAAACATTGTATACAATTATCAGAGACACAATATTTAAAATGAAAAGTAATGAAGCATAATCCTTAGCTTAGACCAGCAGTTCTCAAACTATTTTCTTAGAACCCCATACACTCTTAAAACCCCGAAGAGCTTTTGTTTATGTGAGTTATACCTATCAGTATTACCATGTATGAATTAAAATTGAGGACAAATTAGGTATGTATTTATTTTAAATTAATAACAATAAACCTATTAAATGATAAGATACATACTTTATGAAGATGACTATATCTTCCAAAACAAAAAAAAATTAATGAGCAGAGTCACATTATTTTACATGGTTTGCAAATCTATGTCTGGCTTAATAGAAGGTAGCTGGATTTATATCTACCTCTTCATTTAACCTGTGACATACCGTTTTGGTTGAAGTACATGAAGAATATCTGGTCTCAGGTATGTAGTTGAAAAAGGGAGGAGTACTTTAAGAGCTTTTTAGGTAACTGGCTATTCTTTGATATTACACCAAAATTTGAGAAGTTGTAAGTTTCCTAAAGGTTAGTTGCAATGTGTAATGTGAAATCATATCAATGAGCTCTTACATTAAAATCTATTGGCCTGTCTTGCATTTTGAGTGGATCTTTTACCCACAGGTATCATGCATTCATTGGCTATTTGGAAAATAATGGTTCACTGACTTATGCATATCTTCCAAAATTGACGCATTTCATTATATAATATCAAAAAATCACATTTCTTAAAATCATTGCTAATCTCATCAGAAAAGTCTTCAATCACTGGTAAGCTGTCAAGCTTACCATGGTGGATATGAGTACAAGTTTTCTGAAATTCTGACTTTCACTTTTAATAGAGGCTTCCTTGGCTTTGGGTCACTGATGGCAGTGTCCATAATGCAAAGCAGGAGGTGGAGGCAGGGGTTTAGGAGAGTGAGGAATTGTGGGTGATGAGGGCCTCTTGTTCATGTACTCTTCCCAGGGCTATTTCTCAGGCCAAGCCATCTCCCTGTTAGCTTTTCGGTTGTGGACCCTTGATTATTGGCTTACTTTTCCACCGCCACCATTAGTTAGCAAGAGCAACTTTATCGTAAAGCCAGAATGTATTCTGGGAGTCTGCTTATAGAGGCAATTAGAGGGGTGCATTGTGGGGTCCTTCTACCCTACTCATTTGTGCAGGATGCAAGCCACCACCCACCATGTGATGGATCCTACAGCAGCATCTTGGGAAGTAAAAGTTACACTATTTGGTGATTCTGATTAAGGATTTTTTTCTTTTCCAACCCACTATAGAAAAGAATGCATTCTCACAGCCTCTCCTCCTTGAAGTAATCAAAAAACCTTTTTAATTTTTCTGGTTTCTTTTTTCCCCCTATAGCAACCAGATGAAATACAGATAAAAGATTCCTTTTATCCCTTTACACTCTAATGGAGATTATAAGGTCTTACTTATATAATAATGTTGATCTTTGGCTGCACAAAACAATGAAATAAAGCTAAGCTACTTTTAGGGGGAGTAACAAGTCAGTAGATTTCTTGAAATTTCCATCATGAGCCTAGGGGGTCTCTAGGAGAGAGAAAGAAAGGTAAGAAGATGGAAGAACAGTCTGAAGAATTGAAGATGTGTTTGTGAGATAAGCATTAACAGTAGTGATATAGGCTTAAGCTACAGAATTAGATTTACACTCTTATCCTCCCTATTTTGTCCCTATGAGATTAGGGATAAAATATCCCTAGTAAGTGATCAGGTTCCAAGTTTCCACCTTGTTCCAGTAGACTCAAGGAAGATTTTGTTGATTCTGGTTCCCTACAATTATTCCTTCTGTATTCTAAAGCCAAGAGTTCAGGATATAGATTAGTATATTCCAAAATTTGCCTTAGTTAAAGGCATTGTTTCTATGATGGAGACATGTTAGGAAGTTCCAGTGCTCTCTAGGGATCACTAAATGCTAGAACATCTTGTATTTGCTAAAACCTTCAAAAGGCCTATAGAGCTACTTGAAATATGATCAATGGACTAGCAACAATGACATCATCTGGAAGCTTGATAGAAATGCAGTTTTGGGGTCCACCCGAGACCAACTGAAAGATGCTAGGTGATTCATAAACACACAGGCAATCTGACAATTAAGTTCGCGAACTTGTTGCAACGATGTTGCTAACCTTTTTTTTATATCAGAGGGATTATTCATTATATTTGTACCAACTAACCAACCAGTTAACCAAGTTTACTAATTGGAAGTACTGAAAAGGCTGTGTGAAAAAGTTAGACGACCTGAACTTTTCATGAACAATTCATGGCTCGTGCATCACGACAATGCACCAGCTCACATGGCACTGTCAGTGAGGGAGATTTTAGCCAGTAAACAAATAATTCTATTGGAACACTCACTCTACCTACCTGATCTGGCCCCCAATGGCTTCTTTCTTAATTCAAAGATAAAGGAAATATTGAAAGGAAGACATTTTGATGACATTCAGGACATCAAGGGTAATACTACGACAGCTCTGATGGCCATTCCAGAAAAAGAGTTCCCAAATTGCTTTGAAGGGTGGACTAGGCACTGGCATTGGTGCATAGCTTCCCAAGGGGAGTACTTCAAAAGTGACCATAGTGATATTCATCAATAAGGTATGTAACACTTTTTCTAGGATGAGTTCATGAACTTAATTGTCATACCTTTGTAAAAAGTTTAAGAAACACTTCTGAAGAAGATGTTTTATATCCCTCATCCCTATTAATTTCTATTGATCAATCAGAGACCTTGTTTCGAGCCAAAAATTATGGTTGTTTATAACAATGTTATATTTTTAAAAACAGCATTTTACTATTTAAAAAATGGTTGCATTGCTTGAAGGAAAGACAGATTAGTGAGAACTATTGTGGGAAACTAATGTATTTGTTTTATTTTCTAACTTAGAACTTTCACGGACTTGGAATGAGGTTTAATAGATTCTTTATCTCACTGGTAAGCAACATATCAATCCAGAGACCTATGATTATACCTCGAGAGAACAAAATGGCTTTACTTTTCTTTCAAGCAATATCAATGAAAGTGATTCTCAAAGTGTAGTACCAGGTCCAGCAGCATCCACATCCCCTAGGAACTTGTGAGAAGGGCAGTTGTCTGATTCAGAGTATCTGAATCAGAGGCTCTGGGGATGGGACTCAGAAATCTATTTTAACAGGCCCTTCAGCTGATCTAATGCACACCCAAGTTGGAGACCCACTGGTCTCGATCCATTATTTTCTGATACATACAAGCAGACTATTTAAGGTTTTTGTTTTTCTAGAGTCTATGGTAAGCTTCCTGAACTGGCAACCAAATCGGCCTCTTCCCGTGTCTATATATGGGGAAATTTAGGTGGCCTACTACCTAAATTTTGGCCTACCAAAATTTTGGTATCTACTAGGTGATACCAAAAGAACTGTTTTATCAAAGTGTTCTCATAAAAAAAATACTCTAGCAATGGTGGTAGAGTTTGTATTGATATAATCATCATCTTTAGGTAAATAAAAGATTAATAACTGGCTATAGATCATGTTTGCTTTTTGCTAAAAGTTAGTTAAGAATCTGACAGGTGGCTCTTGGAGACTCAAATCATTTTTATTACTGCTCACATTATTATTTTGACAGCGATTCTTTTTATTGCCCAGACATGGCTGAATTTTGAATATCAGCAGTAAAACAGTAAAGCCTCTTCCTGCTAAGTGCGATGTGGCATATGGATTGAATCCTGAAACAGAAAAAAGACATTAGTGGAAAACAAATGAAATATGAATAATGTTCAACATTTAGTTAATAGTAATATAGCAATGTTGGTTCTTAGTTTTGAAAAATGTACTATGGCAATGTCAAATGTTACCATTAAGGGAAATTGGGTGAGGGTATATAGGAACTCTGCATTATTTTTGCAACATTTCCATAAATTTAAAATTATTCCAAAATAAAAATTTCTTTAAAAAAAAATCTCTCCTTGACCTGTCACTTAACAAAGGTGTTGAAGTATTACCGAGTAAAATAAATTAACTACTCTACACCTGCCTATTTGTAGGTAGACCAAAATTGTTTAATTTGTTGGGATGCCAACAAATCTATTAATCGTCACAAACACATTTGATAAATATCTAGGACAGGCAATTACAGCAGGAAAGGTGCTTCCTTTACTCTCCATTCCTTGAACTTTTATATATAGTTTCCACTCAGTACTTTGCACTTGGTGATATGTTGTTTTAATAATAATCCTCAAATCATTTCATGCATGACTGTTCCCATCCACCCCCGCCTCCTCCAGAGCACTTAATGCAGGAAGTAGGCATTCAGAGCTCAGATTTCTCTGACTAACCAACTGACTCAATATGCTACCTGTAATTATAGTTTAAAATTTAATCAGGGCAGTTCTGGGAACTCAAGGGGATAAAGTCAAAATCAACTATTCAAGTTAGGTTTGCATAAATTTCCTAGATTGAATAGACTTCATCAAAACTTGTCAAAATGCAGAATTTGTCAGTGGAAAGCAGAATATAAAAAATTTTAATCATCCATATGAGATACACTCAAGATTGGAGGTGAATAGTTCGTGGTGAAGTTAACATTTCTAAAATAAATTTTCGCTGAAAAGAAAGTTACCAGTCTTCTTTCATGTTTTTTGTTTTATTGTATTTTGTTTCTTAAGGTAATCAAGGATCACAAATATTATCTTGCTCTGGCTGTTGATATGTGTGGAGAAATTCTGATAGAAGTAACCTAATAGGAGAAACAGTTTATCTCTGATCTTCCTCGGTAGTATCTATGTAAACTAAAACCAAAGCTACTTAAAAATAACAAGGATTATGCATCTAACAGAGATTCTCAAAGTGTTTCCAATGTATCATCTCAATCCTTCTAAAATTCCTATAAATAGATACAAGGCAGAAATTATCACCATTTTTCCAGTAGGAAAATGGAAATTCAAAGAGATTAAAAACAGCACCCAGAGGAAACTACAAATTGTAATTCTTAGGCCATTTCTTTTTCAACTAATCCTGTGTCATGCCCTTAGATCCATATTACATACAGCAAATTGTTAAGTGAGTCAACCCCATACATCTACATATATGGTCTGACAATTAAGTTCGCGAACTCATCCTAGAAAAAGTGCTAAATACCTCATTGCTGAATATTACTATGGTCACCTTTGAAGTACTCCCCTTGGGAAGCTATACACCCATGCCAGGGCCTCATTCACCCTTCAAAATAATTATGGAACGGCCATCAGAGCTGTCGTATTACCCTTGATGTCCTGAATGTCATCAAAATGTCTTCCTTTCAATATTTCCTTTATCTTTGGGTAAAGAAAGAAGTCACTAGAAGCCAGATCAGGTGAGTAGGGAGGGTGTTTCAATACAGTTAGTTACTGGCTAAAAACTCCCTCACAGACAGTGCTGTGTGAACTGGTGCATTGTCGTGATGCAAGAGCCATGAATTGTCGGCAAAAAGATCAGGTTGTTTTCATCCAACTTTTTCACACAGCCTTTTCAGCATTTCCAAATAGTAAACTTGGTTAACTGGTTGTCCAGTTGGTACAAATTCATAATGAATAAATCCCTCTGACATCAAAAAAGGTTAGCAACATTGTTTTGACTCCTGATTTAGACTGACGGAAATTTTTGGTCATGGAGAATTGTCTGACTTCCATTGTGCACTTTGACACTTTGTTTCAGGGTCATATTGGTACACCTATGTTTCATTACCCATGATAACACGGCCTAAAACATCGTCTCGCCTCTCCCAAACCTCTTGGCAAACTTCAACTCTTCTTTGCTTTTGTTCATTAGTGAGCTCCTTTCGGGACCATTGTTGCACACACCTATCTCATGCCAAGATTTTCAGGTAAGATTTTCCTGTTTCTTTGTTGATGTTTACTTGGTCTGCTATGCTTCTCACAGTCAGCTGATGATTTTGACGCACAATTCGATGAATTTTTGCAATATTTCCGTCAGTTCTGCTCATTACTGGCCACCCTGACCTCTCCTCATCATTGATGAGTTCTCTTCCCACAGAAAAACATTTAATCCGTTTGTACACTGTTGTTTTCTTCATGGCATTATCCCCATAAACTTGGACTGACATGTCCTTAGTTTCACTTCCACTCTTGCCAGGTTTAACAAAGAATTTAATGTTTGTTCATTGCTCTGATTCAAGCTTAGACATTCTCGTAATGGCACACAAAAACACGCAACAACAATAATGAACACCACTCAGCAAGACACCGCCACATGTGGACACGAACACAGCTGTGAAACACTGATATATCAAGGTTATGAAACCTTACTGAACTGCTTGTATAATGCTTCCAATGTAAGCGCACAGTGACAAGTTCATGAACTTAATTGTCAGACCTCATATACTGATTTTCTTTTCTTGATTCTATAGTGTATGTCCAGGAACAAAGCACTTGAAGTGTAATGCAGATCCTTTAAAAGAGGCAGATGCATAAAATTTGGAGCAGTAAATGTAACAGCAATATTTGTTTTTCATTTAGCTATTTCAATCCATGCTTGTTTTTGCTGTTTTTTTTTTTTTTTTTTTTTGCAGAGGTGGTAGAGTTTGACACAATTTTGGACAAATGAGTTTAGGCAAAAAATGTATTTGTTTGCCATAACTATAATTATACTAGGGAGACTTACGTCAGGGGCTCCCAATTATAGGAGGTAGGGAAGAATTATCTTTATGATTTCTTGAGGTGAGGTAATAAATTGAAAATTATTTGGTTGACACAATTAAAAGTTGTTGGTCAGAGGCCAGGAGAATTATTGATTTTTCTTCCAGATTTCTTTCTCAGGAATAAAATAGTTTTCAAATACCTGAGTTAGATTTCACATTGAAACCATTCATAGGGAGGTTTAATATTTGAACTGCTAATAAGAGGTTTGCCATTTGAACTGCTAGGAGACTGTGCCTTATACAAAATGAAGATACACCTAATCTACTTTACATAGCTGATTAAAGATACTACCTATTTCATATTTTATCTCAAATTAGCATAAACATTTCGGCATTTGTTGTGAAACTAACATTTAACATAGCGTGGTCAGGGTTTGATGTCCTAGATAAGGAAAAATAGTGTGTTATCTTTTCCAGAAGAATGTTATCTTGTCACAGCACACATTTAAGTAGGAGTCATGATATTGCTCCATAAGCATCTTCATTAAAAATAGAAGTCTTCCTAAACTTGGAATTGTATTTAATGAATATAGCCCATTTAGTCCTTATAAGCTATTAAGTAAGATGATTCGAGTACTTATTTATTCATTCATCTATAAATACTTGTTAACCATCACAACAAAGCATGGCCTTGTGAGGAAGCTAGAGAAGCAAAACACAACATAAGACCCATCTCTGCAAGGAAGTTAAAATACAATGAAGAATCAAAACATACAACATGAGACCTTATACCTCAATCCAGGTATTAAATAACACTGGAAAAGAACAGTATTATAGAAGTTAGAAGGTTGTATCTTTCAGTACTTGCTATGATGTTAAATGGAGAGCCCTGTGTTTTTGAAGCAATTTATTATAATGATTAGGAACACAGGTTTTGTTTTTAATTTTTATGGTACAATATTATTGTCTGTGTTCATTATACTGTGCTTAGATCTCCGTGGCTTGTTTACTCCTCATTGCAAGTTTGTACCCTTAAACACCATCACTCTATCTCCTCTCCCTACACCCTATTCCATTGGTAACCACAATTTTAGTAGTTTTTACAGGTGAAGAGGCACATTTTCCAACGTAACATGTCTCTTTCGCCCTCCAAAACATCTTCACTTATTATCCCAAACATGCTGAAATAGCACAGTTGTTCTTCCATAGCCAGTAATCTCATTTTACTCATTAATACACCCCCCAACCAAAGCTAAACCCTAAGAGATTAGGGAGGAGGCAAATATACAGAGGGTGCCAAAACAATGTATACACATTTTAAGAAAGGCCAAAGCTATATTAAAATTGTAATACTCAAAATATTCCAATAACAAAAGATGAATACACGTTATGTATGTACATTGTTTTGGCACCCCCGGCATTTCAGTTATTTCACTAGTCTAGGCTTGATTATCACTAAGATCACGTGGCTTTGACATTGGACTTCAAGGCCAGTACTTACTATCATGACTACCAAAACCACAATGTCTTTCGTCAATTTCTAATAAAAACTACATGAGTAAGTTTGGATTTTTCAAGCAGGTCACCATATAAACAAGGTGACAATTTGTAGACTTTTCAATAGGATAATAACATATGTCATTACATAACTTACTGAGTGATCAGCATGCTTAGAAAACCAGTTTTATATGGCACCAAATTCAACTGGACTTACAGACTTAAGTGAGTGGGTAAACTATTTAAATGTTCTTTAACAAAAGTCAGTTTCGGAGTAAATGACTAAGGGTTCTGATACATGACTGACTGGTAAATCTTGTAGCTCTGATCCCAGGAAATAAGACTGACTAAAAATACAAATACTAACTCATGAATTAACTGGACTCATTCATTCATTCTAGAACCTCATGCTAAGTGGGGCAAAATTGTTTTTCACCAAGTTCAAGTTTAACTCCTGCCTTCTTCCCAAACTGAAAGGCAGTCCCCTTCCTCTCTCAGCCACCTCAAATTAAGTAACCCCTTTGGACTCATATTTGATTATTTCCCAGTTTTTTAGTTCTTGTGTGAGAAAGTATATCCCTGGGTGCATGTGGATTTGTGTTTATCTTGTTTGCCCTATTCATTGATCAGTTCCCTAAGGGTCATTCTCTGTTGCAGTGGTTTTGAATAGCTTTTTATGTCCTGATACTTACGTCACCAAAGGAACCGAATCCTGGAAACAAACTCATGTTTACATGCATTCTGTTATAATATTATACTTCTCATTCACTGTATTATTTTAATGAACAAAAATTGTGGTAATGTGGTTGGGAGTACATTTTATTGCAATGATAATGGTGACTTCACATTTATTTAGCACTTGTTACATTCCAAACAATGTTTTGAGTGCCTTACAACAGGACTTATTTAATTGCCTCACCAGTCCCCTGCATTGGGTACGATTAAGGGCCTCATTTTTATAGATTAGGTATCTGAGGCACAGAGAGATTATAAATGTTGCCCAGTCACCCCACCAGAGCCAGGATCCACACGCAGGCAACCTGCCTCCTACACCCTTATTATTAGGGGCTGTGCTGTAAAATGATCCACCATGTAAAGCCACGTGTTTCATTAATAATGAAAAACATGATACTATTTTGGAGTATAAACTTTACCATTACAGATCAGAAAGTAAGGTAAATAAAAATTTGCAAAAGTAATATCAGCAAATAAAATGGGCAGAAAATGGTGCGTTATGCTTGCAAGTGGACATGGGGACGAAGTAAGAGTGACTATTTGGAAATTCTAGTGAAAACCTTATGTCCTAGACTGCTCTTCCCTGTCCACTGATAATCTGCATCCCCCCAGGAGGGAATTACTGCTTTAGTAAACATTCTGCGTGACTCCCTACTATGCCTTCTATAGATGTTTCTAAGCAGAGAGGGCCCTTGGTGAATATTGGAAAGTTTGTTAGTTCATTCAACAACCATTTATTCAGAACCTACCCAAAAAGCTCATAGATCTGTAGGGGAGACCAATGTATAAACAAATTATAACAATACGGTAAAATAAATTTAAAAAGAGGCCATGTGCAACATGTACAGTAGTGATACCGAGATGCAGAAGAGAAGTAAGTGGTGGAAGAAAAAATAATAGGGAGAAGTGTATCTGAGAGGCATCCCTAAAGAGGAAGTGTGAATTGGTTGCGTGAGTTCTCTGGGCAGACAAGGAATAAAGAAGGCCATTCCACACAGAAGTTGTGACATGTGTGAAGACTCACAATATGTACTAGGATAATGTGTTCAAAGAACTGTACATCTCATGGGATTATGGGTACGTGAGGTGCAGAGAAAGAAGGGAATTAAAGATTAAGCTGGAGGGATGGGCAAGGACTAGAAGAATATGAAGGAATTTGGAACTTCATTGGAGAGAATGGTGAGTCAATGAATAGTAAGCCAGGGAATGCCATGGTGAATTTAATGCTCTGACAAATTGAACTCCACCTTCTTCCAATTGATTATCACACATGGATGATGTATTAAAAAGTAATCAAGCATGTGAGATTTATATATATATATATATATATATATATATATATATATATATATATATATATATATATATATATAAAGGGGGCGTATATTTATGTCTGCCCAGCATCCATTCTTGCTTTCTTTCATTTTTTGTAATAGCACCTTGGTTTTCCTTTAGAGATTAACCCTCCCACAATGCCTGCAATTTCCTAAAACTATCAAACAAGTTATCCTATTCTCCTTCAGTAAAAGTTGAGCGAAGGATCTGAGCAAGGTGCCTCCAACTCCTCTAGGAATTTAAATTTTGTGAGGAGTGACTCAAGGATGGGAAAAGATTATAGTTGATCCACTTGATGTCAGATCCCTGAAGGAAGCCCGTATTTCCTGTTACTCAGATGACCAAAATGCCCAGAATTACCTCAGTCTACTCCTTTCTGAAGCTGGTGTTCCCAGATTGCTTCTGATTCCTTGAACTTTCCCATAACCTTCCAATAAATTCCATTTTTGGTTGAGGTACTACATTCCTTTTTGTTCAGTTTTCTTCCAAACTAAGAACGTTAATCTATACATCACTGTGAGGACAGAGTCCCAGAGAGCAGTTTCCAGGCTCTTGGCCTCACGTGGAAAGGTGCTGGCTCGGTTATTAGATGGCCGTCAGCTGTAATTGGATGGCCATCCGCTGTGGCTGGGTGGCCATCAGCTGTTACCGGTAGGCATTAGCCACTAATATAACTGCCATGGCTACGCTAGCAAGCAGATGGTGGATAGCAGCTAGCAAGTGGGATTGGTGGATTGGTTGGCAGAGAAGCG
Organism: Rhinolophus sinicus; assembly: GCF_036562045.2. Taxonomy (NCBI): domain Eukaryota; kingdom Metazoa; phylum Chordata; class Mammalia; order Chiroptera; family Rhinolophidae; genus Rhinolophus; species Rhinolophus sinicus. The sequence goes on along the minus strand of NC_133756.1, from coordinate 47,786,940 downwards.
GATGGCAGATTGCGGAACGTGTGTCTCCAACCCAGCCACCAGCGAGTTTGGTGGTGTGACTCCCCTATCTACGGCTCCATTTGTGTTCCTTTTTGGCCTCACCATATTCTGTGTTCACCTGCTGAGAGGGGGAACTGAGACCCGCATTACAATCACTTGTGGGGATGGTCTGCTTATCTTTACCTACTGAAAGCAGCTGGAAATTTGGTCCTAAGGTCGTTGTACTGTCCCAGTCTAGACACAGCAGTCAGCCCTCTGCTCCCTGGATCTCGCTGCTGCACTAGTGTCCTGGCAACAAGTGGGCTCAGATTTGCTTTGCTCTCAAAACCTGAAGACCTCCCTCCCTCTCCTTCTCTTCTCCACTGAGCCACCAACCTGGAACAGGGAGAACCTCTACTTGTGAATATCCTCTTCCGTTTATATTTCTGGCCAAGACCCTTTTCCTATGTTTAGCAAAGAAACTTTCATTCCCTTCAGAAAATCACGATGTTCACCTAAGGTCCTGGAAGAGTACTAAAAGACTTGTAGGCCTCTTCTACTTTCCACCTTGCCCCAGAGCTACTTGGACTCAATAAACACATAATTTTCTACGTGCTTGAATTGGGAAGCACGTTGGAGGAAGAAGAAAAATGAAAAGACACAAAAAAGGAAAAAGAAAAGACACTAGCTCTTCAAAATACTCCAGTAGTTTATAATAAAAACAATACCTTTCAGATATCTTCATTATTATTCTTTGTTGTACTGTTTGTATATTTTGTGTTATTTTATATTTTATTCAAGGATGGAGAATTAACATTTTTTACTGGATGTATTGGGTTGTTTTCCTAGGTAAACAGTGGCTTTTTTTAGTCACTGTAATGCCAGCAATGATTATGCCTCTGCCTAAAGATGAACAGTCTTCATGCATTTTCCAAATCATCTGAAAGAACTCTCAGAAGCTCACTTCCCCTGAAAATGCTTGGGCCACAGCCTGTCCACTTAAACACTGGGTCACTGGCAAGATGCAGTCCTTAGTCCTCTTTTTCATGTACACCTTCCTGTATGGTTTTATGTAATATCAAATCCAGGTGATGGAATGTATGGGGGTGCAATAAATGAATGTGAGTGTTTGACGTGTTTCACAACTGGAATTTACAATGGTGGACTTTCCTACTTTCCTAACTCTCCAACTCGGTCATATTCTGCGATAATTTCCACCAGGTTATTTAGATATTTTCATAGAACCGAGGCTCAAGGGAGATAAAAGTTTCTTCCTTTAATCCTGATCTCACTCTCATTATCCCCTCTCATTTCATTTTTTTTTTTTTTTTTTTCTGCAGAAACTTGGAGGTTTTCAGCATAGAGAAGATGGAGGCAATGAGGAAGAGAAAAGACAACAACAGGAGAAAAAGCCGGTAAAGGAAGCTGGAGAGAAAAATGAAAATTTGAAAGAAAAGTCGAAACCAATACTCATAAGGTATTTTGAAAGTATTCAAAAGCAAAAGAGTAGAATTAGTAAAAAAAACAAACAAACAAAAACCAAAAAACAGAACACTAAATGTTACTTCTTATCCCTCCTTTCTTTATTTTATATCTACACCCACACTACCATCCATCTCTCCCTTCTCAAGCATGCCTTTTTTTTTAAAAATTTTAATCAATGTAGTTTTTTTTAAATATTAGTTTCAGGCGTACAAAACAATGCACTAGTTAGACATTTCACCCCTCAAAAAGTGATAACCCTCCTTCCCCAATCTATTGTCCCTCTGACGTCATATATATTACAATTCCATTGTCTCTATTCTCTATGCTGTACTCCATATCCCATGACTATATATATATTAAATTATTGTTGACATGCAATATTATTCAGCTTCAGCTTCAGCTTCAGGGGTACAACACAATATTCAGGCATCTACACCGTCCATGAAATGGTCTCCCTAATAAGACATGTGCCCATCTGACACCCTACAAAATCTTTACAACATTTTTTATTGTATTCCCCACACTATCTGTCATATCCCCGTGGCAATATTGTAGTTACCAATTTGTGCTTTCTAATCCCCTCCTCTTCTCCTTCGTCCTCACCCCCCTCCCATCCAGCAAAGCCTTTCTGATACTGGACATGTCACAAAAGTCACAGTGGTTTTGAACATGTTCTTTCAATATATGTTTAGAGCCATTGCTCATCATTACTTGGGTTCTTCTAATTAAGCAAAGAAGTACGTCTAACTGCTTTAGTAGTGAAGTTATCCTTCTTGGAAGGGACTTCCTGAGAGGGTGATCCAAAAGGGAATCAGGGTTTCAGCCTGTCTCTTACTACTTCCTCAGAATGGAGTGAGCTTGTACTCTGGATCTCATAAAGTAATTTTCTATTCTTCATGTTTATATTTTATTCTTTTTTACAATTTCTTTTTACCTCCATATTGTTGGTATTATTCGAAAACTTTTATTTGGCTTCACCTGTTTTCTTGAATATGAATGTAGCTGATAATAATACAAATGGTACTTTCCTCAAGAGTGACGGCAAGAAAGCCTAGTTCATTCCTTTTATTATAGGTTTGCCTTCTAAGGAGAGGCCACACTGAGAAGAAGGTAGTATTATTTAGGCTAGCAAATGTTATGTGCTTGTGGTGTCCTGGTGTTTATTTCCTTCCTTCCTTCCTTCCTTCTTCCCTCTTTCCTTCCTTCCTAACAATAAATCTTTCTTGTTTCACCCAGTCAGCTTAGAAATGGAGGGTGTGAGGTGGCTTCATCAATGATGGACCTCTTTCTTTAGAGATTTATTTTAGTAACTCCCCAGGCTTTGATGTCTTTGTTTCCATATTTGTTGCCATTCCTTCATGCTAGAGGTGACTTTCCTCCTAACCCTTTTCCTCATAACTTTACTTCTCAGAGACAAAGGACATGTTCTGTGCCTGACAGCATTATGAAACACCTGGGTTTGACCCATCCCTCCACAGGCTGCACCACCCAGGACACTATGAAAATGAAGTTCCACTGACTGGAGGTCATTAATACTCCGCTGGGTTCAGATGAACTTAGACCAACACGGAACCCCAAAGGCCAGGCTGTGGAAGGTCCTCTCTGAACATGCTTACAGTAAGTTTTCAGCCAGATTATTACTTATTTTAGTGTTGGTTTTTGAGATGCCAGTTCATTGGTTCTGTGCTTGGCATGGAAGCGTGAGGTCTCTAGATGTAAGGCTTCACTAAATGTGGGTGAATATTTACCGACTTTCCCTCCTTTTCTGTTTGTAAGAGACTCTTTTTCTTTGTTGGTATTTTATACTCGGTGCCTTGGGAAAAACACTAGAAATTACCTCTATTTTATTTTGTAGCAGTCTAGTCAAAGAGAAAAAGGAGAGTTGAAGAAGAATGGAGATTAAATTCAATATATATATTGATTTATAAAATATACATATATACATACAAATATATATATAAATATAAATATAAGTATATATGTATAGTCTTAGGTTTTACATGGCTCACACCCATCTTTATACTATAATTTGTCTGATTCTCACATACTACCCCAAATATTATTTGTCATTTATTCATTCAACAAACATCTATTGAATTGGGCCCTTTGAAAATAAAGGAGAGATTTCAACCAGCAAATAAGTTCTATGAGCACAGGATGTTAGTCTACTTCATTTACTGCTATATCTCTAGCACCCAACACAGTGCCTGGCACATAGGAGGCACTCAATAAATATTTGTTGGAAAAATGAATGAATATTAGTGTGATTTAAAAAAAATCATCTTAGAGTAAGAAATATACTAAATATATTGGACGTGGAATTGTGACTATCATGAGGCTTATCATTCAGCAAAGGACCCTGAGAAAGACTTGAAGGACCCACGTGTCAGAGGAGGTATGCTCCTTTATGATCAGAGTGGGCAGCTATTTTATGTTCCAGGTGTTTTTTGTTTTGTTTTGTTTTGTTTTTGCTTTGAAGGAGGTGTGTGCTTAACTTCATCTTTTCATTGTTACTCTTCTTTAGAAGGTAAAAGATTCTGATATATAAAAACAATGAATTGGTTTTATTTATTAGTCTTTTCAGTGTTCACTTAGTGCTGATGTCTTAGGAATTCCAAGGTACCCTTCAGCTGGTTATGTTAAACCTCACAGCGCAGCACAGAGGTTGTGAGCAGAGCACACAGCTCCTTAGGGTCAAGCCGATCTCACTAGAGTGTTTATTTTTACATTTTGTATTTGCTGTTCCTCTATTTCTGTATCCTTCTTAAGACCAGCACTAAAGAAAAGGGGGAATTGAAGATGAGGACCTGGGATTTTGGTGAAGGACTTACTTGGCTGGTCCCCTCTGTCACCCACTGTCACCCACTGTCTTTCCTACCCACCTAGCTCAGAACATCTTTTTTTCTCCCTTGCTCCTCCAACAGTAAAGCCAAATGGAAACCAAATGCGAACTTGGCCGAGGGCACTCCCTAACTAGGAAGGCACCATCACCTCCCTTTTGTGGTCTTGGGAGCTGAGAATTCAGAGTGACTTGTGTCTGCAGTGGTAAGACCAGAAGTTCTGTCTGAAGCTTTAGCTATTATGCAGGGCTATAAAAAGCACATAACACAGTCAAAGATTTTGATGTGGCAGTTGAAGTGTTATGGGATTTTATTTTATAAGAACCTTCAGTCGGACACATAAATGTCGCTCAGGTAAGTGAGGCTTTGTGTGTGTGTGTTTTTTTTTTTCTTATAATTCACTCTGAGTTCATCCAAGGCAAACATTTCCAAACCAGCTGATTAGAAAAAACACTGGGTTATTGTGGGAGAAGCACAAGATTGAGAATCAGGATTTCAGTTCTAGATTGGACTTTATTGTAACCAGCAGAAACCTGAGATTTTTTTTCAATCATGATTTTTTTCTCAGAAAAATTTCCCTTATTATCTTTTGGTTGTGGTTGGGGGAAGGGGTGATAGGTGTAGAAGAAACAGAAGTTTTCACAGAAAAGTGGAACTAATATTTCTGCTAAGATGGCACTGCCTATTATGATATTCCCTGTATATCTCAATTCAAAATATCGCTGGCTGTTATGCAGAGGCATGTGTTGGTTGCTTTAGGATTAAACACAGACCAGAAACCCTGGAGAAAAATATCATCCAGTTCTTTAAAAAACTCACACCTGTCTTTAATTTTTCCTTCTGGCTTCACTTTTAAAATCACGCTCATTGTTCAAATATTAATAGTAAATTATGTCAGAAAAACTGTCTTCAGACAGGCAAGGACCAAGAGTCTAGCCTGGCCTTTTCATGGGTTTTGGAGAATGTGATGGATGAGTAATATCTGCTAATATGTAAATGGTAACCCTGTTTCACACACTATTTTCCTGCTCGCGAGTGAGTGTTGTCTACGTATGAACTCATGTGTTCTCAGAGGCAGGCTCTTCCTGACTCCTCTGTCTCTTTGAACAGTGTCGCTATTCTCCACATTTTCCCCACTTCAAACTATAGTCATCTTTGACTCCTCCCCTTTCTTTGATGTATTGAAACAATCGCTAAACTCCATGGATTCCTTCTTTTCAGTATGCATTACATCAGGTTTATTTCTTCATTCCTATTATTTTTCACAAATGTCAAATAAAGTCATATTTTGTGAACAGTAAAGAACACAGGTTTGGTGTCAGGCAGAACAGAGTTTGAGTCCTATATCTGCCACTTAGTACCTACATGTCATTGCTTAATCTCCCTGACCCTTAGTTACCTTATCTTTAAAATGAGGATCACTGTTGTACTGGCCTCAAAGAGTTGTTGTGAGAATTAAATGTCAGAATGTATGTAAAATACACAGTAGAGTGCAGAGCACATAATCAGTGTTCAACAAATAATGGTCCTCCCTTATCCTCGGTTTTACTCTCTGTGGTTTCAGTTACCCACAGTCAACCTAGGCCCCCAAAAGTTAAATGGAAAATTCCAGAAATAAACAATTCATGCATTGCCATGCTGCTCCATCCTGCCCAGGATGTGACTCATCCCTTTGCCTGGCATACACATGCTGTATTCACTACCCACCCATTAGTCACTTACCCTGGTTCCCCGAAAATAAGACCTAGCTGGACAATCAGCTCTAATGTGTCTTTTGGAGCAAAAATTAATATAAGACCGGGTATTATATTATACCCGGTCTTATATTATAGTAAAATAAGACCAGGTCTTATGTTAATTTTTTCTCCAAAAGACACATTAGAGCTGATTGTCTAGCTAGGTCTTATTTTCAGGGAAACACAGTAGTAGCCATCTGGATTATCAGATTGACTGTCACAGTATCTCAGTACTTGTGTTCAAGTAATCCTTATTTTACCTAATAATGGTCCCAAAATGCAAGGGTAGTGATACTTGCAATTCAGATATGCCAAAAACAAGCCATTTCTTTTAAATGAAAAGGTGAAAGTTCTTGACTTAAGAAGGAAAGAAAATTGTATGCTGAGGTTGCTAAGATCTATGGTAAGAACAAATCTTCAATCCATAAAATTGTGAAGAAGAAAAAAGAAATCCATGCTAGTTTTGCTGTCGTACCTCAAACAGCGAAGTTAACAGCCATAGTGCGTGATAAGTTAAGATGGAAAAGCATTAAATTTGTGGGTGGAAGACAATTGATGTGATTGATGGCAACATGTGCCCCAAAACATTGAGCCTATATAAACACTCAGCAAAGGATCCCCGAAATAGTGACACCAAACCTTTCATTGCAAGTAAGGGATGGTTACATAGATTCAGGAATAGGTTTGGACTGAAAAAATATAAAAAAATACTGTGGAGAGAGAAAGAGAGAGAGAGAGAGAAAGAGAGAGAGAGAGAGAGAGAGACCACATTCACATAACTTTTATTATAATATACTATTATAATTGTTCTATTTTATTATTAGTTATTGTTGTTAATCTCTTACTGTGCCTAGTTTATAAGTTAGACTTTATCATAGGTATGCATATATAGGAAAAAATATACTATACGAGGTCTGACAATTAAGTTCGCGAACTCATCCTAGAAAAAGTACTACATACCTCATTGCTGAATATCACTACAGTCACCTTCAAAGTGCTCCCCTTGGGACTGTGGGCAGCGATGCAAGTGCCTAGTCCACCTTTCAAAGCAATTTTGGAACTCTTTTTCTGGAATGGCCTTCAGAGCTGTCGTCATATTACCCTTGATGTCCTGAAGTCATCAAAACGTCTTCTTTTAAATATTTCCTTTATCTTCGGGTAAAGAAAGAAATCACTGGGGGCCAGATCAGGTGAGTAGGGAGGGTGTTCCAATACAGTTACTTGTTTACTGTATTGAAAGGGGCTAAAAACTCCCTCACAGACAGTGCCATGTGAGCTGGTGCATTGTTGTGATGTAAGAGCCATGAATTGTTGGCGAAAAGTTCAGGTTGTCTAACTTTTTCATGCAGCCTTTTCAGCACTTCCAAACAGTAAACTTGGTTAACTGTTTGTCCAGTTGGTACAAATTCATAATGAATAATCCCTCTGATAATCACAAAAGGTTAGCCACATCATTGCAACAAGTTCATGAACTTAATTGTCTGACCTTGTATATAGGGTTCAGTACTACTGGTGGTTTCAGGCATCTATGTATTCCTCGCAGATAAGGGGAGACTACTGTATTACTGTATTTGTATTCACCCCTCCTTGCCCATCCTACTTCCTGCAAGCAGGCTAATCCTCTTAAAGCCCAGCTCTGACATTTTCTCTTCCATATTCCCAAAGATACACCTCATTGCAGGGTGGTTAAAAGCTGTCTTCTGTAGCGGGATGGTTTGGGTTACCATTTACTAGTCGTGTGATCTTGAGCCTGTTTCTTAACTTCTGTCAACTTCTTTATCTCTAAAATAGGGATAATTCTATCAACCTCAAAGGGTTATTATGAAGTTTATATTGTGTAATATTATTAGTTAATATTTTATAGTGCCGGGCACACAATAAGTCAATATTAGTCTTTGATAAATAAAGGCCTACGCTGGCTTCTTATATTTGCTCTTTCATAAACATGCTCTGTATTTGCTCCTTTGGTCTTGCTGTTTCTTTCACGGGGAATGCAGGGTAGTTTAGTGGAAAGAGTACTTGCAGCCCAGGGAGAGTATTAGATTTTACTTACATGCCAGTTTCAACTAGTTAGGAGCTACCCAGATTATTTGCAAAACATTCTGAGACTTTGTATGGTTTTAGAGGGAGAGCCCCTAGTCATGCCGCCAGTGAGCCTTGGAGGTAGAAGACACATCCTTGTATTTTGCCACAATAAAGTCAAAGTCATAGTCATTTGTAAGAATCACAGTGTTTTCATAATAAAAATATACAATTTTGGGTGAGAGATAAATTTTCTTAATATTGAGGGCTAAAGAAAAGGATCTCCATGGCTCTTCTTAAGTAGCATTCTTCTATTTGCTTTATATACTTGGAATTCATCTATTCCTCACAGCATCTCTGAGGTAGATACTATTATTGTCCTCATCTTCTTTTTACAAATGAGGAAGAAAAGGCACAGGCAGTCAAGTAACTTGCATGAGATAATGCCATTAATAAAATGGTAGGACTGGGATTTGAAACCTGGGCAGTCTAGCTCTAAAGTCTACAGTTTTGGCTGCCGTGTTAAACGTAACTCTTGGTCCTTGGCTTACTTTTTAAGTCAGTCTAATTTAATTTAAAAACAAGGAACATCAATTCAATTTGAGTAAATTTGCTTCACTACTTCCAGACACTTAATTCTATAAAGGTCCAAATCCCTGTTCAAATACATATCTTTATGATGACTTGGGTTGATCCAGCAATAATAGTAAGAATGTTGACCAGTGGGTTTAAACACTTCCCTGGACAGCTCCAGGGGTGCACAGAAGTTTTTCTGGGTTCTGAGGGCTGGTAGTAATAGGTGTGAAAAGGGTTCAGAGCCTACACTCCCATCTTAACCAGAGTAACCTTGCTTTACCTATTTAAAAATTGTGATTTTAAATAGGTTTTCTTTTCAAGAAAATGATCTTTGCCTTTAAAAAGTGAAGCATCACTGATCTAGAGAAATAAATGGACAGCATATTTTAGGGGTAACTCTTATTAAATATTATTTCTGGTCAGTGAGCTGCCAATGTGAGTTTGGCAGCAGCATGTGCAAAACTGTATTTCCAGGAAGAACCAGGAGTACAAATAATGTTATAGTTATGGTCAGATACATACTCATTGGTGCAAAGGGCAATGGTAATATTCTTTAATAAAAATGAGGCACCAACCTGGACTCACATAGTAGTCACGAGGATATTTCTATACTCAGTGGCTCATTCCTTGAGTATTAGGGATTTATATGTTGAAACAAAGTATTGGGTCTGTCACGTGGGGTGTCATGAGGGGTCTCTGGTCCCTCTCTCACAGAAGAACACAGGACATGGTGAGGCCAAAAAAAACACCCACGGAGCCATAGATAGGGGAGTCATACCATTATATTCTCGCTGGCGGCATCCACCTCTCTGCAATTCGCAATCCCTTGCCAGCCCCCATTTGCTGCCATGCCAGTTATATTAGTGGCCAATGGCTCATTGGTTACAGCTGATGGACAACTAGCCACAGCTGATGGCCATCCAATCACCGTTTACTACCTGAGCCAGCACCTTTCCACGTGAGGCCAAGAGCCTGGAAACTGCACTCCTGGCTCTGTTCCCACGGGGTCTCCTTGTAAACCCCGTTTCCCAGTCTTTGTTGTTAGTCAAGAGCACATGTTTAAGCTCTCTTACTCAGGCATAATAGGAAAAAATATTATATCTGTCCTCAGTGGATTTTGTAGTATCTTGAGTTGTGGGGACAGAGTCCCAGAGAGCAGTTTCCAGGCTCTTGGCCTCATGTGGAAAGGTGCTGCCTCGGGTAGTAGATGGCTGTCAGCTGTGCCTAGTTGGCCATCAGCTGTAACCAGTTAGCCATTGGCCACTGATATAACTGCCGCAGCTGCATTGGTTGGTCGGTTGGTTGGTTGGCAGGCAGAGAAGCGGACAGCAGGTTGCAGGTCATGTGATCCAGCCTCCAGTGAGACTATAGTGGTATGACTCCCCTACCTATGGCTCCATGGGTGTTCCTTTTTGGCCTAGCCATATCCTGCATTCTTATGTGGGGAGTGGGACCAGACACCCTGCAGGCTGCCTCTCATGACAAATGGTGCAGCGAGTAGGGTCTCCCGCAGAAAATGAGTGTTCAATTTTTTAAAAAAAGATTCTGCTTTTTAATAGCAAGGCTATCCTGAGATTTAATATCCAGGTTATCCTGAGATTGGAAAAGTTTCATGAAAGCTATTTTTCATCACATTAAACCATATCAACCTTGATTTGTAATAAAGGGGAGAACTGAGGAGGAGATAAGCAACAATTGGAAGAGTGCTCCTAGGACTTGTGGTCTAAGACACTTGGGTAAGTGTTCTAAGAATCCAGGGAGGGCTCTAAATATACCCTGTTTTTCTTCAGAACTGACTTGTCAAAATGCAAATTATTGGGTCACCCAGGGAGGCCTTTAGGTGTATGCCTAAAAAAATCATCTGTCTTCAAGACACGGTATGATTCTATTAGTAACCAGTTTTTCAGTATCATAGGAAACAAGACTGTGGTGCTAATTATTTAAATTAGGACTGTGGTGCTAATTATTTAAAACTTGGAATGAATAACTTGTTTGGCTTTGGGATGCATTACTTTATTGTCCTGTACTGGATTTCCCCTTCTAGTTATAATTTGCTTCAGGCCGATAGCATTCAAAATGACTACTTTGATGGGAGGTATAACAATACCTGACATCAAATTATACTACAAGGCTACAGTAATAAAAACAGCATGGTACTGGCATAAAAACAGACACATAGGTCAATGGAACAGAATAGAGAGTCCAGAAATAAATCCATGCCTATATGGCCATTTAATCTACGACAATGGAAGCAAGAATGTACGGTGGGGTAAAGACAGTCTATTCAATAGATGGTGCTGGACAGACACATGCAAAAAAATGAAGCTGGACCACCTCCTTACACCATATACAAAAATAAATTCAAAATGGCTTAAAGACTTAAATGTAAGATCTGAAACCATAACATTCGTAGAAGAAAATATAGGAAGAAACTTCACAGACATTACCCGGAGTAAGATTTTTACTGATATATCCTCTCGCGCAAGGGAAGTAAGAGAAAAATAAACATGTGGGATTACATCAAACTAAAAAGTTTTTTCACAACAAAGGAAACCATCCATAAAACAAAAAGGGACCCTACTGAACGGGAAAAGATATTTGCCAATGATATATCTGATAAGGGGTTAATATCACAAATTTATAAAAACCTCACTCAACTCCAAAAAAACAAACAACCCAATTAAAAGATGGGCAGAGAACATGAAGAGACATTTTTCTAAAAAGGACATACAGATGGCAAACAGACATATGAAGAAATGCACAACCTCACTAACCATCAGGGAAAAGCAAATAAAAACCACAATGAGATACCACCTCACCCCAGTCAAAATGGCTATCATCAATAAATCAGCAAACAACAAGTGCTGGCACTGATGTGGAGAAAAGGGAGCGCTTGTGCACTGTTGGTGGGATTGCAGATTTGTGCAACTACTATGGAAAACAGTATGGAGGTATCTCAAAAATCTGAAAATGGAACTACCTTATGATACAGCAATTCCACTCCTAGGTATCTATCCGGAGAAATCCAGACCTCTAATTCAAAAAACTTTATGCACTCCTATGTTTATTGCAGCTCTATACACAATAGCCAAGACATGGAAACAACCAAAATGCCCATTGGTAGATGACTGGATTAAGAAATTGTGGTACATTTATACAATGGAGTATTACCCAGTCATAAAGAAGAAAGAAATCTTACCATTTGCAACAACATGGATGAACCTAGAGAACATTATGTTAAGTGAAATAAGTCAGACAGAGAAAGACAAATACCATATGATCTCACTTATATGTGGAATCTAAAGAAAAGAATAAGTGAATGAAGTAACTAATCAGAAACAGTTTTAGAGACAGAGAGGAAAAACTGAGGGTTGCTAGATGGGGGGTGGGGTGGGGATAAAGGGGAAGGTGGGGGATTGAGAAAAAAAGAGTCTTCATTATAACAACTTCCATTTTGATGGTTGTCGTGCGGGGGACCCTGCTTGCTGCGCCATTTGTCATGCGGGGCGGCCTGCGGGTTCTCTGCTTCCGCTCCCCACACAAGAATGCAGGACATGGCTAGGCCAAAAAGGAACACCCACGGAGCCATAGATGGGGGAGTCATACCACTACATTCTCGCTGGCGGCATCTACCTCTCTGCAATACGCTCCTGCTCGCTCAGCCACCATCTTCTTGCTAGCCCCCATCTTTTTTGCTAGCATAGCCACAGCAGTTATATCAGTGGCCAATGGCTCACTGGTTACAGCTGATAGCCACAGCTGATGGCCATCCAATCACCGTTGATGGCCATTTACTACCTGAGCCAGCACCTGTCTATGTGAGGCCGAGAGCCTGGAAACCGCTCTCTGGGGCTCTGTCGCCACAATGGTTCTTTACCATTTTAAAAATACCTTTATGTGATCGTTAATATGCTTTACTTGCAGAGTTTCGATAATGCTAACATTTAAAATGAAAATTTTTGATGGTGATTATTATTTTTTAAATTCTTTTAAATTTATTGGGGTGACATTGGTTAATAAAATTATGTAAATTTCAAGTGTAAGGAAGCTAAAAGTAAAAAAAACAACAAAAAAAACTCAGCATAGGGAAATAATCCACAATATCATAACAATGTACGATGACTGACGATTACTAGACTTATTATGGTGATCACTTCATAAGGTATGTAAACATTGAGTCATTCTGTGGTACAGCTGAAACCAATACAACATTGCATGTCAACTATAATTAAAAATAAATTTTAAAAATAAAATAAAATAAAATGACTACTTTGAGAAGCACCCACCAGCTCGGGATGGACCAAGAGGCTTTGGGAGAATGCTGATAAACAAGAGACAGTCAGCCTGATTTATCATTCCATGTGGAAAATCTACCAAACAGTAATCCACACAGGGAATAACTGAGAGCTGATTTTACAAGCAAAACCCATTACTCAAGTTGATTTGTGACTCTGTTCAGCGGTAACTCTAATCTCCAAGGCATACCTCCTCAATACCTTTATCTCTTAAGAGTGAATTAATAAAATACTGAGAGCACAGAAGGGAAATCCTCAGTCCTCAGCATTGGCACAGGCAACAAAGCCCTGGATACCTGCAGACTTAATTTAAATGAAGTAAGCCTTGAATTCCTCCTAAAACAGTTTTGAAGTTGAATACTTCAAAACCTGCATAATTTGAATGTCCGCTTTTCTCAGGTAAAGGTACCTTTTTAAATGCGTTTCTGAAAGAAAATCTTAAAGACGGTTATGGAAGACAAAATCCTGATATGAACCATGGTGAATATTCAAATAGAGCACCTTCCAGTGGGGCTTTAGAAATGCATTTGTGTGTTTTTTTTGTTTTGTTTCCCAATAGCAATTCTCATTCAGAGGGTAATGAGTTTTGGAGAAGTTGAACCAGCAGTCATATGGAAAATTATGCTGGTTCTTTCTGTAGTGGTTTTGGGTATATGATGATGACTCATAGTTATTTCTTAGGTAAGGAAGTGGAAGCTTTAGTTTTTCTGAGCAACACTGCCTCCTTGTGTAATGAGAATTACCTTCTAGTCCATTAATCTACATAATTTTTCAAAAAAGTAATTTCATTTAAATTTAGTGGGTTAAACAACCCAAACCTCACTGAAGAAAATTCCTTTGTGCTCATGTTTGATAATTTCTATCAAAAGGCCAACCATCTTTTTTTTTTTTCAGCGACAGTTTTCCCAATTTGACATTATCTATACTTTTTGGCTCTTATTCCTAATCCCTTTCATTGTGCCTTTAAAGTAGTGGAAAGAAATAGAGAAAATGGATGAAATACAAAGCAACATTTTTGCTGCAATATTTTTGTTACATCAGTTTTGGAAATTTTTCTGGGAAAGACAATAGAAACCTTTGGGTCAATGAAAAAAAATCCACTACTCCAAAGATTGAAAATATATAGTTTTAACATTATCAAAAGCAGTTGATCCAAAGTAGTAAAGCCTAATATATATTTTATATATTTCCTCTTCTTTCTCCTACTTATTTAGAAGATTGGTTCTGTCCAGCATCATGCAAATAATTCAACAAGTATCTATGTGCATCTGTTAGGTACCAGGCACTCTTTTGGATGCTGGAGAAACCGCAGGTAACAAAATAGAGAAACATCCCACCCCTCATAAAGTTTATATTCTAGTTAGGGGACAAATCAGAAAGATTCTAAAGTAAAATATATATTATTTTAGAAGGTGGTGAGTCCTAAGTAGAAAAAACAAAACAGAGAAAGGGGGTAGAGAATGTCCAGAATGAGGAATAATATTGCAATATTAGATAGGGTGGCAGGAAAGGCCTTACTAAAGAAGTGATATATAGGTGAAGCTGTGGAAAAGCAGAGAGAACAAACCACAAAGATATTTGCAAGAAAAATGTTCCATGCACAGGTAACAAGTGCAAAACTCTTGAGCAGGAAGTGTGTGCCTGGACTATCTGAGTGACAGTGAGAAGGCCGGTGTGGCTGAAGCAGAGTGGTCAAGTGGTGGCTCATAGAGGATGAGGCCAGACAGGATCTTATCGACTTTGTAAGGATTTGGGATTTTAGGCCATTGTGGAATTTTGAGCAGAGGGGTGAGATGTTCTGACTTCTTTAATAAAATAGAATGAAAGCAAGTAAAGGTGAAAATAGAGTGCATGGCTAGAAGACTAAATTTTGATTTTAATCATCCCATCATCTATTAAATACCCTCATAAATCAAGAATTTATTAGTAACATATAGAGGCACTTGTTATGATTAAGGTTTGTTATTAATAATGAGTTACCATATAATAAAAAAAGTTGAACACTAAGCAGGGAATAATTTCTTAGAATATTTAACAGTAACCATCAAGGAGATTTTTACTAAAACAAATGATTAGATTTGGGAATTAGAAATGCTAATATGATTCTAATTCATATTCCATGTTTGTAGAAACTTACCCCATTTTACAAAATTGTGACTTCTGCAGAAAGAAATTTACGACATTTAGGAATGTCCATCCTCTAAGAGATGAGCCCCTTCCTGACTGTGTTAATTGAACCTAAAAATTTCAACCCAGAAGATCTTTTTACAATGAACAGAATAAAACTTGCTTTGTTTTATATATAGAAACTCAGCCATTGTACTAGCTCTAATTCAGCGAATTCTTTCCTTGCATTGCAACTTTCTGTGCTTTTCTAGAATTACTTTAAATGTCCTGCTTTGCCACTTTACTCAATTCATGTTAGTTTTGTAATTAATGTTTAGAAAATTGAAACATTATTATTACCTCAAAAGATAGTCCCTGAAAGCAAACTGTGGTTTCTGTATACACTGCTAGTAAGGAGGTTAGCACATTTTTAGATCTGCAGGGATCCTTTACATCACCCTCCCACGCAGGTGTTGACTTGAGTATTAAAGTCTAGAATAGTGTTGACAGTGTCCCACTAACACTGATGGGGGGACTCTCAAGGACCTACCTCATGCCCCCAGAAGAATCTGTAAGTGACTCAAGGTAAGAAAAGCCTCCAATATTCCCGTGGCTTAATACAAAAAGCATACATTATTTGTTCATTCAACATATATTTATTGAATACCTACTATGTGCAAGCTGCTGTACGAGGATACAGATATTCAAGAATCAAAAGAAATGGCCTAATAAATACATGGATTATCTACCTTCAGTTGATACTGCTTTATTAATAACAACTTTACCCCGTGTCCTTAGGCATTTACTATTCATAAACTAAAACTGAATCCTACCTAGTTACATAAAACGTTACAGATATAGAACATTATCATTTCTATATTGACCCTCAATTTGAGAATCACTGTATTCTCTCCTCCTCAGGCTTAGAATAGACATGGATATATTATCCCTTATCCTTCCACTTCCCATCCATGCCCAAAGTTCTTAAACATTTATTTCATCTTCTCTGATCATAGCTGCTGATTCCCTCTGATTAGCCAAGCTTGTTTGTTCGACACAAATCCAGAATTCAAGCCTATAGAGAATTTCGCCATCAATTCTAGGAGGAATTACCACCTGTGTCCCCTTAATTATGTTTCCTTGGGAACCAGAAAAAAAAAATTTCAAGCTTTTCGCCTAAGCTGGGTTTAAGGTCAGTCTTAGCTGAAGCGTGGAATTTTCCTAGGTGCTCATAGCTTTCTTCAAGGTCCTTCTCCCTTGCAGGCCCTCTGGGACCCCGTGATGCCCCTAGGCTCTTCGTAGTCCCCTCAGGATCACTTGATAGAGCCCCTTCCTTCCCAGTACAAATTGAATCCCTCCTCGCTACCTTTCCTCCTTTAGTCCTTTGTCTAGATTTTTATAGGATGGATTTTTGAGCAAATAAATCCTTACAGGTCTCCTCAAACCACAGCAAATAACAGTATTCCACTGTCGGGGTAGCTGCTCCATAGATTTATAATCATAGCATATTTTAGAACCAGAAAGAACCTCAGAGCTTTTCTGTTTTTTGTTTTGTGTTTGTTTTAATTAGCATTATCTTCGCTTAAAGAGACTTACTTGGAAATCCAGTATATAAAATGAGCAGAGCGGTGCTAGATGGAGGGGCAACGAGTCCCCGCCGTCCTCCAACTTCTCACCCTTCACATTCCCCACCGCAGCCCAGAGACACCACAGAAACACTCTCCCACAGAGACCTCTGTAAACTGCCTTATTTGCTAGATGAGGATTGCCTAAGAGCTTCATTTTGTACTTCCTCTTGCCTCGTAGAGGTCTGATCTCTGTTCCCGTGAACCTGAGCTTGCTATTTCCCTGCCCCCAACCTACTTGGAGGGTGAGGTGCCAGTTCCCTGACAGGCATAACCACACTTTGCCATAGTGTGTGTCACGAGGCTAGGGCTGATGGAGAAGGGTCCTTTAGACTATTCCACGAGTCTTCACACACGTGCTAGATTTTTTATTACAGCATTACACTCTTAAAAATATTTATCAGAAATAGAGACTTGTGAAAATGTTCTTTCCAATGACTGTGGTGAGAGCAGTTCCCTGTGAGTTTGCAAAGACACAAAACATTTCCCATTCTCACTTCAGCTCTCTACCCACAAGATCTAGCTGAATTTCTCTTCATAGCAATTCTCTGTCCTCAGAGGAATCTGAGCCCATTTTCATTACTTTAATGGAAGTGGAGGGAGGATTGGCACAAAGCTGGTAATGGTGATCATTTTTAGAAAGGTCCGTGTTAGAGAAGAACAGCTTGTTTTATTTATGTGGCCCACACGACAGTGTAGGACAGATAGAAGATAATCAGGAAGGCTTGATGTAGGAAATTTAATTTAGTTTAGGCTCTGATTTAAAAACAAAATTCCATGTTTAATGGTGAGGGAAGAGAAGGGGAGCAATGGGAGGGCAGGGACACTCTTGGGGTCACCAGGTGCCTCTTGAGTAACAAGGCCAATGGATTATGTCGTTCTTCTAGGCTTCTCTTTGGTTTTTGACACTATTTCTTCTTTCTTGAAATTTTCTTCTCCTTTGGTTAATCTGGAAATTTCTCTTCGTTTTGTCCAAAATCTCTGAGGTTTCTGTCTCAGTTCCCACTAATGGTTCCTCTCTGCCCATTCTTTAAATATTGGTTATGTTTCTGAAGTTTCCATTCTCAGCCCTCTTCATTTTCTTTGTTTTCGTTTTGGATGATTTCACCCATACCTGTGATTCAAGTCTGCTATATAGGTTGATGATGTTTAAATCTATAACTCTATTTCCCAATCCCTCTCCTAAACTCTACTCCCTTTGGTAATAGCTCACTGGATAGATTGCAGGTGCTTCAAATTCAGTGGGGCCATATCTGACCACCCCATCCCTACCACATCTCAGTCTTAATGTTAGATTAAGTAGTTTCAGTAGTTTCCATGGTGAAAGAAACTAAGACCTTTGTAGAATTTTCTTTCTCCCTGCCCTCTGTGACAAGTAACTAGTGATTAGCAAAAATCACTAGTTAATATTATAAGCATTTTTTTATTTTTGCCTGGGCCTTTTAAAAAATTTAAATGGTACCCAAAGAACTTGATGATTTATTTTAGGGTGAAAATGGTCTTCATAGGTAGGCTCACCCTGTGGTAAAAGAGAGGAAACAAAGAAATAGCCCCAAGCAGGGAGAAACCTGGCACTTGGTCAGAAATTGCCATATGTCTCATCATATGTAGCAGAAAATAAAATTTCCAGTATCATTTAAATAAGTTTCTAATGTCCTTGGGACATAATTTTGCAGGTAAAGTCCACAGCTATGTACTAAAGCCATCTAATTGCCTAATATTTTTGTTTTGTTTTAAATTGAAAAGACAAAACAAAAAAACCTGGGCTTCTTGGTCAGCAGGGGGAGCACTACTGCTTTTCTCTGGGAAGATTTTCACCAAGGCAACAACTATCTTTAATATAGACCATATCCTAGCAACAAGGAGGAAAAAAACAATGATACGATCGATAAATTTGCTCCCTCGTGGTTGCAATTTTTAAAAATAGCTTTTTTTGGCTTTGTAATTCAATAGTGTTTGCTTGGGAAGGGGTGGTCTGCTGTCTTTTCCTCTTCTCTGTCCAGCCTTTCAGTCATATTCTAATTAGAGAGAGAGGTGTTTATTTAATCTAGGAGACTGGGGTTTAAAATGGGTCACAGAGGCTAGTGTTACAGCACCTGGTCAGTGTTTAGGCTGTGTATGTGACACAGAAACAAAGACACCGATTTGCTCATTTTATTTAAACGGAGCAATACAGTGAAAGAAATCAGTCAAGCCAGATTTCTGTCTAAAATGACCTTTTGTTTGAGTAAATCGACTCAAGATCAAATTGGGGACATGGTGTCCTTCCCAGCCTTAGCTGGAATGAAGCCTATCAAGCAAGGGTGGCAGAATCATGGAAAGGAAGAGAAAGGAGACCAGGCTCTCATCTGGATTCTGCTCTGTGATTATGGACAAAACATTTAACTTAACTCTTTGTACCATGATTTCTTTTTTTATTAGCATAACATACTTGTATGAAGAGGAAATGCTATCCAGAGGGGGCCAAAAAAATGTATGCACATTTTAAGAAAGGAAAAAAAAAACTGTATTTAAATTACGCTGATGGTAACCACTCTGAGCACCTCTTGTAATTGCAGAAGTCAAACGTGACTTGTATTCATCTTTTGTTATCGGTATATATTGAGTATTACAATTTTAATACAGTTTTTTTCCTTTCTTAAAATTTGTATACATATTTTTGGCACCCTCTGCATATGACATCTATACACATATAGGAGGTAAACAGGTAAAGACAATTCTTTCTGAAAGTATTATACTGTTTATAATAATCATTCCACTCACTCACTTAGAATAATAATAGCTTGCAAGCAGAAATAATAAAGAATCCAGAGCTCTATTTGTATCATTTACTTCTTAAAGTTATTTGGTGAGGAAAAGTTTGTGTCTCTTATTTTCCACACACATTTCATGAGGAAAAAATTAGACATGATGCTTTAACTAACGCTTATAACGCACACCCATCCTTATCTAATAATATACCTCATTAACACTTTGCCAGTTCACTTTTCTCTTGTCTCATTTGTACCCTGAATGAAAGCATGGCATCAAAATATTTTTGTAAGAATTTTAAGAGAAATAAATGATAAAATATACAATTCTGAATAAAGACAAAGCTAGTTACGCATGATAAAAAATGTGCATTTTATTCACTTAATTTCTAAAATGGTCGATATTTTTCAGTCAATCTTCTTTCTTTTTTCAAGTGACAACAAATAATTTAACATGTAACATTACAATTGTTGTTTTTTAGTGAATTTTAAAGAAACAAATGAAATAGCTTTTGTTTTTACCAACATAAAATGCTATTTGATCTATTTGATCTGTGGTTGGTTAACTCAGAAGTTCAAAGTGAGGTGCTAATGAAGTCAAAGTAATAAATTTAATTCCCATGAGGTGTAGGTTTACTCATCACCATGGCCAGAGACACATCCCTAATCCTATTTAATCATTTGTCCTACAAATTATTATTGCTGTCCAGAGCTGAGACCAGACAATGAAATGTCTTCTAAATAAGGCAAAACTATCTCCATCAGTAAGAGGCAACCAACTCAAGTCCCTTCCCTTACTTCTAAGTATGTTCAGAATTGTCTTGGGACATCTCATTTATAACTATATTTTTATGCCTAAGGTCGGGCATATTATATAAAACGAGTAGACATGTGATGAGGCAATCAAATGCGGCTAATCCAAAGAAATGGCAGATAAGTAAAGCAATCCTACTGATGATCTAGATATTGAAAACAGCAGTCAAGAATGATCAAATAATTCAGAGCATAAAGTGGAGGCCAACAAAGGGACCAACGATTCCAAAGCAGACTAATAATTACTTACGATTGCGCTATGGCTTGTGGGGCGTGTACTCAATCAGGAGAAAGTGTCCTGCTTTTGTCCCTCTTGTGGGAGGTAGTGGTAAGAGTATGGGACAAATGGTCTTTGGAGTGTACACCAGGACCAAGCCCTCCTGTCCTGGATTATGAATGAGAATAAGTCCAGACGACCAAATCCAAAATTCCAAAGGAGCCAAGGAGTACAGGCAAAAACGTCAAGAATCAAGAACTGAAGTGTGAAGGTGAGGAGTGATGACATACCACGTCCAACGTGGAGGCAAGGCAGCACACAGGAGGCAGGCCGGAGGGGACACATTTGAGAGATTATTAAGGAAACAGAATCAAGAGTGGTTGCAATTTTTGGGGTGAGAGAGTGTAGGAAAGGGAAGACTCTATAGTGTCTACAAAGTTGGGTTCCTGGATGAGGGGTTCTCAAACAGGGAAAAATGAAGGAGGAACAGGTCTGATGAGCAGGAAGGAGGCTTGACTATGGGACATTTTAAGTGACATGCCGGTGGAGATGTTCACTATCCTGTTTTACACACTCATGTGCACATATACATACACAGTGAGAACTTTGTCAGAAATATAGATATGGGTGTCATCAAAGCATTAGGGGAGACGATTGTCCAGGGAGAATGTTTCAAGTGAGAAGAGACCCAGAGATAGAACCCTGAGAAGTACTGACATTGAGCGTTCAGAGGTGGGAAAGGGAAACTTGAAAGGAGATCCTGGCAGCACAGAAGTAGGAAGGAAACAAAGCAGAGCAGTGGTATCAAAGGGACCTGGAGGAAAGCATGGCTTAAGAGGGGCACAGTCAAATGTGCAAATGCGAGCAGTAATATTAAAACTTAAAAAAAGAAAGTATTGGAAATTAGCAAGAGAAGATTCATTGAAGAAGTGGTTATAAGACTCGGAGTTTTTCCTAAAAGTTTAATTGTGAAGTAAAGGAAAGGCATAGGTTAGTGCTGGGAGAGGGTGAGGTTCTGAGGGACCCACACAGGTTTTTGTTTACTTTGTTTTCAAGGTGGGGAGACCTGAACATATGCTGAAGAGAAAGATCTAGCATATGTGTGAAGCAGGTAGCTGAAGATGTGCGAGGAAATAAGTAATGGCGTCAGGTCCTGGAAGAGGTAGAAAGATATAGAATTTGATTTAAAAATAGGTATATATGTGTGTATATACATTTATCTATCAGTAAGACTATATAGATAAAAATCAATTCTCATTGGGTAGGATTTTTAAGATAGTAATATGGACTATACCTAATATTTTAAGTGGAAGTACTATTGATAGCCAACATAATATAACTCAAACTTGAGTGCCAATTTTAAAATTTTACTTTGGAAAGTGATTTTTTCAAGTGCTTTACTTCGCCTTCTTAAACAAAATGTTCTGAACATAATTTGACCTTTCCTTGATGACTCACACTGAGCATCAATCACTGTCCAGTGCTCTAATACCGCCATGCCCTCAGCAGCACTTGAGGTCCACAGGGCTGATAGCCCAGTGCTAAATGGCTCCAGACAGCTGTACATTTAGGGCTCTTCTGTCTTCCTACCCTGTCATTTGTCACTTCTCTGCTGTTGTCTGTGTGTCCTGACTCCCTGCTTCTCATGTGTTGCCTTCATTTCATGCACACCTGCTGGGTGAGGGCCTGAGAGCGGCTCCAGCCATCCCCAAAGAGCAGATGTGGACACAGGGACAGCTTGTTTAGCCACTCAGCTGCCTTCATGCAGAGACCTGGCCCAAAGGAATGCAGGCCTTTCTGCCTCCAGGTCTCCACCTTGGCTTCAGGAGGGAGTTGAGGGAGCTGCAAGTCTGACTTCTTAGATGTGGAGACAAAAGTAGCAGGCCCTGCAGCTTCGCACAGGCTCTCCTCGGTCTCCAGGCTCTCTTCCTTCTCCTGCAGGTATGCAGACCTGAGTCATCAGGTGGCTGTGATTAAACCCTCATCTGTATGTGGTCCCGAGCTACTACTGGGCACTGCTGTAAATGAGTCATGAAATCTGACCAGTGTTTTATTTTTGTCTTGTTTTTCTATCAATGGGGCCAAATTATTTTGTCCCTGGTAAAAGTGGATGGATATTTATGGTTTCCCTTCCTCATCTCTAGGAACCAGCTACCACAGGGGCAGATCACCCCATAGTTGGCATCTTTGTCTAACTCCCCAGTAGGAGGTAGACCTTTCTCTTTGGCTGAATAGCCCACCTGCACACACATGAACACAACCCACAAGAGCAGAGGCAGACGTTAGGTGGTAACTGGTGCTGCTTCCCCTGACATCAGGCCTTTATGCCAACATCCATATTAACTGCAGGAATGGTTTTGACTTTATATCTTCTGGCTCCTTCCTTACTCCTAAGTTTTGCATAGATAAGAGAGAGCTGCTCTCGGGGGTTCAGAAGTATAAAGGAAACCAGAATATATCACCCCAAAACATGTCACTTTGGCATAAGGATTATTTTGAGCTAAAGGCGCTTGAAAAACAGCAGGTACAAGAAGAATGTTCTGACCTCCCCTTTTCTTCTTAAAACAGAAGATAAAAACCCCATGTGAAAGATGTCCTCCTTTATACCAGGAGGAAAGAAACATTCTTGGGGAGTTGAGGCCCAGAGAATTCTGTAGGAACAGACCTTGTTAAAATAGCTCTTTTCTTCCTGTAGTCTCCCCATATATTTTAGCTACTTTTCCACAAATGCCTCTCCGTTTAATTTAGCATACAGGCATTTCAGTTTTGATACTATGAGTCTTTGTTTCCTTATGAAGCCTCCATGTCACTTAAAACCAGTGTATAAATAAAGCTCCTATTAACGTGTCTTACATCAGTTTAGTGCTTAGACCCAGCTGGAGACTAAGAGGTAAAGTTTTGCCTCCCTTACAGAAACTTCTGGAAAATGATAGTTTTGCTTCTGGAAGAAGGGGTCAGAGTTTTCTGTTGTCCTCTCCTTTAAAGTGTTTAGTAAAGTTCTAGGTGCAAAAGGTTCTATAATTGTACATCAGGCACAAACATACAGGTAGAATCACATTTTCAGAGACAGAGGTGACATACTCAAGAGTATTGACAGCCGCTACCAGTGGATTTCTCAGCAGTCACTTACCATTAAATTTTGATGGCAAATGTTGCTATCCAACGTTTATATAGCAAGACCCTACCTAGTAAGTGTGCAATGATTGTTAAATTGTCAATAATGAGATTCTAGAGGATGTGAAAATCAAAATAACTTCCTGTTTCTCTCTCCTTAAAGCAATGTTGTTCTTTGGGTGTTATGTAATAAACTTTGTGGGAGCAGTTGGTTATGGTGGTAAAATCTACTTCCAGAAAGGAGAGTGAAAAGTAGAAATCAATATAAACCAGTTATATCTGATCAAAAATGATGCCTTTTGTGTGTGTGTGTGTAAACAAACACATTTGTGTATATATCAATACACAGAAAATCATTTGGAAAAATGCACATAAGGGTATTAACAGTAGTTTTGTTTGGACAATGACAGAAGTACTTTGAAAAGCATGAATTGGCTTTAAAAAGGTATGATTTACATACAATGAAATACTGTACACCCATTTAAGTATACAGTTCAACGAATTCTGATAATGTATACATATTTTTAATCTTCGCCACCAAGACAAAATGCTTATATCTCCTCCCAAAAGTTTCTTCATGTCTCTTTAATCAATTCTCCTGCTCCCGACCTCCAGCTCTGGGCAGCCACTGATCGGCTCTTTCGCAGAAGTACTTTGAATTTTCTTCCTTTTGCTTATTTGTATGTTGTAATATTCTCCAGTGAGCACATATTTCTTTTTTAATAAGGAAAACTCTACCTTAAAAACTTAAAAACTATATTACAAATAGGAAAGAAATGCAAAATATTAATCTATGAGGTAAAGTTACTTCAAAATTGATTTATCTATTTCTACCCCATAACGCATGCACCAAAGGGTGAGATTTCTATTTTCTTGCTTTGCCCCCTGACTCTAAAGGACCACCCCCACCAACCATCCACCCACACTCCAGTCATTTGACCCAAAGTCTTTCTGACCAACCCTGTCCCCAAAATTGCCAGCTCCCCATCTCCTCATGAATCAGTGACCTCTAGGGGTTATAACAATCTTCTTACATACACAAAATGAAAAAAAGGGAGACAGCCCTCTTTTTAGAAGGTTATAGATATTTGGCATTGATATCAATTTACTGTTTAGGACAATCATTTAAATTACTCCTCTTCCTTTGGTTCTGTTTGAAATACCTCCCGGCCATAGAGTGATAATTAAACATAGTGGAAGCTTAACACAGTCCAAATATATCGAAAAGATTGCCTTCCATGGACAGCTGCCCGGCAAACTGCTGGGAACTTTCTGAGACCGTAGGAAATGAAGGGAATCGGTGGTGAATGACATAGACAGGATCTTGGGATTAGGTTAGGATGCTGCAGACCTGGGAAGCCGGTAGCTTCCCTACCTACAAAGGTAATGAAGGAGATCCTAGACTAGGTGTTGGGTACACAACGTACTTCCCTTAAAGCCAAGACAAATTATCAAATATTTATTGAACACCTGCCTACCTACTATTCAGATACAAAGTCCTCCTTTGTACCACAGAACCAAGTACAGCCTGGAAACCCTGATCAGAATACACAATTTTATTCAGGTAACATTGCCTTAAGGGAGTAGGGATACAGTATACACTGCCTGTTCACCATGTAAATACTTTACTTATATTATTTTTCTTAATTTTCTCCATTTTAAAATGAGGAAATCAAGGATTTGAGGGTTTGGGTAAATTGCCTGAGGCCTCGTGGAAAGTAGTAGAACTGGAATTTAAACCTCCAAAGCCCTGCTCTCGTGAAGGGCCTCACGCCTGTTTGCTCTGCAAATAATGGCAGCAGCGCCCTTTAGTTGGCTTGTTGATGTTATACTGGAAGCATTTGCAAAGAACTCCCACTGATGTTTGCAAGGCTTATGCCTGTACCTTCCTCTTCTCTTGAGAATATTTCTTTCATTCATTTCCTCTTGATTCTTCATTATGAGATAAAGGAAAAAATGACTGGCTTTCGTTTATTTGTCTATTTGTTACTGAGGAAGCACTGTCACCATGGAGAAAGGGAACAATTCAAAGAAACAGTATTCCGGGTGACTTCACCTTTACACCAGTTTGTGAGGCTGATTTCTTCACAGAATTGAATAGTTTGTTAGAATGTGATGCAGATAGAGCATTTACGTTTCCCTCAACCTCTGAATTAATATTAATTAATATAGTTAATATTCATTATTTTTCTGGTAGTTTAAAATAGAAAATAAGGGAACATTTTTACGTGCTAGGCACTAAGTGTTTTACATAGATTATCTTATTCTTATTATTAACATTCTTGTTTTTCAGTTTAGAAAGTGGTTTAGAGAGGTTAAATAATTTGTTCAAGGTCATACCACTTGTAATTTGCTCAAGGTCGACAGAGACAGGTTTCAAACCCAGGATGTGTGATTACAGAGTAGTTAGACTGTACTATGCTCCTTCCAGAATCCAGCTGGGCCCTCATGGGTTGACATACTAAATTCATTCAAATAACACTGATACACTGAGATAGTAAACATTTCCTTTAAAGAGCTTTGCAAAAAAAAGAAAAATGTGAGGAGACAACAAAAATCAAACAATATTAGAAATAAATAAGTCAAGTGGGAAGGGAAGAGAAGAGAGGCCAGTTAACAAGGAAGGAGTGAAATGTGGTTAGGAGCAGCCTGGGTCTAGATCTCTAACCGTCACTGACTAATGTGGGAGTTGTGCTGATACTTTAAAGGGGATTTGGCTGAATTGCATGGCATGGCCACTGCCTACAATGATGAGACATTTTTAATTGTTTGGCTGGTGTGTGGCTTCTGAAAGTCTTTTTTTAAAAGAGAAGTGCCAGGGTGGGGAGAATAATACTAAAGGATAGGCTTTTAAAGTAATTATTTGAAAAAGATTACACTCATTGAATATATAAGTGCTAGAAAGATGGATAAGAAATAATTTTAAACCTCTTTATGGTACTGCCTCATATAGGTCTGGTCACATAAGGTTACAACTGGTCTGGATGGAGCATGATTCTAATAAGCTCACAGTCATACAGAAGATAGAGGCCATCTGTTTACAATAGAGGGCATTGTTCCCAACAACCATAATCAGCCAGCGATCTGCAGGACAGTGGTGACAAAGGAATCTGAGTGACAGAATATGTGTAAATCCAATGCCATTCTTACACAAAGGCTTGTAGATATTTTGCCAGTGTTCAATAATAGGATCTTTTTGTGGTACGTAAGCAAACATGTATTAAACACCTACTGTATACCATGTTTCCCTGAAAATAAGACCTATCCGGACAATCAGCTCTAATGCGTCTTTTGGAGTAAAAATTAATATAAGACCCGGTCTTAGTTTACTATAAGACTGGGTTAATATAATACAATATGGGTTTTATATTAATTTTTGCTTCAAAAGACGCATTAGAGCTGATTGTCCAGCTAGGTCTTATTTTCGGAGAAACATGGTATATCAGGTTCCCATTACGGAAATAACTATAGTTATTATTAATTTAGGCATGAAATCCTGACAGCTTTTTTTTTTTTTTTTTTTTTTAATGTTTCTCCCATTTATCTTTTCCTGTTTCACTTGTGGCTTTAAGGTCCCACCTTACGTTGTGGTCTACTCTAACTGTCCAGTCTCATTTTCTTACGTTCCCAAAGCACATCCTCCCCTGCAGTCAAGCCTCATTCCTTACAGTTGTCTCCTTCTCAGATGATACGCAGGTCTGCCTCAGAGACTGCTCATGATACTGCTTTCTCCCATTCCAACTGTCTAAACTCCACCTATCGTTGAAGAGCACTCGATTTCCACTTCTTCAATGAAAGCTTCTTGACTGTTCCAGTCTTCATTAGCCACTCCTGTCTGAAGTGATAGTGTAATCACAATGCATCCCACGATTTAGTGCTTAATTATAGAATGTCAGTATTGAAAAGGACTTTAAGATCACCCAGTTCTACCTCTCAATCTACGTGTGAATCCTCTCTACCACAGCCCTCCCAATGAGTTTTGCTCTTCACTCAAACATGTATCTAGGCAAATCTTACCATCTTTTACCTTCATTCATTTATTCAGGTGATATTTACTAATTACCTCACGTTCCAGCCATTCCACTAGGGACTGGGAATTTGACAGTGAACAGAACACAAAAATTCACATTGTATCGTGAAGAAACTATCATATAGTGAGTGGTAGGTGCTAAAAGAACATAAAATAGTGTATTGTGTTAGACAGTGACTGGAGATGCTAATGTAGATAGGGTGACCCAGAAAGGCCTCTCCCAAGAAATTAATGCCAAGGGCTTTAATGATGAGAAGAGGCCAGTCATGTGCATACCTGGGAGAAAAGTTTTTCAGACAGCAGGAACAGCAAGTGCATGACTTTGAGGTGGGGTTGGGTGTAGTGAGTTTGAGGAATTGGAAGAATGCAGTGGGCGAAGTGGAGTAAGTGGGTGGGAGAGACCTGGGAGAACAGCTGGAGAAGAAGCCAGTGGTACATCCTGTACAGCTCACAGGTCGTGGTGAGGTTTGGACAAAACAGTTTGCAGTTAATTTGAACTAAATATAGATCATTCTATTTTCCTTCTTTTGTCCTGGTGCTGCCTCTAGATGTCAGGTAGAACAAGTGTAGACCCTCCTCCACAGAATAGTCTTTTACATATTTGAAGATACCTATCCGGTCCCCAGTGAACCTTTTCAGAAATAGACATTTTCATTTATTTCTACTATTCCTTCTACTGTCTCAGGAACCATCACTATTCTAGTCAATTTCTTCTATGTATCCTCCACTCTCTCTGTATTCCTCATAAAGATGGTACGTAGGCCACTAACACAGGGCGGAGTATGTCTATTTCCTTACTTTCTAGTATATGTTCTATTCATACATCTCAAGATTGTATTAAATTCTTTTTTTTCTTTTTTCAGTGAATCACACTGTTTAGTCATATTGAGTTTTCTGCCAAAATCCTGGGATCATTTTCTACATTGTCTGCTGCTAAACTGTGCTTCCCTTCAACCTATACTTCTGTGAAAGCCATTGTAGGATTTTGTTGTTGTTGTTTTAGATTGAAGGGCAGAGTCTCAGATTTATCCTTATTATATTTATTTGGTTTAACTCATGACACTAGCCTTTCAAATTTCCTTGGGATGCAACTTTATCATCTACTGGATATGCTATTCCTCTTATCTGCTTGTCATATATAACCTTAATGAATATATTTTTCTGAATATTCACAAAAGTCATCTAAAAATATGTATGGAATAGGGTTAGAGACAGAATCAAAGGTAAAATCTATAAGGGCTGAGACCCTCTGTCTTATTCATTGTTGTTCCTTTGCTCACCACAGTGCCTAGTACAGAGCATGTTTGATGGGTTAAACTGGGAAAAATACTTGGGCTCTTTGACACAGATCCTTTCAAATTGACACAGATCCACTATTACTAGCTACCCTCTAAATTGTGCATTCATTCATTGGATTATAGTCAAATTCACCCATGTTATCATCCTGACCATAGGATATCAAGAGAGACCCTCATTTTGTTGCGGCCCAAGGATACTATAGCCACTACAATTTTATGGTCCACCAGTTTTGTAAGTCTTGTCCAAAAAGGAAGTGAGGTGGTCAGAGATGCCTGCCTCATACAGAACCTGGTTCATGCTGACACCTGCAGATTGTCTAGTTGATCATTTTCTAAGTGTTCACAATCTGAAGAATCATGCTGGCGTTGCATTTAAGACCACACTTCCCATTCAGTTTTGAAAATTAAAATAATATTTGTCTGTCTTCCATGTTTCCTCAAAGATCTCTGGTCTGTCAATAGTTTTACTGTCATTCATTAGGTCTAGAAACATGAACTCATTGTAGGGAATTGTGTGCTCTTTTAAAATTGCATGGCAGGGGGCTTGATTTAGTTGTCTCTGATCATGTTTTTCTACCTCTTTAATTTGAATGCTATTCTTCTTTATTGAAAAGACAGAACTAAAAGAGACAAAGGGTTTTTTATTATTATTTTTTTATTCACACGCTATTAGTTCTAATGTAATCCTGATCCAAAAATAGATTAAAAAATCATTTTTTGTCACCTTCACATTTTTCGTAACCAGTAACCATTGTGGTTTCATATAATTCTATATATAGATTGGTGCCATTCTTTTACTCTCTTTGTTCATTGACCTTCTCCTCTCATGCTTTGTACGCACCTAAGTTATGTATGAGCTTGTGAGAAAGCAGGCTGTGTAGTTACATTGCTTTCTCTAGACCCTTCCTTCCTCATGGAGAAATCACATAGTTAGAATTTCCTTTTTGATAACTTTTTAACCACTTGAGCTGCATTCCCTTTCAGAGTCTTCTGCCATTGAACCATATTTTCTTCTGTATTTCAGTCTCAGACTTTCTAAACTTGGTCTGTATTCAACTTTTCTTTCCCTAATGATCATCCAGGGGGACTTTTCTTTTGAGGCACCATTGCTTTATTTTCGCCAACAAACTCCTCCTTGTTTGCAAGTCTGAGATTCTAGTCATTTCATCTACTTTTTGGGAGATGAAATTGTGTGTTAAGTCAAAAGTTAATTAAGAATTACTTTAGTTGAATGAAACCCTTAGTAAATGTCTGAATATTTGAATCTCTATCATTACTCTTTCTTATTCCAGCCCACCAAATCCTTCCTATTGCTTCCTCTGAAGCATATTTATTATGTCATTCTACAATCTCAAATTTATTTCGTTTATCATCCATAGTCTATGTTGGTATGTAAAATGCCTGAGATTGAGAAACTGTGAGAATTGTTTATGACCCATTTCTCAATTATTATTCCGATTGATAGGATTTGGCGCCATACTCATACTGTCATTGTTATTTCTAAATGATGTAGACAGGAATTGTTTGCTTGCAGGTGACAGATACCTGCTCAAGCTAACTTAAGCTAAAAATGGGGCAATTAATGAAAGAATTCTATGACTTAATGTCATAGAATATGTGACCAGGGAGAATAGCTGGGCTCCATGAGGAACTCAACTGACATCTGGAAAGTTAAGAATTGATACCACACTATGCTCCTTTGATCTCATGGCATGTTTGCACCATTCTCCAGCTTCAGCAGCCCTGCATTCTCTGCTTCATCACGCACAGGGAATAAAATGATAATGTTATTTCCAATAGGCATGATCCTCCAGATCAAGTGCCCTAGTCCCAAAACTCAGTCTTGGTACCCCTGCTTTGAACAGTTTCCCAGATATGATTGTCTTGGTTTGACCTATGGCTTATTTTGTTTGGTGTCACAAAGTCTACTATTGATCCAGTTATTTGGAGCTGGGAAGGAAAGGGTCATTTTATACCAACAGATTGTGGAAAACAGCTTTTCCAAGAATGATGTGAAGGCACAATAGAAATCATTTGAAATTTGCAGGTCAGAACCACCATCTTCCACTCTAATTAGTGCTATAACTTTATTTTTGTTTTATATTTCCTTTCTCGCAATCACATTAAGTAGTTTCCAGCCAAACAGTTTCCATTTTATACTTCTTTATAAGATACACTCCCATATTAGATACGAGTCTTTCATTCCAGTACTTATTTTAAACCATGGTTTAGGACTTAAATTTCATTCTATGATCTCTGCCATATCCTTGCCTTTCACCCAAAGAGAATCAATAAAAACATCTCTTATATTCACAACTGTTTCAGTTTCCTTCCAATGATGTCATTCCCCTAAAGATATATGCCAGTCTCCCTGTAGGAGTCAGCATCACCGGATGCTATCCTGGGCTTATGCTTGGGAAAGATGGCAGTACTAGCTCTCTGTGCTGCCTCTGAGCTCCACCCTGGGGAACCTCCAACATCAAGATAGATTCCTTCCTCCCAGGGTCAGTATTGAGTGTCCTTGAGCTACCAGGGCTATTCTGTTCTTTTTTTTCAGCACTGTTTCCTTCCTCAAGAGGGGTCTAGCCACTTCCTGTCTCCGCCTTCTGCAGAAACTACATCCTTAATGTGCATCTCCACTGGGCCAATACCTTCTTTTTCTTCTCTCTGTCACATTTCTCTACTCTTTATTCTATGGGCTCTGGTTTTGATTCTCTTCTCTTTCAGACTGTTCTGTTGAGCACTTTTCTAGAATTTATGGATTTGCCTTTGTGGGGAGGAGGCTCATACCTATTGTATATTTTTAGTTCAGTAGAATTCCTTCTCTTTTACTTTCTCTTTTACCTTTTCATTTATTCCTCTCTATACTATTGAATCAAGTTTTGAACCTCTTCAACTTTAAAGTCAGGCTCTTATGCTTTGTAAGTTTGCTTTTTAAATTCTATTTTATTGGAATTGTTTATGCTTAGATGCTCTTTGAGAGGCCAAAACATATTTTTCAAGCCTTTTCATATTTTCAAGCATGTAAGTTCGCTAGTTAGTGTCCCACATACCCATAGCTTATGCTTGCTCTGACAGGAAGATAAACTTAGCCTTTTCTCTGCTTGTCATTAAACCAGTGCCATGAGGTCTCATGAGTTTTGGTTGGTATTGAGATATCAAGGTAAATATTATCCTATATTGCTTCATTTTCTTGTTTCTTGGGATAGAAGTTAAGAGCATAGCCTTAGAGGTAAGATAGACCTTTGTAACACAGGGCAAGTTTCTGAAACTCTGTAGGCCTCAGTTTCTTTGTCAGTAAAATGTGGATAACAACAGTTCCTATTGTGTAGCATTGTTATAAAGATTAAATAAAATGCGGGTTCAGTGTTTACTACATAATAAATACTCAATAAGTCCTAGTTCTAGTTATTGTTGGGATTACTTTTGCTAGATTGTAAGCTTCTTGAAATTGGGAATCATATCTCAAACTTTATTAAGTAATTAGTACTTAATACAAATTTATTATTATTCATTTATATAATAGTTATGTTTAGTGATAAGAATTACAGAAAATGAAACATATTGGAATTAAGATTATTAGATTTGATTCTGGTTTCTTTATATTATACTTCTTTATTTCACCTAAATACATGGGTTGCACTTAGATGCTGTTTTATTTCCTTCTCCTAATCTGACTTAAACATTTTTTTGGAAACATATTACTCATTTCTAAACTTTTTTTCTTTTCTTGCTGGGTGGGGATGGGAGGATCAGATTCAAATTCAACTAGTATTTTTAAGTGTCAGCTCTGTGTCAGGCTCTGTGCTAAGTGCTCAAACATACCCAGATATTATCTCCATTTCATAGATAAGAAAACCCAAGGCTCAGAGAGTTCAAGTGAATGGCCCAAGATATATAGTTAGTAAGTAGCAGCTATAAGAATGACATTACTTAACCATAAACCAGCAAGAAAGAACTTTAAGAGGAATATGACTAAATAGTAGGAAGAATATATATATATAGATTTTTGTTTCTTCAAAAGGGAGTGGGGAGGAGAGTCAGGGAAGTCTCTGTGAAGGAGCTGAAATTTAATCTTTGAGATGGCCAGTCAATCCATGAACAACAGAGTTGACTAATCTGGAACAAATATTTTTCCTTTCATTCTTTTCATTTTCTTAGTTATATATAATAGTTTATGTTTAGGGAATATAAATGCAAAGTAGATAAGTTGCCACTAATTAGAAGATGAGATGGTAAACATTGGAGAAAGGCGTTTTACTCAATGATATGTGGACTATGAGTACATTTACAGGCTTTAATATATAAAGAATAGAACTAATGGAAGAAGACCTACTGTCAGTATTCAAAACGATAGTACATATGTCCCTTCACCAAGTTTGGTTACAGTTCTCGTAATATAAAACTAATCCTTGAAATGCTTGGTAAATATGCTGATTCTGGGTACAAATGAATCCTCCACTTCTGAAAGCTTGGTGTGGGCTCCGATTTAGGTCTCCAATACATGTCCAGCGATTTCTGGCGCCTTTTTTGGAAATACACCATTTGGCATGATCCTTAGAAGAACTGAAATAAGATTGTCCAGATATCTTAATTGCTTTGATGTTATAGACGTGGTAAGGAAGGGAGCAGTTTGAAGGAAGCACTGGTTTGTTTCGCTGCCAAGTTTCTGCTAACAAGTGTGTCTTCAACTGTTGAGCCATCCAGGCTGCAGAAATGTCTAGAGTTTATAAGAAGAGAGATAGTGAGGTTAGTACTTAGATAAGTCTCTGAAAATATCCTTAGGAATGGACATCATCATTCACCCCTGATATGTGGATGTCATAAGCATAATAACAACAACATAATTGAAATAGTGATTGAGAGAATATTTTATAAATGCTAAAGTCATGCACATAAAAAATTATTACTATTAACTAAAACGACATTGGTGTCTGAAAATGTCTTTTTTCCTCCCTTCTTTTCTACATCTTCCCCTGAATAATAAGAATATTTCCTCTACAAAATCCAAAGTGAGTCCAACAGCAGATTTATATAACATATTGTTTAATGATGGTCTTTCATACCATCAGGAAAAGATTTAGACTTCGCAAAATGGAGGAATTTTTGTCCCTGGGCTGACTGAAGTGTGGTGAGGTGCCGGCGAGGGATGTTTGATGAGCTGGACCTGGCACACAGCTTGGGAATGTGGGTGAGCTCCTGGTGAAAGGTAGTTGGGATGGAACAGCTATAAATGTTTGGGTTGCAGACCAAGAGCTGAGAATCTGAAACAAGAAACAATCAAGAAAAATTCAGAATTAAGATACAAATGGAAATCTTGTTGATAATATAGATCTTTTATGAGTTAAAAAACAAAACAAAAATATTCCCTTCTTCAAGCCAACACCTTCAAATAATTTTGATTAAAATAGTTGACACTTATTGAGCACTTCCTACTTTCTAGGCATTGTTCTATGAGTTTTACATGTATTT
This sequence comes from Rhinolophus sinicus, assembly GCF_036562045.2. Taxonomy (NCBI): domain Eukaryota; kingdom Metazoa; phylum Chordata; class Mammalia; order Chiroptera; family Rhinolophidae; genus Rhinolophus; species Rhinolophus sinicus. The sequence goes on along the minus strand of NC_133756.1, from coordinate 47,752,582 downwards.
ACTAATAAATCCTTATTGTTAGGTAAGTTCTTTTGTCATTAGCCTCATTTTATAGATGAATTAACATAAAATTTATTTCGCATGCCCAAGGTCATAAAGCTTGTAACCGATGGAGCTGATATTCAAACCCAGGCAGTCTGGCCGTGGAGCCCAGACTGTTTTGTTTCTTTTTTCCTCTCCTATATGCACATATACAAAGGTAGAGAGCTTCCATGTACCAACCATGCAGTTTCAAGAGTGACTCATCGACACGCACAGCTAATCTCTATGCTGTTCAGCTGTCTAATCATTACATGAACTCCACCAATTAGACTGGGGTTTGACTTGACTCAGACATCCTTGCTTATAAAATGAAAAATGGATGCAAAACATTTCTAAACCTCTTATCTCTAAAAGCAAGTCACACTTTGCCACTATTTAGCAATTACCTAAGTAAAAATGATTGGTAAAACAGTGTTCTCCTCCTCCCCTACCACAGTTTTCCAAATCTAAGTATTTGGGCCATTTGAGCTTGAGCTCTCAAAGGAATACCATCTGGGGGCTGAGAGGGGTCAGGTTGGAGGCCTACAGGCAATATGCAATTTACATAATTAAAAAAATAAGATTGAGACCACATTTAAAAAGTAGGAAGTTTCTCTCTCTCTCTCTCTCTCTCTCTCTCTCTCTCTCTTTCACACACACACACACACACACACACACACACACACACACACACAGATTTCTGGTTACTCTTGAAAAATATGGAGCTCTGTAACGATTAGGTCTACATTCCTGCTGAGCTACAATATGATGGAGCTAAAGCTTTTGAGGGAAGCTAGGGGATAGTCAACACCCCAGTTTGTCACTATCCCCACTGCCCATACAATATCCATTGTTTTCACTCATTTCTGTTACCTGTCTGGCCCCTGTAAACATTTTTAACTACTACCCTGATCAAGTTCATAGAATTTATTGAAGGACCGGGAAACCAAAGTCCTGTAAGTGAGCTTGCTCAAGGTCTCACCATGGCAAAGCCAATATTAGAATTTAGGTATCAGAGGGTCTATGACTAGAGAAACAAATCAAGTGACAAATTTATTAATAATCCCAAATCCCTTCTTCAACATTGTTCTCTCTCTCTCTCTTTCTCCCTCCCTCCCTCCCTCCACACTCTAATGTTACCTATTGCTTCATACTGGTTGTACTTGAAAGTTACGCAGATGCCAGTTTGTCCATATTGTATCCCTGAGGACGGATACTCATAGCCTTCTTCAGGAATTGGAGGAAAGTGAGGAATAGAATGAATCAGCCAAAACCCCTGGACTTTGTTCCACAGCAGTAAACCTACCAAAGATAGAGTCAATACAAATAAATTGGAAAAACAAAGCTCCTTTTTAAAACAGAATTGAAAGTTGCAACATTTAAGTCCATTTACCCTTTGGGCTAATAGTTTATTAGGCTGATAATTACAATGATCATGCTTATTTTTTCAAACTCTTTAAAACCAATTCAGGCACACATTACATTGCCCCATTACTGATCATAGCCACCACAAAAGGGGATCACAGACAGCCACCCTGTGAAGGGTTCAGAGGAATTTCATTGGAACCACAAGGAAAATTTGTTTTGGCAGAATGCAAATTTGAGAAATTGGAATTTGACCTTGTTAAACTATGTAGTTACCTGGGAAGCTTCAGATATATACTCGTATGTATTCACTGCTAAGCAGCTAAGCTCTTTTCAAAAGCTTAAGAAACAGTTGAAAGAGAGAACATCAAATGAAGAAATGTACTTGCACTAATTTGTTGTAAGAAAGAGATGCTCATTTATCTATGGAAGAGTCACCTAATTCCCAACAAAAGAGGCAAAGAGAAAAGCCATGCTCAAGCATCGTAGTTAATTGTGTTTAGGAAAATATCTCAAGAGCAAAATAACATGAAAGCCAGAAAGGAAGAAAACAGAAAGATTTTCATCATCTTGTGACCTGGCAAAAAGAACCCTGTCCAATATGACTATTTATGACTATCTCTGTGTTTATAAATACATCAGGGTAGTTTGGTATGCTAACTAGACTTTTCCATTTGCATAAGGCCATGCAAACATAAAACATTCATGTTTGCCTTATTGTTAAGTGGAAATCAAATGCCTGCCAGTTATTTCTCTTTCAAAAACACAGTTTAGGGAAGCACTCTAGTTCTCTCTCGGTGTGTATAGAATCAATAACAGTATGTGGGTGGAAAATGTTCAAAGTTCGGTGACCTACTGAGCTGGATGACTTTCAGGGGCTCTTTTCTGCGTAAATGAGTGTGCTGTTTGGCTGTAATCCTACCCTCCTTGTACAAATGCCACAGGATGTCAGGGCACCTGTTGGCACAGAGAACTCCCCCGCATGACTCGGGGCCCCATTCCCTTTCCAGTCTTTTTTCCAAACCCTTGTAATAACAAACAGGATTGAGTGAGAGTGGTGGTAGGAGGTTGTTCGAAGAGAGGTTGGAAAATGTGGCATGTTATAAAAATTATTGGGTTCCATGCAAATAGGACATCAGGAGGCCAAGTTGACTAAATCAGAAGCTTTCAAAGCTCATGACATTTGACCACCATTACAAATTATTTTCTTAATCACAGGTTGCAAACTGGCAGCCCACAGGACAAATCCAGCCCACAATACATATTATTATGCTTGCAGAGTGTTTTTAAAATGTTGAATTCATTGCCAACGTTTAAAAACTAAGGAGATTTCTAACAAATACCAATTTTCAACGTCTTCTGAAAAATTGCATTCCTATAAGTCACGCTGAGTAGTAGCTGCCCCTTTAGAACAAGTACGTACCCTCCACTTTTCCAGTTATCTGCTAGTTCAGCCCACTTCACTTGCTGACATCACTTGCCTGTCCCTGAAGACATTTGACTTTGGAACCTTCTAAATACTTACTGTCATGAAAAGTCATTCATAATATATAAAGTTGAAGAAAATGTTGAAAAATAGTCATAACATTAGTTTTATAAACATGTTTTAAAATATGTGTTACAGAAAAGGTAGAAAGGGTTAATTTTGATTATCTAATGGGTATTAAGATTGCAGATTTATTTTTGCTTACTGGCATTTTGAATTTTTTAAAACTGCAACACATGTACATGCATATACATAGTTTATAAATAGAAAAATACCAAAAGTTACTATATAAAAGTTACTACACTATATTTTAAAAAGATATATAACAAAAATTACTATAATGTAAAAACTAATTAAAAATAAAATTTCAAAAATGCTTATTTCAAAGGGAACTATACACTAAAAGAGTAAATTTTACTTTATGTAAATTATACCTCAATACACACACACGCCTTTATATATATATATATAGACTGACTGGTTATTTCCAGTAGTCAGTGCATGGATTTCTGTTATAAAAAGCATATATGAAAAAATATGTTAAGAAAGTGAAAAGGAGACTACCAAGTCAAATTATGTAATTATAACTCGTGCTATAGAAATCATCTCATTTGTTAACTCAAAATAAATCATTAAAAAGGAAAGGTATCTTTTTAGTGTGGAATGTAAGAATATTCACAATGGAATGTTTAAGAAATGTTGATTTTTAGTAGGAAAGAAACTTTCATACCTTTGGCGTGTCCATACTTGCGGCTGTAATTCAAAGATTTGGGGATTCCATCATTGTACATTAGATAGGCTGTGCTGTTATTCTGCAGGAACATATTAGGGTTATAATGGCATAAATCTTCCACTCACAAATGCTCACAACATTTTTACCAGCTACCTGGGCTGCAATACAGAGCTGTCATTAATTCACAGGAGAAGTCATCCATTCCCCTGATAAGCAGCTTCCCCATCACTATGAATTCTGTGACATGCAAGACAAGGGACAGGATGTCCATTCTCAACCATGTGTGGCTTTGTCTTGTGTGGCAGGAGCCCTATGCATTGTGATGTGTATATGAGGGCAATATTCCTATTTCTCTTGGTTGTTTTGGACCCACGTTTCTGATTTGACAACCAGTGTATAATAAAGAAATTCTTAAATATTTGTTCAGGAAATGAAGTAGGAACAACCAGACAAGGATTACATCTGGGCTTTTTTCCATTGATATTATAGGCACAATGCAGAACTGGTTGTCAGGATCTGATTTTCTCTGCCTACTTTGTGCTTCACTGCTTGGTCATAGCTTTGTGTTTAATCAGGATTCTTCATTCTCTGCTCCCTCTACTTCCCTGATAAGGGAGGATTTTTCTTCAGTCCCTTTCTGTGTCATTTCTCCTTTCTAACTTGGTATTTCCCTGCGTAGAAAAAAATGGTGAAATTGAATGTGTGAGATTGGACTTCCTCTGGTAAGCAAAATACTAGTAAATTCTCCAAACAGTTGGCCAAATCTCTGAGTCAAAATGAAGCTATTATTTTGATAGTATCTCTTTGTCATGTTTTGGAAACTTGCTTATATTTGTTCTGTGTGGTTTCATTTCATTTGTGTCACGATGCAGTGACTTCTACTGAAGCCAATGAGGTCAATATTAAAAAACGTCAGTGACGTAATTAAAAGCAGAAAAGGACAACCTACCTCCTTAAAAATGGCCCTTACTTTTCTCTCAGAAAAAAGATAATAACGGAGTCTCTTACAGTTGCTTAATTATTTGATGTAACCTAAAAACATTTGTAAAAAAAGGTACAACGTAATCTGTGTAGCGTTCTTGGCCACTGCGCTTTAGAAGATTCATGAAACGAAGCTGTTCTCTTATCCCCGTTTTCCATAATTGACCATAGCTACCATTGGCATTCATATCCTCTTTTGGAGAACTCTGACGGTTAGTCATTCTATAAGCTTGTAGTGAATGTGGTAATGAGGACATTGTGTGTCTTTGGGGTACAATGTGGAGGGGCTCTGGGAAGATTCAATGAGAAACTGTATTCTTATAATGGATGAAGTTTATTATTCTCACCAGGTGTGGAACAGCCAGCTAAGTTTGTATGGATTGCAGCCCTAGTGGGAGAGAGGCTCTCGGATATAGAGGAAAGATCATAGATTTAAGAATAGGCAGGCGTCAGCATCTGCCTTTGGACAGCTTCATTCCTTTAATACATACGTTGGGTATTATTTTGACTATTGGATGTTGAAGAGGAGTGCAGCCTCTGCCCCGATTCTAGCAAGTGATATAGACAGGCAAGTACAGACAACTGCAAAATAGTTTGATAGGTGTTATTATGAACATGTATGGAAGGTTCTTACTTACAAAGGCAAAAGAAGGAAACAATTTTAAACACAACCCGCATGATGGCCAGGGTCACCTTGACATTTGAAATTTAAAACCGGTTGACCTGATCTAGCATTCTACTCTGTTAGAAGTTCAATTCCAGATGAGACAGTGGGGAGTTATGTTCTCATGGTCACTTCTGGCACATAGTTTTCCTTTCCAAAAAGCACCTAATCTCACCTAGATCTCACCCACTAGTGTTGTTCTTCTTTTGGCTCCGTGCCAATCAGACTTGGAAATCAGCCTCTTTACTGTCATTTTCTGCCTCAAATCCATCGCTCAAGGCATTGTGTGTGAACATGTTTCACTGAAGGTCTGAACAAAGACTGGTGTTACATTATCATGCTGACCTGCCCCCATCTCCCTTTATATTTCTTATACTTTTTAATCCCTACCTCCCATGTACCCCATTTTATATGGCAGAGCAGTTTAGCTCTCTTGCCCTTCTTGGCTCTGGAGCTACGTTTGAGGCTCCAAAGTCATTGTTCCATTCTGCCAAGTTAAGAACCATCTGCCCCAACTAAGGTAAATGACAGAGGTTTGCAATGTTGCTCCCCGCTGCTCCTGCCAGTTTCTGAGATGAGGAAGGGAACACTGTAATTGTTTATCTTCTCCTGCTGGGCTGTGCTCTGGGGGTCTTTATCCCTAACCGTGGAAAGTAGAAGCAGTTTTCATTTTACACAATAATCCATTAATTCAAAACAGAGTTGTTGCTGACATTAAATAATTTTTAAAGCACCTAGAACGGTGCTTGGCACATCACAGGGGTTCAAACAGTGTACAAATAAGTTTTGACTTTGTAACTTGGCTCTGAAGGCTGATCCCAATGGTAAGGAAATAAAGTGAATATCAGCACACACGGTGACAGCTCGCTGCATACTTTGAGTAAATACTCAAATATACATGTGCAGTCATGCTAGAGTCTATCACAGTCTTATTATGGGGATTAAATTCGTTAATATATGTAAAGGCCTAGCACATTGTAAGTGCTGAGTCACTTTATATATTTACTTCTCTATAAATTGTTGCTAGGGAATGCATACATGAGTATAACTGGATATTAATTATTGTTCGATTTTGTCACCCCTGGTTGGAAAGCGTATCTTGCCATTGAACAGCAGATGGTGTCTGTAACGTTGGGGGACTGCCCGCATACAGCCAGCAGGCCTCCTTACCTAGGTCTCTTTGGCTGGTTAGCTCACTGCCTGATGAAGTCCAGATAGCAGGTTGCATCTCTATTCAGGCAGTTTGGTTCTAGGGTCTTGAACTAGAGTCCTAGCTCTCAACCTACCATTTTGGAAAAGAGTAAGTAAAAGGAAGACTGTGTGGGACCCTTTACTTATGTCACCACCACTCATAACCACCATGGCATAAACAGCCCATATATAACTCCTGGCATATGGATCACAGATCTGCAGTTCATTGTAAATATTTCCACTAGAGGGATAAGATAGCAAGTACTGAGCAAATTGGCACAATTTGGCAGCCAGGAGATTTCAATATGCAATTAGTTCACATCTTGCCCAGTGATACTATTGGACATGGTGCCACATGTACCAATAATTTGGCATTGCTGTAGCGTCTGATGACATATTTCCTAAAGTCTTGCTCCGATTAATTCAGATTCTGAGCTAGCTTATTTCAAGTTGTTAGGGTTGGGGGGTGAGTAGGTGAGCAGTTAAAATCTTTTGGAAGCTTAGGATTCTGTTTTATGCATTTTATATGATTCAAATTAATAATTAACTATAACATACCTTGGAGGCATATGCTTGATACAGCTGTTCTAATGTCCTTCCCAAAACACTCTTGGTGCTATTCATTAGTTGCTTACTCCGCCTCCAGCTTCTGGTTGTAGAGTCTAGGTATAGGTACTCTAACCCAATCTTTCCGCTTTCCTTGTCCTGGTATTTAGGTAACTTATAAAAGGTAAACCTAGCAAAGGAAATAATTATGAATTACTAATATTTATTGACTGTAGTCACTGTGGTAAGCATTTAAATACATCATTTTATTTACGTTTCACAATAAGCTTCTAAGGAAAGGGATATGCTCAAGCTCTTTGCTGTTTTTTTTTTTCCACCCTTATTCTTACTCATTTCCGGAGAAGGAAATGCAAACCTGACTGGACACATTCTAAGACATTAACTGGCGTGGTGAGTGGGGCCCCTGAAGAGGAAGTCCGCGTACATGGAGAATGCCTCTCTCTGTTGTTTCCACAGTCCGTGTGGCTAGAGTGGGGAGAAGGCCAAGGCCCCAACCTGGACTGTAGAGGTCTTGGATGTGTTTCTCTTCTGCCCTTGGTGCTTGGCATGTTCACCTTTGCAACTGGCCGGCTGGGTCTACCTTCCGGGTAGGTAGAGGGTCCCTTGAGCCTCTGGCCTCAGCCACATTCTTCAGTTCAGTGTATCAGAATGCTATGCATTGAGGATTCAGGCCCAAGGCCGGCTAATTCAGTAGACACTTTGCTTTCCTTTACTATTGTCTCTCATTTGGATATCGCCTTTGGGTATCTCACAGGGAGGAAAGGGGACTGGGTCCATATAGCATTGGGAATTCCTTGGATCATCTAGCTGAGGGTTTCTCAATGTACTGTATTCATATTTTGGGCCCCCCTTTGTTGTGGGGACTGTCGTGTGTATTGTAGCATCACTGACCTCCACCTATTAGATGCTAGTCGTACTCCGTAGTTGTGCCAATCTAAAATGTCTCCAGCTTTGTTGAAAGTCCCTTGAGGGCAAAATCACCCGTGTCTAGACAAGTACTCTCTAATAGCATAAACCCAATAATTAACCCTCAAATCACTCACAGTGAAGCAAACATTGTAATGCATTCACAATTACCACACAATAGTGTCTCAACTGCCCATAAAAACTTCTCACGCTTTATTTGGTTCTCTTCAGTCTTATGCTTCTATTTCACTAAACTCTTTCCTGCCCTTCCCATGCTTTCTCACTCTCAGGGCAATGTCCTCACATGTGACAGGAAGTGAGAAATTATTCTTTGGAGGCGACTATGATACTCTGCCCTTTAAGTTTCACAATAAATTGCAGCAGCTTATGACGTCTGTGTCTCACTGTCTGCTCAGCTGAGAATCCTCCAGATGACTATTGCTAAGTAATACGTCCATTCAGTTGAGGCAAAAATAAATTTTATATACTGATCATGATTTGATGGCCCACTGGTGAAGGGTGTGTGCCCTGTCCGTGTGCCATGGCACACCAGTTGAGAACTAGTGCTTTTAAATCTTTTTCCTGGGAGATCATCTCCAGTTAGATGCTGAAGATTCTCAAATCAATTTCTAGCCTAGACCTCTATGCTGAGGCCAGACACCTTCAACTTCATGTTTTTGAAACCAAGTTTATAAAATTTCACTCTAAATCTCCTCATCTTCTGCTGTGAGGGAACATATCCACACAGTCACAGAAGCCAGCAATGCAAAAATCTTTCTTAACTTCTCCCTCTTTCCTATGACCCTCAGCCCATCCATTACTAAGTCTTCTCAGAGTGCTTCTTCCTCTGTATTTTCACGACCACTGCTCTAACTTGGGTCCACACCTCTTCTCACCTGTTAATGCTGCAAAGGTCCTGTTGGTCTCCATGACTCTAGACTGGTCCCCAGCTGGCTAGCCTTCACAATACTGCCAGTGGGTTTTCTAAAATGCATATCTGACCGCATCACTTCCCTGTCTGAAGCCCTTTGGGAGCTCCCTTTCAAGGTCAAGTTCAGACCCTGCAGCTCAGTACATGAAGGCCTTCATGATCTGGCCCTCCCTTATCTCTCTAAGCTCACCTTCTGACATTTCCTTGCATTTTCCTGAAGTGTGAGCAATACTGCTTCCAAACTTTCCCATTGCTTCTTGCTTCTGAACCTCTTCATTGCTTCTTTATTGCCCAAACTGGCCTTGCATCACCACTGCTTTTCTAGCTAACTCATATGTGTTCTTAAAACTTAGCTCCAAACTACTTTCTTAGAGAAGGCGTTGGGGCTCTATGCTCCCCAGTGCCCATCTACACCCTTACCACATAACTACGAGCTCCTTGAGGGCAAGAACTAGGTTTTGTTTATATTTGTATTTTCAAAAGTCTGTACAGGGCCTGGTAGGAGTTCAGTAACTGTTTGCTGAGAGACTGAGTGAGTATGCCTATGTTCTTTAGCCTGAAGTTTATTTATACAAAGCTTGACGCCAACCATAATGGCAAACCAAAATATCCGAATTAAAGAGTGAAAAAGTGATCAAAGCTCTAGGGGAATCCATGACTATGATACAATATTGTGTTTAGTCTCTTTGCCACCATGCAAGGGGCCAGTGACCTACCTCCCATTCCCACAGCTGCCTGTGCTACCTAGTATTATCGAGGTTAACCAAATAGTGTTGTGTACGATCATGCCCTCTTTCTTTCTCATTGTCATAAGGAGAAGCGCAAGCTCCAGTGTCAGAAAAACACAATCCACCTTCTGTCCTTTGTCAGTCTCTAAAAGGATGTTGGAAGGGTTCTGTTAGGAAAGCCACAATGCAATTAAAGGAAATTGTCAACTGAGAGAAGCTCTACCCCACATCAGTGGTCACAGTCTTTCCTGCTGAGGGCAGTGAGTCAGACCCCCAGCGGCTACTAAGCTCTTTGTCATGGGGAAGCTCCATCACGCAGAAGTCTACCCCTATCTGGATGTTTGGCCTATTTACACACTTTAATTACCTTTCTTTCTTTCTTTCTTTCTTTCTTTCTTTCTTTCTTTCTTTCTTTCTTTCTTTCTTTCTTTCTTTCTTTCTTTCTTTCTTTCTTCCTTCCTTCCTTCCTTCCTTCCTTCCTTCCTTCCTTCCTTCCTTCCTTCCCTCCCTCCCTCCCTCCCTCCCTCCCTCCCTGCCTCCCTCCCTCCCTGCCTCCCTTCTTCCTTCTTTCCTTCCTTCCTTCCTTCTTTCTTTTTTTTTTTTTTGCTTTGAAGTACAATTTTCTTTTTCTTTTTTTCTTTTATTCTTTTTTTTCATTAGTTTCAGGTGTACAAAACAGTGTAATAGTTAGACATTTATACCCCTCACAAAGCAATAACCTGCCTCCCCCAATCTACTACCCCTCTGAAACCATATATAGCTGTTACAATTCCATTGACTCTATTCCCAATGCTGTACTCCACGTTTCTTTTTAAGGGGAGAGTTGGGTTGGCAGTCTCCTTAGGAACTTCACAGTAAATCAATTCGCCTCTGATACTCTGGCTTTCTATTAATATTTGCATGCACCAATCCTTCCATTTCATCTACTTACCAATCCACAGCTTTACCTTCTTCATTTCTGCACGATATTGTCGCCTCCAGGACCCCAAAGAGGCCAAGGAAGAGCAAAGCCAGGGTTTTTCTTAGCAGTCTTGCTGTCATTTTCTACCTGTCGTCTTTATTCTGTGCCACAGCGGGAAACTTTCCCCACAGATTGTAGAGTCTGAGTTTCAAGTCTCTCTCAGGCTGTGGCAGCTCTAACATTTGATTCCACTTACCTCTGCTATTTAAGGTTCACGAATTTTCAGAATGGGAAGAATTCCCTGTAATCCTGTGATTCTGTCACCACATGCCAACGTGACTCCAGATGCCATTGTGCTGAATTGTTGAGTGGTTTGCAAAGTCATCAAAAAGCCCTAGAGAGAAAAAAAGGATGTATAGTTAACCCTTTGGAGTGAATATTTTGTAGTATGAAGTTCAGTAGACAGGGCAATTCCATGCTGATAAGTCCATGTTGAATTAAATATTTTTCTTTTTTTCCCCATATGATTGTCTCTGTATGAGTGACAACAAATGCCTGTGGTTCACCCATTAAACAAAACTGACAAAACATATGGCTGAGTAATAATTAGGATCGTTCACTTGTAATAGTCTCTATCTTAAAGAAACAGTTCCTAAAGGGTACTTCAAAGGGTTGTTTCAAAGGAAGAGCAAATTCAGTTGTAGTTCACCAAAGATGTTTACACATCCTCTCCACCTCCTGGTTTTAGCCAGTTAACATGCTGCTTTACTTCAGAGGTCTTCGTGTCCAATTGGCTGTGATGCAATCAGGTAAACATATTGACCGCTCACTCTTCAGGTCCAATAAAAAAATGTTACAAACATCTGTTTTACCCAAACTATTCTTTCTCATTCTTGACTGAATCTGAAGGTAAAGGCCAAGAGAAAATGGCCCATTATCTTAACAACTATAAAAAGGTGAGACCATTCTCTTTTTAGAGGAAGGGAGGGATGGGTAGATAGGCATATGAAAGGAATTTCTTTAAGTGAATGATGCTTTTGAATCCGTTATTAAAAATGCTGTTACAATAAATAGCAGTTTACCTCATGCCTGGAGATCATTATGGCTCTGATCTGTCCCTGTAATTATGGATTCGGGTCAGAGTCACTTAGGAATTCAGACCAAACTGGATCCTTGCAACTCGGATCAATTCTGTGGTTAAGCTGGAGTTGTTCAGTGTTCTCAGGGTTCATCGGAAGGGGAAGGCTTGGGTTCTATTTCTCCTAAGACAGAGTTTTGTGAGGAACGTCTGGACCACCCGCTCACATTGTCCAGTGGTGTCTGCATAACGGACAGAATTCTGGGCCTCAAGCCAAACCTGCTAAATTAGAATCCTTCCAATTGGGCTCAGGAATCTACATTTTTTTACAAGGATTTTGATAATACGATGTACACTAAACTTTGAGACTTGCTGTCTTGAGGCCAAGGCTATGCTATATCTGGTAGATTCACAATCTACCAAACTGGTAAACCAGGAAACATGTTTCTGACTGTTTCTCTATGGGTTTCTTTCTTTCTTTTTTTTTTTTTTTTTATACATGTTTTTACTGCATTCAGAAAAAGAAAAGTATCTCAGCAACCCTAACCTTTTCATCACTTTCTAAAAATTTTCATAGCATTAAGTTTATTTTTCTAAGTTGAAGTGAAGTAAAATTAATTTCATTTGTCTTGTGATACGTTTTGGTATTACAATGGTAATAGCTGAGTGCACCAGGCATTTAGAGACTATAAGTACCTTGTTTTCAGTTATGTAGGCTGACAACAAACAACATTTGTTGAATAAAATATAAAATAATTCCTGTTTTCTCCTCATTACATGCTTAGCACAGTGCCTGGCAAATAGTAAGTGCTCCACAAATGTTAACTAATATTATTTTACTGCAACCTGAGCACTTCCTGTGATTGGACTGGGGGACATCTGTATTAAGATGGTTTTTGCTAAGTCCAATTTTATTTCAAGGTCTGGGAAAACGCTGTTAGGTTACTTTCTTGCAGATGTCACTCTTAGTAAGCTTTCTTATCTCCCATTGTTGCTGACGTGATTGTGCCGACTGTCAATCGACAACCTTCCTTATACAATCACTAGGTGTCAAACACTGGGGAGCTCCAGGGATTTCAGCATTACCCGAAAGCCTAGATTCCAATGTGTCCCAGTTTTTACTAAAAACAGCAAAGTAATGTTGTGGAAAGAAACAGTGAATTTGATGGATGGAGAAAATGCAAACTGGGCAGAATTTTTTTTCCACAATATTATCCATTTTTGAAGCTCAAGCAGTACAATATTATGAAAATACCATTTCTGCCTCATAACACGATTGCTTCTAAAAATAGTAGAAAATCCCTTCATTGTAACTTGCCAAAGCATAGTGAACATGGAAGAGTTCTTCACTTGGTAATGGCCTCCTTATTTTATGGTTGAAAGTTTGCATTCATTCATCCAATAATTCTAGAAATTCTCAGCTTGGAATTGTGCCTTTTCCATATTTGTTCTATCACATCTTTCTAGTACATTTTATGTTGCATTCATATATTCATATATTCTATCTACTGTGTTTCTTAATCCTTGATTAATCCTTAACTAATCCTTGATTCTTTATTCGGATCTATCTTCCAGTTCTCTAATTCTCTCTTTGGCAACATTAATATATTACTTAATCTATTTCTTCCAAAATCTAATTCTTTCTTCAGTTGCATTTAATCTGTTTCTTAATCCACATATTAATGCATTTCTAGAAGTTCTACTAGCTTCTTTTTCAAATTTACTTTGTCTTTTTTTTGTGGTCCTTTGTTTCTTCCCCAAGAGAAGACACACTGTATCTCAAGAAAAAAAATATGCTCAATCTTCTCTTTTATTTCTGTAAAAGTATTAAATACATGATTTCATATTTTGTGTCTGATAATTTCACTATCTGAAATCTTTGCATGTCACACTTTGCTATCTGTTTTTACAACTCTCTCTCATGGAAACTTCCTACTGTGTGTACTTTTGATTTGGTGCTGTGAGTTCATGTTCCTTGAAGCTTTATTTGTGAGAATTTTTTGAGATTGAGACAAAGCTGAGTTTTTCCAGATCCTGGTCTGTGTTGGCTTTATCAAAGTTTCGACATCCTGTGAGGACACCTGGGAGTCAGGCTGCCGGCTTTACTTATTTATTTTCAGTAGCCTTTTGAGGTATGGTTTACATACCATAAAACTTATCTAAGTTTAGCTTTATTTTTGTTCAGAGTTTTACAAGACTGGTGCTGTATGGCGTAAAATCTAGAATGTGACAAACTAAGGAAAAACGGAATGTACTCATTGAGGAAGGAAAGGGAGGAGACTTGAATTATTCTGATGAAAAGGAATCAGACAAACAAAATGACTCAGGTATTTGTAAAATAAAGAAGTGTTCATTAGAAAGATGGTTAAAGGACCACTATACTGTACATCTGAATCTAATATAAAATAATATTGGATGCCAACTGTAACTGAAAAAAAAAAAAGAGACCAACAGTAGCACGCCCACGTGGAACCCAGGCTTTGTAGCTGTCTGTTATGGAGTAGAGCAAAATAGAGCTCTAAGGAATTGAAGCTTGAGTTCAAGCTCCAAGGAAACACACGGACATTTTTGCACAATAATAATAAACTGGCTGCGTAAACCTTCATGAAAGGGGGAAAAAAATGTGGTTAAAGGAAAACATAAGTAGCATACATAGAAGAGGGCCAGAAAATTTTATTTGGTTAATTCCTACTGATCATTCAGGTGGCTTCGTGAATGCCAGTTCCTCCTGGAAGACATCCTTGGTCTTTCTCAATCTGGCTTAAGTGTTCCTGCAATATAGCCCCAGGGCTCACTACAGTTTTTTCAATCACAATGTGTTCTAATTACTTGATTTTTTTTTTTTTTTTTTTTTTAGGCTTATTGTAGAGAGCAGAGGTCAGCAAACTCCTGTGAGCCAAATCTGGCTCGCTGTCTATTTCTATAAATAAAGTTTTATTGGAACACAGCCACACACATTCATTTATGTGTTATGTATAACTACTTTTTGCTATAATGGTAGAGCTGAGTAATTGCAACAGAGATCACAGAGCCTGCAAAGCCTAAAATACTAACTTTTTGATTCTTTACCAAAAAGTTTGGTCTAGTGCATAATCTCTATTGGGGCAGAACAGTGTCTACCTTGTTTGCTGTGGTATCTCCAGCATTTACCATGGTGTTTGTCACCTAGAAGGAGCTAAATAAATATAAGTGAATGTAGGGATTGAATGAAAAAAAAGCTGAAGAGCCTACTATTTTGAGGTTATGCAGAATTTAGAAAAAATTAAATCTAATCAGACAAATAAATAAAAGTGATTATGTTAGTAAAATCCCATTATAAAGAACTTCATTATAATGTTATGTCAGGGAAGCAGCTGGATATAGTGAAAATAATCAGGCAGACCTGGGTTCCATGCCTCCCCTGCCTCTCATTAGCCATGCAGTTTTAACCAAACTATTTAACATCATGAGAGCATCTGCTTCCTTTTTGAAAGGTGGGATTTGTGATCTGTACCTTCAGAGCGTGCTATCAGGATTCAATGAGATGCTGTGTGCACAGACGCTGATACATAACTGACACTCATTAAACGATGGTTCCTTCCCACCTTGTTTCCTTTTCTTCCATGATGCACTTACTTCTTTGTTCCTACAGATGGACTAAAAACAGTCCTTTGTAATATGGTTCCAATGACCACAAATAAGCCCACATCACTCAGGTTTTCAATGGTCCTTATCCAGATAAAAGTTAATGTCCAGTTCAAACATAGTGCCTTGTTACCAAAGGCATGAAGCTGAATTTTCATCCTGCCCCAAAGGGTAATCACTCTTCGAATTTCCCTTTACTTCAGAGCTTAAACATCCGTGCAATAAACACAGAATCCGTCTGAGCTTAAAATTTCCTGGGAATTAAAAAAAAAATGACTAAAGTGCTAAAAAAAAAAAGGATGGTTTGGGCAGGGGCATCTCTCGGTGTTGAGTACATTCTCCCTAATATAGTGTAAGTAGAATAAGACTCTTCCATCTCAGCAGAGCTCTTTCTGTTGTATCAGTCTGCCTTCCAGCTGTGTGGCTTTAGGCAACTCACTTAACATCTCTGAGCTAGTTTATTTTAAAATAGGATTCTTTCCACCAAATCAGAGGGTTTTGTGAGGAATAAATAAGATAATGTAGATCTTAATGGGTAGAAAATTTTTAAATGGTGTAGAAATATAGGTTCCTGCAGAAGCATGGCCATTTTCCTCCTTCTGTTGATATCAGAATGCTTCTTTCTTCTCCCTAGTGAGTGGAGGGGCTAGATGTGAGGGGAGCATAGAGACTCTGAAGTAGTGGGAAAGAGCATGTCATTGGGGGCAAATGGGCTAGGTTTTCCTCCTGCATCTGTCAGCTAGTAACTATGTGAACTTGGCAGGTTACCTAACCCTAGTGTCTTACTTTGTCAACCTTGGATAACACACCTACTTCACAGTGTTTTTGTAAAGAAAATATATGCACATTTCCTGATGCATAGCAACCCCTCAGTAAACGGTAGCTACTATTATTTTAATTTTCAACACTTGTACATTAGGAAAGAGGTATCTTTCAGTGTACACGGTTCAGTGAAGTTTTCTTCCAACTGCAGTTTTGGAGGTCGTCATCAATTCTTTGTTGTGGGGTTTCCTGCTCCCGATCCTAGAGGCTCCTGGGGGCCTTTCCTCTTCCCTACCCTAAGGCTGTTGGTGCTGTAGAGAAGCTGGCAAGAAAATGAGTGTTTCCCCTGGCATTTAGTGATGACTCTCTCTTCCTTTGTAACAGGCAGAAGTATGACAATAACTAAGGACCTGTAAATAGAGTCCTTACTAAGCAACAGGTCACTCTATCTTTCTACCATATTATGCATATGAGCTGTTACACTGTACTTGAAACAAGCGCTTGACAGATCTCTTTAGAGTCACACTTTGAACATAACTCAGGGCACATCCCCCCTGCATAGCAAAAATGAGCCACTCTACAGCCTAAAGCAACATGACTTTTTCTACTAGATATCAGTATTTTTCTATCTGACATTTAGTATATCCTAGGCAACCAAAAAAATACCAGCTGCCTCTAAGGTTATTATTCATCATTTTTGTTCTTATTGTTACATATTGTTAAAAACCCACTAAACTGACATTAATATTCTTCATCTGAGTGCTCCTTTTTCTTAGATTAGTTCGGCATTTTTCTCTGAAGGCTTTTTGTTAAAAAATGCATAAGAAAATAGCTAGGCAAAGAAAAAACCTGGGCAGAGAATTGGATGAGCTTCTCCAGCACTTCCGAAAGACAGACGGAGAGGCTGTCTCCATGCCTTCTACCACAGCACACTGCAACAGAATTGATATTTATACTTGTGTGATGGGTCCTAAATAGCTAGCACTTTCGTAGTTCTCTATGTTATGGAGGGTAGAGATAATATTTACAGTAGCTCTTCTAAGACTGGAGAGAAAATTCTAGTATTTTAAAATTTAAGTTTATAAAAGTTTTCTCTTATCTTCCTTAATATTTTTCTGTCTCAAAGCCACCCACTGGGAACTGTGTGAGTTAAGACCCCAGGCTATGAACCCTTAGACCTGAAGTGACAACATGCCTCACTTTCAATATGACCTGGAAGTAAGAGAATACGCACTGTCTCGTTGTAGGAGTGAAACTCCATAAGATTCATTTAAAATCTCTGCGAGTTCCCTCCAACATTACTTGCGGGCAAATAATGATTCTCTATCCCTTTCTATTTCAAGACGTGTCTAAGAAAAGGAGATTTTCTCTTGTGTAGAGCCAGGTGAAGATTTACTCCTGCTTACATTTGATCCAGAGTATTAGTCCAGGAAATTGAGTGTCTTTCTGTAACTGTTTCCTCAAGCCGCAGGAGCCTGGGGAAGGAC
Organism: Rhinolophus sinicus; assembly: GCF_036562045.2. Classification (NCBI taxonomy): domain Eukaryota; kingdom Metazoa; phylum Chordata; class Mammalia; order Chiroptera; family Rhinolophidae; genus Rhinolophus; species Rhinolophus sinicus. The sequence goes on along the minus strand of NC_133756.1, from coordinate 47,735,157 downwards.
AAGGCAGAAGTAGGCAGAAGGAGGCCTCATCATAGCCGCAGTTTTCAGTTTTAGCCACCTTGGCTCTGGACTGCTGTGCAGTCCAGGTATTTATCTCTAATGGTAACTGGAAGGACCCACTGATGCAAAATTTGACATATCATTATTATTTACCAATAAAATGATAGCTAACATTGATATGACACCCACTATTGGGCAGCCACTTTTCTAAGCGCTTTATATCTGATCGCACGTAATCCTCACGGCATCCTGAGGGATGGGCGCTCCTATTATCCCCATTTTATAGATGGAGAAATTTGCCTCTATTCACAGAGCCAATAGGTGGCAGAACAAAGATTCACCCCTGGCCTGACTGAGTTCAGAGCCCAGGGCCCATTCTCTTAGCCTCCTGCCCACCCTCCAGATGCGAGCAACCTTTGTATTTTACTGGATAGTTATCCTGGACATGGATCTCTGCACCACACTGTGCATTACACACAATAGGGTTCTGCCACGTACTTTTGATTTCTTTGACTACGGAAATGAGGGAGACACTATGGAGGAGAACAACTGTGTTGAACATCTGTGTTGTCAGTCTTCGCTGAGAGACTCTTGGGCATCCCACACCGTCCTTGTTCTAGTCTTTTCCAGCCTCAGAGAGTTATGTCCTTTTTATTCTGACTCGTTGCTCAGTAAACTTGATTACTCAAGGCTTTTCTCGGGTGCCAAGGCCTTGTCAGGAGCTTGAAAAGGAGACCTGGCCTCTCTCATGTGGGTCCCACATGAATACCACGATGGCAGCGCTGTGCTGGAGCAACGTGAACACGTTGTGCTGCATCGCTGACTGTCGCCACTCCATTCTGCTCTTCCTGGGCTTTTTTTCTCTGGCCATCTCTGCCTGGGATCTACAGGCTACGGTGATCAGAGGAAAGAAGGGGCCTTCCCCACTTTCCCAGAAGAGGAACTCCTCGACTGGGGTCTGAGCTGAAGCAGCTCTTCTTGCAGTGAAACCTTTGGGGTACTTTTATTAACTACTCTGTGTCATCACACGGGGTGAGGTGGTGGTGCATTCATTCATTCATGACGCATTTATTAACACCTGTTCATGGAGGCGCTATGCTGAGCAGTGCGGTTGCCATCACAACTAGGATAAGAATTGTTCCTGCTTTCATAGCTTATCATTTCTGAAGAAATCAGACACATAATGAGGCAATTACTATACAATTGATGAAGACTTTGATAGGCAATAACAGTATTTCGGGAGCACATAGAAGGGGCACTCACTCCAGACCTGAAGAGCTGGGGCAGATTACATGGGAGAAGTGGCATCTGAGACCTGAAGGTCACATGTCTCAGGGGAAGAGGTTGGTAGTCGGGTAGCGAGGAAGAGAAAGAGTGTTCCTGAAAGAAGAAATGGCAAATTCAAAGGCCTACCGGCAGATAAAGTGTGCAGAGGCTGAGTAACTGGATAGCTGAAGCAGTTTGAAATAGGTTGTGGCAACATATGGAGCTGGAGAGGTGAGCGGGGGTGAGGGTATGAAGGATAGCTATCATTTAATCTTTGTATGTGACACATGGGGACCACTTGCTTTCACAGACTAACCTACTGTACCTTGGGTATTTAGTGGCAGGGGATGGGGCTGAGGAATAACATTTTTTTTAGTCCTGCTGAGTTCTGGGGGTGATGGATGGTCTCAGAGACCTTTGGTCTTGGCTCCCAGCCCATACCATTCAGGGACTCCAAGCGAGTCAAGTTCCTCACTCCCTCAGGTAGAATCTTTTGTTGCTCAAAACATGTCAGAATCTTCCTCCTGCTGCTGCCATCAGTGCTCTCCACCCCCAAAATGGATGCCTTTACTCCAGGTCCCCTCTGCTATCTCTGCTACTGCTGCGTCTGACGTGGCCACTGGTGCTAAGGTGGACCTCACTGCACCACTAGGTATTCGGAACTGAGCAGGCCTTTCACACTCACCAGCAAACCTACAAGAAGGGATGGTTATCTGCATTTGTACAAATGGGGAAACTGAGGCTCAGAGACAACAAATTATTTGTTGCAAGTCACAGAACTATAAGTATGAGGGGACTTTCCAAGAGTTGTCCCTTAAATGTGTCCCTCCCACAGAGGAAGGACCAAACTTAGACACTACACATCTGGAGGATATGTTCAATGATCAAAAGCAGCATGACCTACCCAGCTCTAACTCCAAGATTTAAGACAGCCTTTCATCCTTCACTTTAAGAATATAACAATCATTTCTGATATTGGCTAGTATTATAAAATTTTATCCCAGGGGACCTGGTGATTTTTTTAATGCAAACAGATTTTTAGGCAGTGCTTGGCATATCTGAGCATATCGCATATGTGCGATGGGCAGGTGAGTTTCTTTCTTTGTGCTCTTCCCTAGGCTCTCACTGCTTGTTGTTTTTGATTTACTTTTTGTCCCTTTCTTTCATTACCATTTTAATGTTCAATTTTGATGCTATATATAGGTTTTTCTGTCCCCCTGCTCCTTCCTGCTTCTTCTCTCAAACACCAGTAAAGCTCAGGGACGAGTCTTGTGGATCCTAGCAGTAGAGATGGACAGATTAGCTAGCCAGGGCTCCTGCTTCAGACAAGGGGATTAATGAATCAATCACGAGGCTTTTATTTAAGTGTCTCTCCACTAAAAACATAGCTATCTCTGCAGCCAGATGGCCCTGGCTCTGCACTCCTGAAGGTAATCTGGACCCTGTCACTAATTACTCTGCTTCCTGGCAGCAAGTAGAAGAAATTTTCAAATTGTTTTTATTGATCACAGGACATTTTTCTCCAGACTATCACTCTCTATGAAAAAGGGGATATAATTATTTCCAGTCAACATAATCCAAAAATTTTTATACAAGAAAGGCAGTTTATATAGTGGTTACGGGTACACAATTTAGAGTCAACAGACCTGAGTGTGAATCCTTGGCTCCATCCTTTACTAGCTCTGTGAAGTAGGGCAAGTTGCTTAAACTCTTTGAAACTCAGTTTCTCCCTCTGTATAATGGGAATGTTAGTTCACATAGCTGTTATAAGGATGAAATTAGCAGGGATTAAATAAAACAGTAGTTTGGCCCACAAGATGGTTTTTCAAGAAAACCATCTATCTATCTTCAGGCCAATCTGATAGAGTTTCATCTGTTACTTGTGATTCCCTTTTCTCCATACAAGTTCTCATTCTTTTTCAAAAGTAGGACATGAGCTTGCCTTCATGAATGCTCTGATTCTCACCTTTTATAATTATAGTAAGTCCTCACTTAATGCAGGTAAGTTCTTGGAACTATGGAAAAACAAGGTATTACAAAACCATTTTCAGCATAGGCTAATTGACATAAACAAGAGTTAAGTTCCTATGGCTTCTGATCAATGTTATAAGAAAATGATGTTACTGGAAGACCTGCTGTATATGATCAAATTAAGGCTTAAAGAAATTGCAATTGGCTTTTTGCTTTCATTCCGTCTCCTTCAATAAGATGGCTATGTTTTCATTGCAGAATGATGAAGTGGAGTTTGTCCGAACTGGCTATGGGAAGGATATGGTAAAAGTTCTCTATATTCAGCGAGATGGAAAATACCACACCATTAAAGAGGTGGCAACGTCAGTGCAACTTACTCTGAGATCCAAAAAAGATTATGTGGATGGAGATAATTCAGATATCATCCCTACAGACACCATCAAGAACACAGTTCATGTGTTGGCAAAGTTCAAAGGAGTATGTTTTTTCATTTGTTTGATTTATTTTTATATTATTATTATTATTATTATCATCATTATCATCTCAGTCTTTTATTCTCTTTGCTTGGATCTCAACTCACAACATCTTTTAGGTAGAGAATCCTATTCAACAGTTTTACATGTTATCTCTTGATTAGCATCATTGGGAAATCAAAACCCTGAGCATATTTCAGAAAGAAATTTTATACATTTTTATCATGTATTTCTTTGAGTCCTATTGTGTATTTTTTTTCCTTTTAGAATACTGTGTATTTATATCATAGAAGAAAATACAATTTCTCTTCTTGGTGTTACTATAGAAGATAATCTTGGGCATGAGATACATTTTGAAATTTATTTGTCCAACTTTTAATGCCTTCCTAGTTTTCCCAGCTCAATGACTACTTAGTGTCCATATATGGTGGTAATTATACTCTTCAAAAAAGTCTTGGAACTGGTAGAATCTGATATTTCAGCACTTTCACCTTGGATTTCTTTAAGTATGGGTAAAGCTGTGCTGGACCACCAACAGAGTTCTGGGCAATTCAAGCTCATTTTTTAAATCTAGGGCTTAGGCCACTCAGCCACGTTACCACTTCTAAATGGGGGTTGGGAAGCTGGGTGGAAAAGGTGAAAGAATTAAGTACAAATTAGTGGGATCGCAAATTGGTGCATCCACTATGGAAAACAGTATGGAGATTTCTTTAAAACTACAACTACCTTATGACCCAGCAATTCCACCCCTGAGTATTTATCCAAAGAAATCCAAAACACTAATTCAAAAAGATATATGTTCCCCTATGCTTACTGCAGTGCTATTCACAGTAGCCAAGATATGGAAACAACTGAAATGCCCATCAGTAGACATTGGAATAAGAAATTGTGGTACATTTATACAGTAGAGTATTACTTTGCCACAAAAAAGAATGAAATCTTACCATTTGCAACAACATGGATGGACCTGGAGGGTATTATGCTAAGTGAAATAAATCAGACTGAGAAAGACAAATACCACATGACCTCACATGTGGAATCTAAAGAACAGAATAAATGAGCAAATTAAAAAGAAATAGACTCATAAATACAGAGAACAAACTGATGGTTGCTAGATAAGAGGGGGTTTAGGAGGATAAGTGAGAAAGGTGAAGAGATTAGGAAATACAAATTGGTAGTTACAAAATAATCATGGGAATGTAGGCTATAGCATAAGGAATACAGTCAATAATATTGTTAAAAACTATGCATAGTATCAGATGGGTACTAGACTTATCGGTGGGATCACTTCATAAATTACTTAAATGTCTGACCAGTATTATGCTATATACCTGAAACTAATAAAAAATAATATTGAATGTCAACTGTAATTAGAAAATAAACATAAATAAACAAAATTTACACACAGAAAAACAGAGTGAAAACAGATCTTTTTTAATTTGTAAGAAGTCTAGAAAGACAAGAAATGTAGACTGGAAAGATTCTTTTCTCATGCTTTTGTATGAAATCCACACCCATAGTGCATGAAATGAACAAACTAATTGAAATATAAACTCTTCGAGGCTTATCTCCGCAGTGAACCTTTCTCTTGTTAATCAGAATGGCCCAGCAAGCACAGACAGGGCTACAGAAAAAGGCACTCTCTCTTAAAAAAATAAATTGAAAATAGACTTTTGTTCCACACTGAAAAAGAGGATCAGGTAACACAGATTCATACATTTTCTGTACCGTGTGAGAGGAGCAGAAAAGTGAAGGAATGGATCTGAATGTTGAAAACAATGTAAACTAATTCATTACAGATAGAATGACCATAAAATTTTTTATTCAAACCAGGACAATTTTTTTTTTTAAATTGAGGTATAATTGACCTGCAACATTATTGTTAGTTGCAGGTATACAACATAATTATTTGGTATTTGTATATATTGCAAAATGACCAATACAGTAAGTCTAGTTAACATCCATCACCATAGTAATAGAATTTTTTTGTGATAACTTTTAAGGCTTCGTCTCTTAGCCACTTTCAAATATGCAATATAGTATTATTAATTATAGTCGCCGTGCTGTACATTGCATCCCCATGACTTACTTATTTTATAATTAGAAAGCTTGTACCTTTTGACTTTCTTTACTCATTTCGTCTACCCTGCTTCACCCCTTGCCTTTGGCAACTACCAATCTGTTCTCTGTATCTATGAGCTTGGTTTTATTTTTTTGTTTAGTTTGCATTTTTGATTCCACATATAAGTGAGACCATACAGCATTTGTCTTTGTTTATTTGACTGATTTCATTTAGCATAATGCCCTCAAGTTCCAACCGTGTTGTCCTAAATGGCAAGATTTCTTTCTTTTAATGGCTGAATAATATTCCTCTGTGTGTGTGTGTGTGTGTGTGTGTGTGTGTGTGTGTGTGTGTGTGTATCACATTTTCTTTATCCACTAATCCATCGATGGACACTTAAGTTGTTTCCATATCTTGGCTACAGTGAATATGGAGGCGCATATATCTTTTCATTTTCCAAACCAGGACACTTTTCAGAGGGAAATAGGATGCTATTAATAATCATTCTAGGGCAACAAGTATAAAATGTCTCATAAATGTCAGAATGATCCTGGGGAAACCTGTACAAATAGTCTATCTTAATTATTGACAAAGCCATAAATCATCTGTAGACTGTGCTAGGACCATACAACTTTGCCTAGAGATTAATATGAAGAATTCATGTGGATGTTGGGAGCTGCTTTATGAGGGTGGAGAGCTGGGGAGGGTCTATAGAAGCCCAGTTTGCAAAGCAAGAAAGCTGAAGTGGCCCTTCACTAACTTGTTTCCTTGGGAAACTCGGAGGACTGCTTGCCAACCTCATAAAGAGACCAGAGTGTAGTGGAGCATATTGTAGCACTACAGTCGGTATAGGTGATGAGTGCACTCACCGTCAGGAGCATCTGAATGTTAAGTTACTCTTTGCTCATCCACAGATTGACACCGCCTCTCTGGCGAAACAGGTTTCCTGCGAAAACAAGATAGTCTCACTTTGGTGTTGGTGACCTAATATTAACTACACTTAGGAGCCCTTGTGAAAAATTGGAATAACGATCAATTCATCTCTCATGATTCTTTCTATGTTTCTCTGATTCTAAAAAAAGCACTTGGTCAAGAAAGAGAGCTCCACGGGTATTTAAAAATTATTTTTAAATAGTGCAGGGATTTCTGATCGCTGGCATTTTGTTTCTTTTTGCAGATCAAAAGCATAGAAACTTTTGCTGTGAATATCTGTGAACATTTCCTTTCTTCTTTTGACCATGTCACCAGAGCTCAAGTCCATGTGGAAGAAGTCCCTTGGAAGCGTTTTGAAAAGGTTACTTCACTTATTGGTGTTCTCAGTTTAATTTAAAAAATTGGCTACATGACATATGTTGAAATGTTACTGGAAACAATGTTTTTATTATTTTTTTCTAATTTTCAGAATGGAGTTAAGCATGTCCATGCATTTATTCATACGCCCACTGGGACGCACTTCTGTGAGGTTGAGCAGATGAGGAGTGGTGAGAAAATATTTTTCGTGCTTTAATTCTCAATTTCAGTTTTTTTTCCCTTCTAAATCACTCTGATTATTAATACTAAGGAAAACTGTAAAGAATTTTGAAGGCTTTTAAATCTGAGATGGGATTGAGCATTGTGACTTTAAATTATATTTAAAAACGATCTACTTTTTATCTTAAGAATATAAAAATGAAATAATACCTTTTGCAACAAATCTGGGAGTTGAGTGGGGTAGATCATTTTTATTACTCAATTTTGAGGTAAGGGGGAAAAAAGCCCAGGCTGACAAAAACCCAAATCTCTAGTACGTTTTGTACCATACGATGCTTTAATTATAATAACCTTTATAAGAAATATCTATGGAATAACATTCAAGTTTTCCTAACATTCATTTGCATAATAATAAAATCACTGATATTATTTCTATAAAAATGAACCTCACTTAAAATAGCAATGACAGTTATATAATCCTTGCTATTTATCAAGAATTTAAAAAATTAACTGTGGAACATAATTACAACAACACCAGGCCTGAAAATAGCACACAGCACTTCTGTTGGAGAGAACCCAATCACACAGCCTCACCTAACTACAAGGGATGCTGGGAAATGTAGTCTAGCCGTGTACCCAGGAGGAAGAGAAAATAGATTTAGTGAACAGCTAGCAGTCTCTGCCACAGGAAGGTTAAGAAGTTTGGGTCAAAAGAAGACTGAAGAGAAACTGTGCAGCTTGGTACATAGGTCATTAGCGACTTCCACAAGAATATTCTAGCAGTGCCCTGGAGGTGGAAGTGCCGTGGCCAAGTACAAAGCTCTGCTGATCATTATAAGAAAACAGGCTGCTTTTCACACGCTTGTTCTTTCCAGGAATTTCCAGGAGCTGTCATCAGCTTGAACTCTGGTCACCTGGCTACTGTAGTGTGAAAAACCTAGTCACCATAATCAGGCCCAAACCTTTTCTTTCTTCAGAAAGCTACAAAGCTTCAGGGTATTGCAATCATTGTGGCAGTGTTCCCAGAGCTCCAGCTTGGCTCATCTAGAATCCAGCGTCCCCCGATATCATGTGGGGCTGGCAAGGATGAGAGTAGGGGAAGAAGCCTCTGTTGCCTCAGTGGTAGTAAGCAGTATGTGTGTGCACACGTATATGAGTATGTATAACTGCCAGTGTTGTGTGTATGAAGATGACATTTGTACTCTGTACCTCTTTGGAGAGTAAGGATCTATATACTGGGCAGCAAAGTTCAATTCTTAATTTGCTTATTGTCCAATAGCTGAAACTGAAGTTGAATCAAGGTATAATCATTGTCATAAGGAAAGCCTTGCATAGGCTTTACTGACGACAATGATCATTATCACACACACACACACACACACACCAATCCACAAGGTGAAGGTTGTTGTTACAAACTTATAAGGGCTTTTTCTAAGGGCTTTTGGTGGTGTTGGTGTTGGGGGGGATTTCAGCTAGGTTGGTGGGGATTCTGTCCCCTCAAACACATGCATTTAATCAGACTTTCAGCCATGCAACTCCCAAAAGGAACTTTCCCAGAAGGATATGTGACTGGGTTTCTCCCAGTAGATGGGACTCATTCTTATCAATTAAGCAAACATTTATAGAAAGCCTACTGAATCTCAAGCACCATTTTACGCTCTGAGAATTGCTGTAAAATGCCCATTACACTGTTTCCTTAGTGAATCTTTTAAAGTTACATCGTTAAGTGTACTTTTAGCTGTTTCAAAGTCTGCTAGTTCCGTGGGAGAATCTAGAAGAGAGAAAGAAATTTGTTCACCCAAAGGAATGAAGACTTGTTATGTCCGTGACTCCCAAGTTCTGAGAGGAGAGCTAGGCTTTGCATATGGGATGCAGCCTGCTGGGTTAGACGTTACATGGAACCTGGTTCTTCCACTCTCTTTCTCTCATGTGTCCCTGTGAACTCTAAGCTTAGCCAAGCCTTGAAGCCACTGGGATGGCTGAGTCACAAATTTGAACTACATTGGCCCCCAAACCTCAGTGCTACTTGAATTATAATTCATAATTCTTTAAGAATCAAATTTCTCCCAATCTGATGTTAATTATAAAAATTCATCTAAAGCTCAGCTAAGTACAGGAATGGAAGATGGAGATGGATTTCAACTAAGAGATACTGTCTTCTTGTAGTGAAAAAAAAAAATCTATTAACATGGAGACCAGTTAGGGTGGGAGGATGGATTTAAGGAAGGGATGATGAAATTGAAGGTCTGGAGGAGAATAGATTGAAGAGATACCACTTCTTCTGGGCAGACAGAAGAAGTGAGATGAGGGCGGTGGGAGACTCAAAACAGAGACGGCCACTGACTAGAATTTCAGTTTATGTCCTTTCGATATCAAAACTAATATGCTCCTCAGTTCCTCCAAAAGAAGAGTTCTTGGCAAACCCAAGATCTTTTGAAATCATCTTGATTATCACCTAGTTGAACAAAGCCCAGTTAACTTCCTTCCTTCTGGATTATGTCATCTTTTCCTATCGAGAATTACCCAGAGGGAGCTTTCACTCTCTCTGCATGAGTTAAATGGACTCTCCAAGGTAAATGATATTTAACTGATCTTCACTTTTTCTAGCACTTTACAAGTTTGAGGTTTTCTACTAGAGTGATTTAATATAGTTTTAAAATATTCTTTTAGCTATTTGTGTCCTTTTTGGAGATGTTAAATGTGGAAGCAATTATCCTTTTCATGACAGGATTTTTTCTTAGCTCAGTAAAGCTTTGTGCTTTGTGACACCTGATGCGTAGGTAAGAAACCGGGCTTATATTCTATTAATTTGCAGTGAGTTTCTTCCCCTTAGAGAGCTAATGTGTAGGATGTATGTTTCTCTGAGAGATAAACCACAATCTGGTAAGTGTGTAGGAGGACTCTAAAAGCTAGAAAAGAGTATGTTCTAGCAAAGCGATATGTGAAAATCTTCCTTTTGCATTATTCCATAAATATGGCAGAAAGGCAAAAAAAAAAAAAAAAAAAAGCTGATTAAGTGGTTTAATGGGAAGTAACCTAGAAAAGGACAGTCTTTTTGATTCAATTACTTCTTGTTCGTCTAAATTGGAATCTTTTTTTAGAGTGTGTGAGGCATCATATTTTTAGTTGATGGGACCATGAATTTGAAAGGCTCAGGTTCTTACCAGTGTTCAGAAAGCTGGGGCACCGCCAACAGAAAAGATAAAATAAGCTCTCTGATTTCATCCAGAGTGTCTACTGCTTGCCAAGGGAAAAAATTCACATTCAAAGAGAATAGGTTTTTTTGTTGTTGTTTTTGTTTATAGACTGATGAGTGCACCAGAGGAGATGGTTTGCATTCTGCCAACACTGTGGCAATAGTTAACTGTCTTTGTAAACATGAGATATTTTATTTTGTGTGAAACTGAGGCCAAAACACATTAGAAAATGCAACTGCTTTTTCAGATTCCAGCAAGAAAGTAGATCATTTCAAAGTTGCCTAGCAGGAATCACACTCTTGGAATATCAATAAATATCATCCCAGAGCTGGAGGAGGTGAATAGAGACACCACATCAGAAGTAGTTTTCAGAACCCAAGGAAGCTTTCTGAAACATGGGAAATATTTACAGGTGGTTGGAGTCCAAAAGATAAAGGCAGTTATAGCAAAATCATCATAACAACTTTTATAGAACATTTTCTGTGGGGCAGTCATTCTACTCAGTCCCTTACATTTATTATTTTAGACATCTATCAACTCTAGGAAGTAGGTATGGTTACCATCTCCATTTGACAGATGATAAAATCAAGGTAGAGAGAGGTGATGCAATTTTCTCAGGGGAATAGTGCTCATAAGTTGAGGAGGACAGGCACAAAGAGCGCTGAGATTTGAATTCTGGCAATCTGAGTCTCAAGGCTGTGGACTCAACCACTATCAACACTGCGTCCAGGAATCCTTTCATGATTTAGATCATTAGAGCAGACAAAGCCTTATTGGCTTACATGGATGCTGGCGATTAAGGCCAGCTGTGTAGGGGAAAATGTAGGTAAAGCGTGCCTTTGGTTCTCCTTCACCTTCACTTTATCCCCTTTTAAGGGTTTCCACTATTTGTTTGAATCACTCTCCTGATTGCAAACCCATGTTCCATTTTTACAGGATTTTTTTTTTTTTTTTTTCCTGGAAGGGATGACTGTTTGAAATAGATTGATACTAGTTTATAAAAGTTTGTCACTCCTTTAAGGGGTCTTTGTATTTTGATAGGAGATTTTTAAGGAATATCAAGTTTTCAAGACAGGTAGGGCCATTTTTAAGAGTAATGGTTCAATTTCCAATTGAGACCAATGGGGATGGTATTTTTCAGTCTGAGGGTACTACCTGAGACCCTCAAAGCACACTGTGGAATGGGAAATGGCAATCTTCATATCTCCTGGAGAGGCGTCTTATTGTAAAGAAATGGGGAGAGAGTTAAAGGATGGAGAAAATATTGTGCATGGGGAGTGATCCAAAAAGGAGGAAGAAAGGCATGGAATCTTACAATGGAGAGCTGAGCTCAAACTCTACCTCTGCTAGTTTCTTAGCCATGTAACTACGGGCAAATAATTAAAAGTCCCCTATATAAAAATTCTTATGTAATAGAGTTGTGAGGATTAAGTAAGGTAAAGACTGTAAAAGGCAGCAACGAAACACATGCTGATAGTGAGGAGTTCCTGGCTAATGTTGATGCCCTCCCCACCACACTGTGTATTGGAGTTGTGGGTGGGGCTGATCAGGAAGGGGAATGGTGAAGGATGAGGGAGAACTGTCTAGAAGTAAAAGAGACTAAGTTGTAAGGAACTGTCATGCAGGGGCTCAGTTCCCACTCCCCGCACAAGAACACAGGATATGGTGAGGCCAAAAATGAACACCAACGGAAACATAGATAGGGGAGTCATACCACTATATTCTCGATGGCGGCTGGTCGAGACAAAAAAGCAAACATCTGCCAGTACCCCAACAGGGGATCTTCCTGCACCCCAGTCTCACTGGCTGCCAGGCGAGACACAGGACGTAGGATCCATACGATCCGCAATCCGCCATCCACACTGGCTAACCCCACTTGCTAGCCGCAATCTGCTGTCCGCTTCTCTGTCAACCAACCCCCTAGCAAAGCCACAGCAGTTATATTAGAGGCTAATGCCTAACTGGTAACAGCTGATGGCCACCCAGCCACAGTGGATGGCCATATGATTACAGCTGATTGCCATCTATTACCCAAGCTAGCACCTTTCCATGTGAGGCCGAGAGCCTGGAAACTGTTCTCTGGGACTCTGTCCCCACAGGTACTTATTTCTTGATGCAAATCAACCTTGTTGCATTCACTCATTCATCCATTGAACAGATACTTATTGATTACTTGTGCAATTCTCTTGGATTTGAGACTTAGACTTACTTGGATCAGAACCACATCTTCTTCATACACCTAGAATCCGATAGACCCAGACAACTTAAAGCATTAAGGCACTGCTGGTGTCTGTCTCTTGATTCTTCTTCAGATAGAGCTTCCAGTGAGAACTTCAGAATGTGAAACAAATACCATTTTCAGTTTTACCACATTATCCCGGAACACTCTGGCCTGAACACTTTATTTAATCAGCACATATTTAACCAGCAGATCTATCACGAACCACTGGCCATTGCTCTTTGATAGGTGCACACATGTGGCCAGGACAATATCAAAATACAGTCATTATTTCCCTACTTCTGAGTTAACTGCTCCTGAGTTCACCGCAGCAATGGAAGCCATACAGGTGATGTAAACCACTGGGTTATTCAGAGCTGCCCTGGATTGTAACTGAGGATTGTGAGCTACATTCTTATTCTTCAACTACGACGATGTCCCTCATGGTCTTATTTCATATACGAAGCAGGCCAGGAATGCTTCGTCAGGACTAATTTCAAACTGAAAAGGGGTGACCTCTGTTATCCTGCCATGGCAGAGTGCTGTTGGGGCATGTACCCAAGTGTCCCATGGATGTCTCCAGCCTTCACATACAAAGAAGACCAGGGTGATGTTTTTTTTTAATTTTTTATTTTACCAGCGACCTCCCTGTCTACCTAACAACGTACAACTAACCTGTCTCAATATGACTCCTATTATATATTACGCTAAAAGATTACAAGAGACTATTTGTTTTCTTTTTCATACTTTCTGCTATTTCCCAAGTTTTCTGCAAGTTATTCACATTGTTTTTCATATTAGAAAAAAAAATTTAAATGCAGCGGTCTGGAACTGGTATGTGGAGATATCTGCCTGGGAATTTGGGATGTGATGTGTTTACATAAGCTGTATCTTAAAAGGGTTGTGTGGGGCTTCAGAATGAGTCACCCTAAGATGTGCCTCTGTGGTAGGCAGAGTATTTTTTTTTATTAGTTTCAGGTGTACAAAACAATGTAATAGACATTTACACCCCTCACAAAGTGATAACCCCCCAATCTACTACCCCTCTGACATCACATACAGCTGTTACATTTCCACTGTCACTATTCCTAATGCTGTACTCCACTTCTTGTGAATACACATACACACACACACACACACACACACACACACACACATATAAACTTGTAGTTGACATTCATTATTGTTCAGCTTCAGCTTCAGGTGTACAGTGCAGTGGTCAGGCATCTACACCATCCCTGAAGTAGACCTGGGTGATGTTAATTCCTGAATTCTCCTGGCCCTGTAGCTCTCTCATTGCAAAGCTTCTAGGCCTCTCCAGCCAAACTCTCCCACCTCTGACAGCCTGGAGGGCTGTCTCACATGTGTTCAGTGACAAGTGTGCACCCATTGGCTACACTGCTGCCTCACTGGCTCTGCTCAGCATTTACTCTGCCAGTTGTCACTGCTTCTTGGGAAGAATGATGCTCTCCACAGAGCATTGTGCCTGGGGCTTCTTAATGTGTCACCTGGTGCCACATTCTCTTCCAGCTTCACCAAACTGTTGGAGTTACAGTGTGTTGCACATAGAAAAAGAATGAGAGGATTGTCCTCTCACTAACTCTATGCCCCACCTGTCACCTGGGCCCTGGGCTGGAACAACTGGAACACAAGTAAACAGCTTATTCCGATTAAGCCTACACCCCTCTGCCTCCCACTCACCTCATGAGGTGACATCGGAGGTGGCAGGAGAGTCATATCATCCCTTCCATTATTTTCAATTCTTGCCCTCTCTCCCCCAGGCCCCCTGAACCAATTTTGTCCCTTCTCCTTCAGCCAAAAAACAAAAACCTTTATGTGTGCTGAGCTCAAACTCCACCTGTGATAGAGGATATGTTTATCTTCTCAGGCAGATCTATGTCTTGTGCATCACTGGCCTGACCTTCCCAGTCTCTATTTAGGCTCAGCCAGGCCCACACTGCTATTCATTCATGAAGTGTTCTGGTTTGCTGAGATCATAACCACAAGGGAACCGAGGGACTGGTGGTGATTGGAGCCATCAGCCAGTGTAGACAATCAAGACGAGGGCTACCCCCGTACAGGGAGTCATATTAGCAGGCAGAAGAACTGCTCTGTAGGAGCATATTAACTCATTCCAGCATGATTGTCTGAGGAATGAGATGGAGCTCAAACAGTGGAAGATACGTGGCCTAGAAGACAACCGTGCATGTAGCCGAGAGGAAGGCATTCATTTCTGTGGGCCTCAACACAACGTGGAGGGTTAGTCTCTAAACTTCAGTTCTCCAAGGGCAGGCAAAAGTAGAGTTGTGCAATCCAGATAGAGAGAAGGGCACAGCATCCTCATCACTTGGACTCCAGAGGAGACAGGGAGACAAAAAACACAGGCAGCGATGTAGTTCTCTGTACAGACATCATGTGCCATGTTCGAATGACCAGGATCCTCAGGGCTCGCTATCAGCAAGAAGGCACTGTTTGGTTTTTGACCTCATCCCTCTACCTTTTTACTTAACACAGGACCTCCAGTCATTCATTCTGGAATCAAGGACCTCAAGGTCTTGAAAACGACCCAATCTGGATTTGAAGGGTTCATCAAGGACCAGTTCACCACCCTCCCCGAGGTGAAGGACCGGTGTTTTGCCACCCAAGTGTACTGCAAGTGGCGTTACCACCAGGGCAGAGATGTGAACTTTGACGCTACCTGGTATGTGTGTGAGCTGGGGCCTGGCGCTGGCACGGGCAGTGTCTGCCCTTTCTCTATGGCCTGGAGTCCCTGAGTCTTTGATTGGAAAAGGAGACTTAAAGGCTGTTCAATTCAACTTTCCCACTATTCAAAATCTTTCCTGTTGGATACCAGAAAGACCATGGTCTTACTTTGAGTTAGTAAATCTGCACTTGAATCTCAGATGCGATTAGCAATAAGGACCCTGAGTGGACCACCTAATTTCCCTCTCTGCTTTTAGTCGGTTAAATCAGCAGTTCTCGAACATTATTGTATTATTAGAATCACATGGAGGGCTTGTTAAAATGCAGGTCACTGGGCCCACCCCTCCAGGTTCTGATTTTGTAAGTCTGGGGAGCGAGCCCGAGAACGGGTATTTCTGAAAAAACTCCCCGGTGATGCTGATTCTGCTGGACCAGCGGCCACACTTTAAGAACCTCTGTATCACAGGACGAAAATGACATTTGGCTTTACCACCTCATTGTAGATGCAGAAAGGGCTAAACTAGTGTGACCAACGTGTCCCAGTTTGCCACAGACTTTGCTGACTTTAACATTGAAACTCCCATGTCCCAGGAAACACCTTGGTCCCAGATAAACTGGGACAGTTTGTTACCCTAGTCTAAACTCAAAATGAGAGTTACGGAAACACTTCATAAATGATAAATGCCTTAACAATATAGAGGTATGATTATTATTATTATAATAGCCTTACAAGCAGAAATTAGGCCTATGAACTCCCAGAGTTTACCTTTTGACCAGGCATCTCATTCCTGTGCTGAAGCTCTAATTGTTAGAAACTTCTACAATCCGGAATCTGCCACTTGATAGCTTCCGTCCACTGGTATAGCTTTGCTCTGCTCCTTCAATTAGGTGATGAGTTGGGAAATGCTTAAAGAGAACCTCATCTCAATGTTCTTTTTCCTTTTTTATTTCAAATGTTTCCCCCTGGGCAGCACCTTGATGTATTTGTGTTGAAAAGAGCACAAAACTGAGCATGTCAGAATCAGGGTGCTCGCTGGGCCTCCCCCTAAACAGAGGGCCTTAGGGTGGATTGTTTCACTTTTAAGCTCAGATTCCTCATCTCTTAATTGGGGATAACAAGAGTACTTGCCTCAGCTATATTGAGAGAATTCAATGAAGTAATGACATAAAATACTTCATGAAGAACATATTTCCCACACGTAACAATTCAAGGAACCAGCCTACCTGAGCAGTAAGAAGGCTGGCGAACTTGAGAGTTTTCTTCACAGGTTCTTCAAACGTGGAGGGAGATTTACCCTGGAATGCCCCATGGGCCTGGCACCAGATGATGCAGCTTAGCTTAGTGACGCTCAGTATGTTTGTTGAATGGTGTGTGTGTGTGTGTGTGTGTGTGTGTGTGTGTGTGTGTGTAACAGAATGGAAAGTGAGATTTTTTTTGTTTGTTTTTTTGGTTTTGGTATTATAAGATATTAATCTCTTCTAAAATCAGCAGTAAAATTATTTTCTGGGGGACAGAAAGATCACTGCTTCTTAGCTTTATAATGCTTTCCTAAAGACGACCCTATGAGTCTTCAGTTCTCTTTTCTGTGCTTAAGGGACACTGTTAGGGACATTATCCTGGAGAAATTTGCTGGACCCTACGACAAAGGCGAGTACTCACCCTCTGTCCAGAAGACCCTCTATGACATCCAAGTGCTCTCCCTGAGCCAGGTTCCTGAGGTACGTTTTGCTACTTGCCATTATGAGGACAGAGAACTTGTGTCTCTTGTCAGCTCTGAAGAAGAGTTGAGAGTTAAAATAAGAAAGTGGAAAACACATGAAACATGACATCTGTTGTTCAAAAGCTTGTTATAGCAAGTGAGAAGAGAACCAAAAAAAAAAAAAAAGGAAAAATCTGTCCAACCTGAAAACACAGGCCACTGCTGTAGTTATTTAGTTTTGCTAAAAATTCTTTGAGTCTCTTCAACCTGCTACAATTTAAGCCTCATATTCAGGACATTCAAATGCCTCGAAGGAGGGGGAGTTAGACCAAGAATCTATGTTTCAGGAGGACCAGAGAATGAAGAATAAATGCAGAGAGATTTGATCCATCCATCCATCCATCCATCCATCCATTTGATATTATAGAATGTTTATTAGTCTCTGTCAGGACATGAAGAATACAAAAATAAATTAGACATGATCCCTACTCTCAAAGAGCTCATCACTCAATGAAAGAAGACAATTAGTAAACTAGCACTACAACAGGGAACAGAGCATTATAGAAATACAGAGGAAGGCACCTAACTCTGTAATAAATAACTCTGGAATATATAGGCCAACCAGGCTTTCTGGAGGCAGAGGTGTTTGAGTCTTAAGGGACAAGTAGGGGATATCAGGGTTCACACTCCAAAGTGAGGGTGCCGAGTAGATATGGAGACAGGATGCAGTGTGGAACAGTCATTTACTGTTAGGGGTCTGCCATATGTGAAGCTGCAAGAATGAAAGTCTTTCCATGTGCCTACATGTGAGGCAGGAACCAGATCAGGAGGGCCTTAGCAGGCTTATTTATAGTCTGTACTTTATCCTGAAAGCACTTAGGAGCCACTGTGGGGATTTAAGCAGATTTGCACTCCAGAAATATCACTCTGGTAGAAGTGTGACAAATTAAAAGGATGCTGGACCTCAGACAAGGAGAGCTGTTGGGAGGCTGTTGCTGAATTTTGGTGAGGAGGGCCTGAATTAAGGCTGTGATGAGACAGAGAAAAAGTGTACTCCCTGTAGACCTGGCAAGAGGGACCCCTGCCATGGCCCAGCACTTTGGAGGCCCGCTTCAGGCCTTCCCCTGGCTATGCCTCTCTCCACTTGATGAAGAATCAGTGGGGCCAAGGCAACAGACTCTTCAAGAGCCCATGCATCCCCTCTAGGCCATTCTCTGGACCCCTTCATCCAGAAGTTCCTGCCCAAATAACCCTGAGACTAGTTCCAGAACCTGAGCAAGTCTCTTCCCTAGATCTGCTCTCTGGAGGGCAGATCGGGCCATTGGTATGTGCACCCTTAGGCCTGACAGTGGGCAAAAAGTCAGAAGTTTGCAGGAGGTATGGATGGGACGTGCTATGCAAGCTGGGTGTCTGCCCACATGAGTACGAGAAAGAATATGGGATGGACCAGGGGCTGGGGGCTCACGCTTTCCCCACTACCACATCCTGGCAAGGTACTCTAAGGAATCAGATCATTTTAAATTAGATCCTGGCCTTCCAGGTTGTTATGAAGGTCTATTTGCCAAGTTAGAATGAGAGAACATATTTCACTTAAAAGTTTTTTTAGTTTGATTTATAAATTTTAAATCTTTAGACATCTGGTATGTGGGCCTCCAATTATACTCTTACCCCAGGGCCTGTGAATGCTGGGGACAGGTCTGGAGAAGAGGGAGTGGAAGGAGGAGGGACTTAGGAGGTTGACTGGCCAGCACCAGGAGACTGGTTAGATGCTGAAGAGGTCTCCCAGGTTTCTGACTCAAGAAATTCTTACTTTTCTGGGAAGCAGATTTTGTACATGGAGGGAAGGCGAGTGGGTCCACCATCTGATAATAGGACTAGGAGGAGAGAACAGTATCTGGCAGTCGAGGAACATCACGGTTTGTCTCAGAGACAGAGATGAAGCCTGAGTAACGGGCTGGTGGGTAGGTGGGGCGAGAGGGGAGAGACAGAGAGATGGATTCCCAGTTGCCCAGTGTGATATATATTCTTGTGGATTCCAGATAGAAGATATGGAAATCAGCCTGCCAAACATTCACTACTTCAACATAGACATGTCCAAAATGGGACTGATCAACAAGGAAGAGGTAAGAACTTTAAAAATATTTAAAGCACATCTACTCTCCTCCCCACTCCCTTTGTAAACCTGGGATAATAATATCACCAACCAAAACTCTTCAGAGCTGGAGCTGTTGCTTGTGGAATATTAATAGTTGCTACTGATTGGGGCCCTTCTAGGCTCTGGGCCTCTCAATACCTAAGGGTGGAGTACCCTAGAAGTGGATGAATGATTATAGAGGTTTGTTGGAAGTCACAGACAATAAAAGACAAAGAAAGAACAGAGTGTACCCAAGGAAACAGCTCTGAGGTCCACTTCTCTGAAAAATACCACACAAGGTCACAGCTTCATTATTCTTCCATTATGAGGTGATGAGGAGAAAAACAAGATTCTATTTTCATTCCATCCATCATCTCTAACTTTTGATTAGGTAGTCAGTTCAGTAGCATACAATATACACAGAAAAGATGAAAGAGCATTTGTGTTTCTACTTTTAATTACAGAAGGCAAGATGATGAAATTCAGTTTTTGAAAGGAACCTTGTCTTGAGAAAATTGCTTACGCTGACTTACTTTTTGCCATGCAGAAGTTTAACCAAATCAGTGAGTGTGACTAGACAGCCTAAGGTCCCGACACGTAGCCTGTTGTAGCCATTCCTGGGAGATCAGAACCATCCCACCCCTTTGGACCACTTTTACAGTGTCAGGATTTCTTTCTTTGATCCATCTTCCCACAGGCTTCTAGAATATGAAAAACACCATTTTGGTAGCTTCTTTTAGCATGTGGGGGGAATGAGATAGGAGGGTGTCGTCTATTAACATGGCTCTGCTGCCGTGGAATCGTATCATTTGGTGAACAAAGACCAATGAAGGAGAGTCTGAGAGGTCCTACATTTGGGGCCTGGTGACCCAAGAGCCTTATTAGTCACAACCCCTCTGGCTAGGCACCTCGTTTCTGTTCTGCAAACAATGCTGACGGCTCCATCAGGCTCTGCACCGCCACACCTGTAAGCTGAGGCGCAGCGCTGGGAAACAGAAGTCACTCTTAGGTGCCTGCGATAGCTGATACGGAGGCCTGGCTTGCAGAAGGGAGTAATCTTGACCCCATGCACTGTTCATTCAGCTGAAAGGAGGGGCAGCACTGTACTTCAGGGTCAGGAAAGGACGTTGATGATCAGAATGCCATTAATTAGAATACAGAGACTCTTTAAATGACTACCTTCTAAAGGGCAGGAGACGGGCCTGAAAGTAATCCAGATCGTGTCCACCATTGGTGAAACAAATGAGTCCCATACAAGGTATGGACTAGAACAGCCATCTCCTCACCCCTGGCAGAGAGAGGAGGGTCTCCTCAGGGGCTGCAGATGCCTCAGGCCTGCACTCATTTCAGCTCCAAGGCCTGCCTGTGGACTGAGGCCACAGTGTCCCTGCTCTTAGAAGTCAGACTCAAAGCTCCCTCCGGGGACCCAGCAGGGGACCTGAAGGCAGAAAGGCCTTCATTCCTTTGGGCCAGGGCTCTGCATGAAGGCAGCTGAGTGGCTAAACAAGCTGTCCCTGTGTCCACATCTGCTCTTTGGGGATGGCTGGAGACACTCTCAGGCCCTCACCCAGCAGATGTTGTGAAGTGAAGGCAACACATGAGAAGCAGGGAGTCAGGACACACGGACAACAGCAGAGAAGTGACAAATGACAGGGTAGGAAGACAGAAGAGCCTTAAACATACAACTCTCTGGAGCCATTTAACACTGGGCTATCAGCCCTGTGGACCTCAAGTGCTGCTGAGGGCATGGCGGTATTAGAGCACTGGACAGTGATTGATGCTCAGTGTGAGTCACCAAACAGAGTCCAAATTATGTCCACTACCCTCTATTTAATAGGCAAGGATATGTAATGCATTTGAGAAACAGTTATATCTCAATGACTGAAATTTTTCTAAAACTCTTTAATTTTCTGGAAAATTGACTCGTCTCTCAAATGTTGACCGAAAAATAAAGCATTGCCATGCTTGAAATAACTCAACTGACTGTAGGGTATATACATTTTCCTGTTTAGCAAGTTGTTGTTTTTGTTGTTGACTTAATATCGATTCATAGAATAAAGGAGAGGTCTATTTTAATGCCTCTGAAGTTACAGTGTCGTTTTTCTACAGGTCTTGCTACCATTAGACAATCCATACGGCAAAATTACTGGTACAGTCAAGAGGAAGCTGGCTTCAAATCTGTGACATGGTAGCCACCAGTGGGAGTCCATTCTTAGCCGAGGAATTCCTAAAGCCACTTGTGATGCTGGAAATCAGAGCATGTAACTATGCAAATTTTCAACCTCCTGTGTTGATTTATATTGTTCATTTTCCTCTTGTATGAAAGAATTCTTCTACATCTAGCTCAACGAGGTGTTTTGTGATTAGTAATTATAACATGCTTTGTGGGTACAGTTTATTCCACAAATGCTGAGCACTATTGAAACAATTATAAATCAGTATTTCTTTTTAGTTGTGTTGTGCCTTTTTATCTTAGAGAAGTTTTGGAATCAATTCATTAAGAAAATAATCATGAATTATTGGAAGTGTGAAATCAATTAATCGGTGCACAAGTTTAAGAAGCAAGCAGTTTTTTCATCCTATTGATGCTACAACGTTGCTTCTGGGTAGGGCAGAGAATGTAATGACAAAATCATATTTTGAAATATATCACCATGGTGACCTCAATCAGACTGAATATTTGAATTTTTAAAGAATGCTCTAGTATATGTGTCATTGGGAGTTTATTTCTACTCTACAAGTACTTTTGTAATCTTAATGTATTAGTTTTATGACATTTATAACCCTTAGAGAATATTTAGTACACATTGGGGCACTGAAAAATGTGTAAATAATTTTCTTTGAACAATGTACTACTTTGGCACAGTCACGTTTAATAAATGCTAAGTCAATGTACTGATGGATGAATATACATATAGAAAGAAGACTGGAAACTATATATATGGAAATATCAGCAGTGATGATTTCTGAATGGTGGGGTTATTACTGATTGTTATTTTTGGCCGTGTACTTTTCTGAATCTTCCAAATATGAACATTTATTGCCTATGTAATCAGATAAATAAATATAATTGATGATTTAAAGATGTATACAGATTTAAGTGGTGATTATTTTTATATCAATTGACTAACTCTATTATTGTGTATATACCATAAAATTTCATAAACTATAATTTTAGAAACCCATGTTGAAAACCTGTCTATATGAACATTCTAGATAATCTTCCTTATTTAAAATTCTCCATTTATTAAAAAAAATTTAAATCTCCAGTTTTTATAAGTGCTTGCATACAGAGGGTACCAAAAAAATGTATATACATTATAAGAAAGGAAAAAACTGTATTAAAATTGTAATAATATATACCTATAAAAAAAGTTGCATACAAGTAATGGTATACATTTTTTAGGCACCTCCGCTATAAACACTTAGTATAACTTGATAATTCTGCTTCACTCACCTTTTCATTATTACTACTTAAGGTAGCATGGTATAGTGTTTAATTTCACAAAGTCATTTAAATCCTGGATCCACCTCTTACTATGTGACCAGTGGCCTCATATACAAAATGGAGGTGAAAATAGAACGTATCTCATAGGTTTTTTGATGATTAAATGGGTTAACATTTCTAGAGAGCTTCAATAGTATTTATGCCTGACACATAGAAATTTCTGTATGTGTTTGTTAAATGAAATACCCTGCCTTCTTTTCATTTATTATTAGACCTAAGCAGAAAGTCATCATTGGACTTTGTGGGTGAGGTGAGAGGGGGGAGGGGTAAGAGCTGTGAATCCTAGAAGATGCTGGAGGCCATTCACCAGCTAGTGCCAGCTTGAAAAGAACATGAGACAAAAAGGATGAAATCATTTGATAAGGAGAGTTCTGTGCTATACTGAATGCTCATGTTACAAAAAGTGCTTCTGCATCATGTCGCTTGCATGGCCAAACGGCTAGTACATTTTATTCCTCTGCTGATTTGACAATTCTGTTCAAAAAGGAGTTTAACGTCTAACATGATGTTTTCTAAACATGCAAACAAGAACATGAAACTTAATTAGGCCCTTCTTACTTGATATTCTCTTGGTCATGTAAGTTATAGAAACACTAGTTCCTTCAAAGAAGAAATCCATATTAGAGCCGAATCTTTAGAGATTGTGGCCCATTTTATACATATATGCATTTGCTTCTCCTGAGCTCTTAAAACGTTTATTGTAATGGATTGCAAATGAGCTATTGAATGTTATATCCCAGGTGTATGGCAGCAAAGCCTGTCGTCTGTAAATTTTCAACCAGCTTCCTGCTTTGTGAAGGATGTTTTCTTGTGGCTGAGATTGCAAACTACGTGCTGAAAACCAAGCTTTGTGTTTCACTTGCTGGCAGATGGAGCAGCCTGGCCTGAACTGTAAACACCTGTGAGGTAGTTGTATCAAAACACTTGGTAATTTTGTTATGGAAGGTTACCCGGACTCTGTTCCAATATTGTGGGAAGCAGAGCTGCTCTCACAACACTCTCCCCTCTTCTTTCCCCATCCTCACCCCCACCCCATCTCAAGTACTGTCGTGGGGGAATAACAGCAGGTGCATTTACTGCCTGGGAGGCAGTTTGCATGGTACCAAATGCGGAAGCCATCACTTGGGGCTTGGGGCTTTGGCAGCGAAGACGCTGGCTAAGGCTTGTTCCAAATCCTCTAGATTCCATCTCCTAACTTTTCTTTGAGATAGGCTCAGAAAATATGTCCTGTGCCTTTTCCTTTTGGAGTCAGGCTTAAGTTCATACCATTCTTTACTTTAACTAACCTGCTTTTTCTCCCTTTTTGCTCCCCAGTATGATAGAAATAACTCTTTTGAGACAGCCTTTTACTTTTTTGTCATTGAAACAGAATGTATCTTTTTCAATCACCTGGAAGATTTACCTATAGAAATCTTAACTTCTCGCTAACCCCCTAACCCTCTGTCCAGAAAGACCATTTTCTTTCCTTCAGACTCTGGGCGGAATGGAGTTTGCTTTTTGTAGTCAGTCTCCTTTTGTACAACATTTGTATTATATCTTCTGCTTCCTCACCTGGATTTATGAGGAAACCAAATATTCTTTCTGAAGACATCGATTTCAAACCTCTAACCAGACACACTGGGTTCTTCCTGCTTCCAAATATTGAAGATTTAATTTCTGTATTTTTCATAGTCTCTGTTCTCATTTCTCTCAGAGCTCAGCTGCTTTTCATTCTTCCATTTGCTTCAACTCTCAGAAATTCTTACAGGTTTTTCTTGTTGTTATTGTTATGGTTGTTTTTTTAGGGGGAGAGGGGGCCATCTTACTGAGGCCCTATTGAGAATATAATGGCTATGGACCTGCTTCCCAGGAAAATGTTCATTCATGTCTCTACAGGTGCCATCACATCGATTGAGGAAGTAGTTTACACTCTATCCTTCAAGTATAAGGGATTCCAATAATAATTTACCACTTAAGGAATATATTCAGCCAAACTTAGAACAAAGGCACACTGATTACCTTTATATGAGAAAGGGAAATAAGTATTTAGAATAAAAGGGAAGGATCCCAGGTATATTAGTTTCCTGAGGCTATTGTAACCAATTAACACAAACTTGGTGGTGCACAACAACAGAAATTTATTCCCTTATTATTTTGGAGGCCAGACGTCCAAAATCAAGGTGGTGGAAGGACTGTGTCCTCTTTAAAAGCTCTAGAGGAGATTCTGTCTTGGATCTTTCAGCTTCTGCTACTTTCTTGATCTTTCAGCTTCTGCTACTTTCAGGGTTTTCTTCGTTTGTGGCTCCACATCTCCAATCTCTGCCTCCATGGTCACACTGCTTCTTTCTCTTCTGCCTGTCATTCTCCCCTGTGTGACTCCCGTTTTTTTTTAAAAATTAAAGTTTATTGAGGTCACAGTGGTTAATAAAGTTACACAGGTTTCAGGTGTACAGTTCTGTAATACATCATCTATATACCACATTGTGTGCTCAGCACTCAGAGTCAGTTCTTCCATCACCATATATTTGATCCCTTTTACCCTCATCTACCAACCCCCTCTTCCCTTACCCTCTGGTAACCACTAAACTATTGTTTGTGGCTATGAGATTTTGTTTTGTCATTTGTTTGTCTTGTTCTTTTGTTGTTTTCAGTTTTACATACCACACATCAGTGAAATCATACGGTTCTCGACTTTTTCTGTCTGACTTATTTCACTTAGTAGAATAATCTCAAGATCCATCCATTTTGTTGCAAATGGTACTGTTTCATCTTTCCTTATGGCAGAGTAGTATTCCATTGTGTATATATACCACATCTTCTTTATCTAATCATCTATCGAAGGACACTTTGGTTGTTTCCATGCCTTGGCCACCGTAAACAAAGCTGCAATGAACATTGGAGCACATATGTCTTTATGGATAAATGTTTTCAGATTTTTGGGGTAGATACCCAGGAGAGGGATTGCTGAGTCATATGGTAATTCTATTCTTAATTTTTTGAGGAACTTCCACACTGCCTTCCATAGCGGCTGCACCACTCTGCATTCCCACCAACAGTGTATGAGGGTTCCTTTTTCTCCACAGCCTCTCCAACACTTGTTATTATTTGTCTTGCTGATGACAGCCATTCTAACAGTGGGAGCTGATATCTCATTGTGGTTTTTATTTGCATTTCTCTGATGATTAGTGGTGTTGAACATCTTTTCGTATGTCTATTGGCCATCTATATGTCTTCTTTGGAGAAATGTCTGTTCAAGTCCTCTACCCATTTTTTAATTGGATTGTTTATTTTTTTGTTGGTAAGTTGTATGAATTTCTTATATATTTTGGAGACCTAAAAACATAAGACCTGAAACAATAAACTGCATAGAATAAAACAGGATTGGGGCTGGCCCAGTGGCTCAGGTGGTTGGAACGCCATGCTCTTAATGCTGATGTCACTGGTTCGGTGCCCACATGGGCCAGTGAGCTGCGCCCTCTACAGCTAAGATTGTGAGCAACAGCTCCCCCTGGAGCTGGGCTGCTGTGAGCTGTGTGGGATACCGTGGGCTGCTGTAAGTGACCCACCAACGACCAGTGACCGACTGCCTCAGCGGGGGGAGCACAAGGCTCATAATACCAGCATGGGTCAGGGAGCTGTGTCCTATACAACTAGACTGAGAAACAACAGCTTGAACCAGAGTGGGGACGGGGAGGTGGCAGAGGGGGGGGGAGAAGAAAACATGGGTACTAAACTTATGGCCCTTGGGTTCAAAGAGGCTTTTATGAATTTGACCTCAAAGGCAAGGGAAGTAAAAGCTAAAATAAATGAATAGGACTATATCAAACTAAAAAGCTCTGCACAGCAAAAGAAACCATCAACAAAATAAAAAGGCACCAACTGAATGGGAGATTTTTGCACACAACGCCTCTGAGAAGGGGTTAATATCCTGTGTGACTCTGATAAGGACACTTCTCATTGAATTTAGGGCCCACCCAAGTAACCTTCAGTGATCTCTTCATCTCAAGATCCTTAACTTACTGACACCTACGAAGGGCTTTTTTTTCCATGTAAGGTCACATTTGCAGGTTCTGGCAATTAGGATGTGAACATAGGACTCTGGGGCCACCTCTCAATCCACTCCAGCAAGTCAGGAGACAGTGACGTTCATGAGGGCAGTTCTTCTCATACCTATGGGGTCTTCAGCTAAGCACACACCACTATTCCCTTCATATCTAAGGACGGTCACATCCCCCTTCCAGTTCAATCAGCTTTCACACAAATATTTATAAAAGGGTGAGGAGCGTGGTATTGGGATCTAGCGAGTGCTAAGTTTTAGACTGGGCTCCACCAATTTCTAGCTGTGTGAGCTTGGGCAACTCACCCTAAACTTTAGTTTTCTAATTTTGAAATGGGAATAATAATAATACCTACTTCAGAGTAACTGAGATAATGCATATGTAAGTTAGAATGCTGTTGGTTACCAGTAACTGAATACCTAAGAGGTATTCTGAAAGGAGCTCTTATTTACTTAAGAAGTTTAGAGAGAGACTATCCCAGGATTGATTTGGCCATTTGGTGATAGTATAAAGGACTCAGGCTCTTTCCATCCTTCACTCTGCCATCTTCAGTGTGTGGTAATGTTTCTTCTGTGGGCACAAAATGGGTGGTAAAGCTCCTGTTAAAGATGCTATAGTTCATCATGAGATCTCTCTTGGGACCAAAGCACTAGGTGCCGGAAGTGTTCACCTTTGCTGGCATATGGTTGGGACCCCCTGCTGGAGCTGCCCTTGGGTAAAGGAAGCTGTTTCGCCCAAATTTATACCCACTCCCCTGCTCATCATTGTGGGAGATACAAAATCCTGAACCCCTTGCCTCAGTTGGGATAACTCTGCAGGGGCCTTCCAGCTCCACATCTTCCAACTGGCTGAGGCCTCTGTTGCAACGGCGTCACTGTCAGCTTCTCCCTCTGTCCAGTGCTGCTGCCCTCACTGCTCACAGGCATTGTTCCAGAGAGCATTCCTCAATAAACCTGCTGCATGAAAATCTCAGGGTCCAACTATGTGATTCAGGGGCAAGCCAATCTGTGATACCAGGAGTTGTCCTAGGAAGGAGACTCTAAGATGGGGTTTTGGGAGCTGATGACCCACTGGCCAGCTGGCAATGAGCCTGTAGAATGTTGCAGTCATGCAAGTGTTGAAACTTTCACCAGAGGTGAATTAAGAGGGGACACTGGAGGAAAGGAATACATGGTAGGGGCAACATCTCAGATGCTTGAGACATTTAGGAGAAATAATTATTACAAGGACTGTAGAATTTGGATGGGTGTTGCTGCGAACCATTAAATGCATTAAGAAAAACACTTAAAAAACTGAGGATGATTAATATCCAATATAAGTCAAAGCATGAAAGCAAGAGGGCCTCCTTGGCAGTATATAAACAGAAGCTACAGCCAGATGGCAGAAAAAGCTTAGAAGCAAGCCCAGGACTTACTTATAAGAACAGCAGTGTTCCAAGGAAGATTGAATTCTCAGCCCTAAAGGTCTGCCACACCAAGGTGAGGGTCCTGACTTATGTGCCTGAAATCTTGAATCCTTAGATTTCCCTGAATTCTCTGGGCCTGCAGAAGGGCCTTCTCCTCCCAGTTAAAAGCTAGCACTGCCCTGCTTGCTTGAAGGCAATGCAGAGATTTCTGCCTAGCAAGGAAACAGTGCTCCCCTGAGATCCAGCACTACCTCTCCTCCTGGCTACCAGACCTATAATTAGGGTCAAATCACATCATGAACCAACCAGCCAGAGACATGCTGTGCCTGCTCAGGGAGCAAAGGGTCTATAGGCCAAAAGAGTGGCAAAGACTCAATCAATATACACAGGAGCTAATGGATTATATATGAGACTGGATCCTGAGGGTACTAGATAAAACCCATCCATCTTTCAAATCAAGAAGGAGGGACAGAAGCAGTTTCTATTCACATGGGATGAACACTGTATACATTTATGGTCTTACCCTATGACTACATTAAGTCTTCTGCCTTTGTATATGGGACCAGGACTATCTGGACATTTCATAGAATATCACATTGGTCTATCATATCCATGGTATCATGTTAATTGGACTGGAAGAGCAAGAAGCTATGCTTGTAATCCAGAGAATGGTAGAGAAACTCATCAGAAGCCCACCATATTAGTGAGGTTTTCAGGAGTGTAATGGTTTAGGGCAGCGGTTGAAAAAAATCTGTCCCAACACCTGTTTTTGTAAATAAAATTTCATTGGAACACAGCCAGGCCAATTGGCTTGTATATTATCTATGATTTGTTTTGTGACACGATGGTAGAATAACAGAAAATAAAGAATTAATAAGAAATATAAGTCAGTTGTAACAGACTATTTGTGCCACAAATCTTAAAATATTTACTCTCTGGCCCTATATAGAAAAACTTTGATGACCCCTGGTCTAGAGCATTCCAGGACATTTCTTCCAATATCGAGAACATATTACTGCATCTCAAACTTTCTACCACCAAGAAGAGAGCACAATGCCTGGTAGTCTCTTCAGGTTTTGGAGGCATCATATTCCAATGGGATATTCCAATGGGAATACTGGTCCAACCCTTTACTGGGTGACAAGGAAACCTTCCAACTTTGAGTAGTAAAAGCCTCTGCAGCAGATCCAGGCTGGGTGCAAAAATTCTTGCTGCCTGGCCATATGAATTAGCAAACCTTACACTATTAGAAATGCCTCTGATTGAGGAAGATGCTGTGTGGGGCTTATAGCAAGCCCCAATAGGAAAATTACATGCTATCTGTAGCAGGGAATTAGTCATCATTTGAAAAATAGCTTCTGGTGTGTTACTGGGTCTTGGTAAAGACAATTGTCTGTCTATGGACATCAAGGAACTTTATGGCCAGAGCTGCTCATCATGAACTGGTTTCCATCACACCCACCAAGCATTAGGAGCTGGCGAGTCCAACAGGAATCCATTGTAAGATAGAAATGAGAGATTTGGGATCAGATACAAGTAAAGCTATGGGGCACAAGACGTGGGCCATAAAAGGAAGGTAGCTTTTATGACAGTGGTGAAAGGAAATCCTTGCAATGAGTAAAGCTTTAGAAAATGCAGCAAAGGGTCATCTACTCTGTGTAGAAAGAAAAGTGGCGCTAGATATGAATATATAAAAACTCATGGCAGATGGCTTGGTTGGTTGGTCAGGCTCCTGGAAAGTTCAAGATTGGCAAATTGGGGAGAAGGAAGAGGCTTGTGAATAGATTTGTATATATTAATCAAGTTTTGTTTGGTTGTTTGTTTTTTATTATTTTTTTTAATCTTATGATGTTTTGAATCTTGAGGGGACTTACAGACCCAGGGAGAGATTGCCTCTCCCAGGGTTAGCTAATTCCTAAAGTTAAAAAACTTACCTGGAAGCATGCCTCTCATATGCAATCTAACCACTTCCTTTATGTAAATCATACACGAAACCATATTTCCCTAGCCCTAAGTCAACCCATGGCCAGGAACCAAACAGCTAGAGACAGTCCCTATGCCCCAAATCCTGCCACAATTATTCCTGGAGTGGGGATACTTCCACTTGGGGATTCAGTGAGAGTGATTTAATCTGAAAGCTATAGGCTTGTACAATCAGCCAACTCAACGATTCTGAAGAAAAACCGCTATTCCCAGCCCACTGAATAGCCAAGAGAGAATCAATCAGACTGAATGCATAGAACATTTACGAAGGGGAAATGACATTGTAGAACATGACAATGCTGTAAGTTTTAAGTGAATGGTGGAGGGGAACAGCGACGCGTGTAACTCAATTGGATTCTCAGAAGAATCACAGAAATTAAATGCTGAAATAAACTTCTGGTTGGACTTGTTTATTTTATATGGGAGACAATTGAACCAACAGAGGTTAAAAGATGTGTACGAGGTCTTGCAGAGAGGTCAGCAGCAGATCTGGGACCAGAAACCCAGTCTCCTGATCCTCCGTCCGGTGTTCCCTTTCTCCTCCACTGTGAATTTGTGGCTCCAAAGTTGTCCTTTTTAATTATCTGTGGATCAGGCTGATGTTAACTTACTCTGCATCCTGCATGCACCCCATACAGAAGGTTGATGAATAACCTATATTCTGGTGGCTGGGTGAAGTCACCTTAACATTAAAAATTCATTATGAAATCTGCCCATATAGGCAATTAAACAGACTGATGTCAACCTAATTGGCTCAAATTAATGAATGCAGACCTACTCAGATTTTACAATTTTATTATTTTCTTAATTTTTTACTGTTTGTTATTGACCTAAAAATATCAGAGGTCTCCCTTTCATTAGTCTCACAAAACCATTTGAATGTCATTAGAATGTTCATTTTTAATTAGGGACAGGATGTATTTAGAATTCACAAATGCCTCAAACTAACTTCTCTAGGCCTTTGGGGACCAATAGAAATATATGCATTTTGCTCAGAATATTTCCCTTTACTCAGCATAACAATTTTTTACGGTGCTTAAGTAATATAGGTTTTTTCTTTTCTTTTATATGCCCTTATGAAGATAAAGCATCCAGAACTACCCGATATCCAAGGACCTGAGAAAGTAATTGTTTTATCTTTTAGTAAGATTCGGATGCATCAAATGAGCAGTATTTGGGTTCAGCATGTGTTTGTTAGTTCTGTGACTCGGCTGGGCTTGAAATGAAGTGAGAACATAGTAATAAACCATATTTTAATGCACTTTTCCTATAACACTAATGACTGTACACTCTAGTGTCATTTGATCCTCCGTCCTTATAAGACTAGTGTTATGGAAGGACTGCTAGCTTCCCCACAGTATCCATCCCTCTGTCCTTATTTCACTGGGCACTTGGCTGCCTGAAATAAAGACTGCAGTTCCCAACATCCCTTGCAACTAGATATGGCCAAATGACTAAGTTCTTGTTAAAGGGATGTAAGTGGAAGTGCTGTATGCAAGTTCTCATAGCAGGTGCCTTCTTTCTTTTTTCTTCCTCTTGGCTGGAATACAGTTGCGATAACTGAAGCTTAAGCAGTCATCTTGGACCACATAGGAAGCTGTGTGTTGAGGATGGTGGAGAAACATGCTAGGAGAAATCTAGGCCCAGGTGGTCATGGAGTGGATACTGACTCTGATCTGCTTACCTTCAGACTTCATGTACGTGGTAGAGAAATTCTGTCTTATCTAAGTACTGTTATTTGGATTTGTAACTGAAACTAATCCTAACCCATACACTTGTGTTGTTCTGTCCTAATTGAGATGTGCTGTAAGTATAAA
Organism: Rhinolophus sinicus; assembly: GCF_036562045.2. Classification (NCBI taxonomy): domain Eukaryota; kingdom Metazoa; phylum Chordata; class Mammalia; order Chiroptera; family Rhinolophidae; genus Rhinolophus; species Rhinolophus sinicus. The sequence goes on along the minus strand of NC_133756.1, from coordinate 47,703,213 downwards.
ATCCACAGTGGATTTTGAAGATGTATGAAAAAAAGACTATCATAAAGTCTATCGTAAAGTCTATCATAATAATTTTTATATTAAATGGTAATATTTTGGATATATTGAGTTAAATATATTTTTTAATTCCCCCATTTCTTTTTGCTTTTCAAAACGTGACTACTAGAAAATTGTAAATTACATATGTGGCTCACGTTATATTTTTACTGGACAGGACACATTTTTATTGGTTAGTGTTGCTTTGCAATGTCTTTGTATTTGCACTAGAGAATAGATGAGGTACCCCAGGCTAAGGGGAGCCATACAACTTACCCAAGTTTCCATGTCAGGTAAATGGTGGGGCCGGATTCAAGCCCAGCTCTATCTGGAGCAGCCCCAGGGCTCCCACCCACTGCAACTCAAGTGTATCTCAACTGGTGTCATTGGGTTCTGGCATAGTGGCAAGAATACCGTCCAAACGCTACTTCTTAAAGGCAGGAAATGCTGGTTACTTGAAGAGTTTTACTGAGTTCCCCTCAAAATACATTTATAATCTGATGAGTTTTATAGTCTTATTTTCAAACTGTATTTCCCAGCACATAAAAATAACGTGTAACCTATTGAAAAAGGGAATGAAACACAATATAAGGATTGATTCTGCTACCTTTAATTCAGAAAGAAGACATTTAACTTGAAAACTTTGCCATAGATATGTCCCACAGATGACAGAGCTGGAGATCCTTGTGACACCTTTTTCCTTGGTTGCTTCACCTGAGTTTTCTGGAAGCTTAGGGCCTTTACGCTCTGTAACCTGAGATGCCCCATGGGTGATGCCTAGTTGATAGCATGTGCTATCTTGTGGCACATATTCCCTTCGTTGTTTGTAGATCTGGCTGCTCGGGCTATGGCCTGCTCCACAGGTACTGAGTATGTTCAGCATTATTTACACCTTTGCTCACTGACCTTTTCCCCACCTCTGCTATGATAAAGCTGGTAGGTCTGCCTATTCTATAGAAGAGGGGCACATTTTCTATTTGGAAATTGCCTAACATCCCCAGTTTTCCTATTTTCTCCTTAAAGATAACTGTAGACAGGAACACCCTGCCTCCCTGAGGTAAATAGATATATATAGCTACCTCCTGGTGGGTAGCCAAAGCCTTCTCTTGCTTTACTCACAGGTTCCTCCATTATTCTTCCCCAGTGCTAGGCTAGGCCCAATGCTTTTCTTGAAATTCACAAACACATAAGACAGCCACAGTCACCAAATGAACTTGGATGTGATATTTTTAATCTCTTTTTATCTATATGGAACTGCCACTACTGGCCAGAAGTGGTATCCAAACTACTTAATTGACTATGGAGCTACAGCATGAAGCTAACGAGCTGCTCATTAATGCACCCGTGGTTCTTTCCCTCTGTCCTGTGGCTTCTGTTCCTGGTTTGGAAGCAGAATTAATAAGTTTTCTCCTAAGGAGCATATCTGTCCTACAGCAGTCAGCTCTTTGAACATTTAACTTCACCCTCCAAATCATTGCAGAAAACAGTTAATGGCTCTGCGCCCAGACCTGACCCCTGCAGATCCCATTTGCAATGACCGTCAGAGGCAGATGGATCACCCCCAGTAAGTACTTTTTGCGCTCGGCTTCCAAATCTGGGAGTGGCTGGGCAAACGGTGGGTCATTTGACTTTTCTAAATTAAATTCCTCCAAAGATATATTTCACTAATGCAAGGGAAGGACAGTGGGGGGCCCTGACAGTGTATGCTAAGCTCAGAGGGATAAAATCGTGCTCAGATGGGATATTTGTTGAGTGCAGAATGAGGACATTACCAACAATTGGTCTGCTTTTCATCATATTCATCACGTCCACTAAGAATCAAAAATGATGCTCAAATCTGCTGCACACCGCAATGCAATATGCCAGCTTGTTTTCTTTTCACCAAAATCTAATTCCTGAATTAGATTTCTAATTCTAGTTCAATCTCTGTTTTTAATCTCTAGTTCCTGAATGGATTTATTCCAAGGAGGCTCTCTGTGTGTTCTTTGCTTTAGATCAGGGACCTAAATTTCATATACCTTCAGGGTCCAGACAAGTGATGTCAAAGTGTGCAGTTGCTGGTTGCAAAATATTAGGGAATTAAAAGATTATCATAAATTGGAGCTTTCAGTCTCACCTCGAAGAATGCAAATGTTGTTGTAAAAAGACACACATATTGCACAGGCCGAAGGAAAACATGTCAGCTTAGGTTCCACTGAAAAGCAACCTGTTTGTGAACTTGCCTTTAAATCAATGCCTTAAATATCTTTTGTAGGGTCTAAATCCGAGGTTCAAATGCAGGTGGGGAGGGGAGGTAGAGTGGCAAATACTTTTAAAAAATCCCTGATGGTTCTGATATCCTGTCTGCCCCTCCAGTTGAAAATAATCAGATTCAACATTAAACAATTCTCACATGAGACCTATTGGCATTGAGGCATACTCATTACCACTTGTACTCATGAGGTGCCTCCCCAGATGGCATGTATATTTGCTACTAGTTGCAGACCCAGATCACACTAATAGAAATCCAGTGTGATCTGAAAAGGAATCAGACATCTACGGTTTTACTGCTGTCTGGAGACAAAGGCTGCCTACCTGCTGAATTTCAAGTACTTCCAGCCATTCTCTATGGCTTACTTTGATTGCACTGCTTTTCCCCTGGATTGAGGATGTGAGGTGGAAGGAATGAAAGCACCTTCAGTTACTGTCAAGGCACTAAATTCTGCCTGTCACAGACCTTTATTCTGGGTGCAAGAAAGGCAGACTATCTTTAATTTGCTAATTTTACCTGAAAGCTGTCAACAGAGGCTAGAGAATGATTGGATTCTTTTTGGTTTGCTTTTCAATTGAGACATTTTCTTTTCCTCTTTTTTTTTTTTTTTTTTTTTCCTGACAAGCATTTATAGAGCAGTCCAGATTTGAAGCTTAGTTGGGTTAGGTTGGAATTAGTGAACAAAGCTTCTAATAGTTGTGGGAAGTGACTGTGATAAAAAACGAAAAACAGAAACCATCTAGAGACTAAAAGGAGTGTGAGCCCAAGTTCAAATCTAGAGAAAAAATATAACTATAGACACATTTTCAGTGTCTTGTGCTCTAAGTGTTCAATGGTCAGCTGACTGGTGACAAAAAATCACCCCCTAATATTATTTCTCCTTTATCTACAGAATAATGGGACTTTTGAATTTTAATTGACCCCATGGCCTCCAAGAATAAGAAGAAATATTTCAAACTTTTCCTTGCAATGTGACTGAATTCTGGACAGCAAGATATAATAGGAAGTATTACGAACCATTTCTTGGAAGTGTCTAAAAGAAGGAAATTTCCCTTTTCTTCTTTTCTTCTCCCCATTGGTTGGAATTAAAGTGGTGGTGGCAAGAGCTGAAGCCGCCATCTTGGGCAATAAAATTCTTGGAATATCATGTATGATGGAGCAAAAAGATAGCTGGGGTCTGTGTTCCTAACCTTCCATGGAAGGTCATACAGGGGATCCCTGCTTCCCTTATCTGGACATTTAGATGAGGAGAAGCAAGCTTCTGTCTTGTTTACAATACCACTTGTGGTGGAGGTAAGAGCAGGGGAGGCACTTTCTAGCACTCATAGCCAAACCCTATTCCCAACTAGTATGGAAGGTATCAGGTGGATGCACAGAAGCAGAACTTGGACACTGTTCGGGTCGTCCCTTTGTGGTATAGGGCTCGGATGTCATCAGTATTTCTCTGGCGTGAAACGCCTTCAGAAAGGTTAATCAAGTTCTTCATTCCATCTTTCTTCTATGCGAACTCTTGTCCCTTCTTTCCCACCTAAATTACCAGCAGGTACACTTCTCACCTTTTATCACTCTCTCTGCTCACAGTACTTAATTATATTCTGCCTTTTATTCTTATGTTTTCTGTTTGCTGTCTCAGGTAGACTGTGAGAATTTGGGGGTAGAAAATGTCTCTTTTGTAACCCCCTCTCCCATTTAAAGTGCAAAATAAAGCATTACTTAAATCTCAGATACCCCATAAACTCCATAATTGAATTAATTTGGAACACATTTTTGAACCCCATTTACTATATCATTTCCTATGTTTTTCAGACTTTCTAGTCTTTAGAGAAATAATCCCCATGGGTGACTGACTTAAGTTAAAGAAAGAGGGAACTTCAGAAAGTTCATCATCTCAGCAAAGTTTTGTACGTGAGAATATGAGCTTTTGTCTGGAGGGAAGGTCCATGGCTTTCATCAGAATTTCCCCCCAAATTATGACCCCCACTAGTTTATAGAAAAAAAAATTTGGCTAAAAATTGGTTGTTGGGTGGGGGTAGGAGAAAGAACAAAGCATACATGGATAATTCAGTTTGTAAGGAAGATAAACCCACATATATATCTGTATGTTTTTTTTGGTCTAAAGTTTTCTTTTTTTTTTTTAAAAAAAAAATGGTTTAACTTCCTCTCCATGATTTTAAGGGGCAACCTTAATCCATAATCCCAGCTCCAGAAGCAACCAAACAGAAAAGATCAAACTCATACTGTGAAGAAATTGAAGCAATGCTTTATTGCAACCACAAAGCACCAATCCAACAAGGTATTGACACACAGAGATTGAACAAATGTCTCTTTGAACAGAGATGTAACAAGATCACTTCTTCAAGTTCTTAAAAACAAGTACTCAAACCAAGATTCAAACAAAGCGTCAGAGCAATTAAAAAAATATTACACCATCCTGGAGGAATAGATATAAAAATATTCTGTACTAGGAACGAGGCTTTTTGATCTGTGACTCCTGGCAAATTTCTTCAGAAACAAATTATTATAAATACAAACCATAAAATGATAAAATGCTTTCTTCAAAATAAAAACCCAATTTAAAAGCAATTCTATGCAGAAAATATCATTGCCCCCTGTGAAATCTAGCTGAATATGGATGGTTACCCCGAATACACAACAGAGTTTCTCTTTTCAGGCTACAGTTCTGCTCCTGAAGGGGCCATGATGCATATTCACTTCAAACATCGCAGCATATCCCAGTGAAACCTTAATAAGGTCAAGTGGAGGACCCTCTATACAAGGGTGTCGGCAATTCCATCCAAATAACATCAGCAATAAGAAGCAGAGGAATTCAAGGGTGATGGCCATCCCTTTCTCTTTTCTCCCCCTCCCCAAATCTGTAACTGAAAGATGATCATTCCATTAAATTCTTTTTGAAGGATTTTGGGAAAGCAATCTATGAAGAAATGAAGAAAATCCTTATTGAGTTCAAAAACTTTCTGAAGAGGGGTGTCTAATCATGTCAAAGATTGATTTTTTCACTCTCTTTGATGAACTCCACCATGAAAACCATCCTGTCCACATGTTGTCCTTGATCCTCCTGGCTAAATTCAGGTCAGCTGATGGATTGCCTAGTCTATCCAATAGGATAACGTTTCATTTGACTGAAATTCTTTGCAAATACACATGTATGTATTCTGTCAACAAAGTTTCATCACATGAAACTAAATTATGTCATAATGTACTTTTTGAGGTCTAAGCCCCAATTTGACTGTACTATGAAGAGTTGTTCTTTAAATGCTTTGACTGCAGAGGTTTTACGTGATACTCATAGATTTTCAGAGCAGGCCCCAATTTTAACTGAAGTCCGGTCAACACATCATTTCTTGTCATCAATAGCAGGGACTTTCCATCAATTTCCTATAACAGAAACAGAGGGTAAATCCAACACGTAAGCCCAAAAGCTCAAGAATAATGAGGAAAAAAGGAGGTTCAAAGGAAAAAGTCATATCAATTTTCTCCAAGTTATAATCATTACTTTTTGCTTATGCCAAAATGGAAAAAATGGCATCTTCTATTTTTATCTTCCATATTCTACTTTTATTTTTGGATTAAATAGAATTCATAGCTGTTCTTGTTTTCAAGATCATATCACAAATGTCATGTCTTAAAAACTGACGGCAAGCTTGGAGCATGTGCCCTTAAGGATAAAAACTATTGCTTCCGAAAGGAATGACACTTTCCATTTATAAAATACATTAAAGTTTATGCTGAATTTTGTGTAGTTCATTCCTAAAACAACTCTATGAATTAGAACAGGCAGGGATTATCATACTTTTACAGGCAAACCAAGAATCAAGGCGAGAAGTTACGCTGTCCAAGACCAAGAAGTTAGGAAAGGATAGCAGAAGATTTCAATTCTCATTTGCCTGCAGCCAAAGCACATGCTCTTTTCGTAACTCCCTTCTGTTTTTCTTGACACTTAGAAGTAAATATGTGTTGATGTGTTGTCTAGATGGACCAATGGGGACTAGAGTCTTAGGTTTTCTGGAATCATGTCAATCACAACAATGGGCATTGGAAACACAACTCATTCACTGTGAACTTCTAGTCTGCCCTTTACATGGAGAACCGTCCTGCCTCAACCTGAAAATCAACCTCCTATTTTGAGGGCCCTACTGTACTTCCTCTCAATGGATCCTTGCGATTCAAATAAGGAAGGTAGTGAGGGGCAGGGCTCTACCCACCTCAGCAAATTCCTTCCCCTGTTCTCCTCAGACTCCATTCTCCACACCCTTCAGGTACCAACCAGGTACCCTTCACTCCAGCTCCCCTGAAGACTACAAAGCTTTGGGGTGAAATAAAAATGTGCTTCCCATAAAAGATATGAGGACCCCAAGTATAGAAAGTGGTTTGAAACTTTTGGGAAAAAAAGCACTGAGAAGAATGCTGAATAGCACATTAGTTTTTGTTATTGTTTATTGTGGAGAGAAGCTGAGCTGGTTCTTAGGGGACCTGGGCTCAAGAGATGGACCAGTGGTGCATGCTCAGTAAGCCTCGACATAATCTATTCGTTTTATCCACACACATCTGTACCCACCTCCCCCACTGATGGATAGACAAGGTGACACAGTATGAAACTACAACTACATAAAACTATGACTCCCTCCCACACCATCCCCAAAGGGGCCATTCCTCCAACCTCTCTCATGAGCTTCCCCAGGCTGTGAAGAAAATGTGCTGTGAATGTCTGAGTATGTAGGAGAAATAGCACCAGGCTAGGGGGCTGAAGAAACAACCACTTTGTGACCTTAGGCAAGTCCCCTCCCCTTCTCCTTCCTTTGTTGATAATAGGGGGTATTGTATTTCTGACAGGATTTTATGAGACACCCCTCTTGCAAATGGTCCCTGAGCTGTGAGTTTTACCATCACTTGTCATTATTCCTTGACAGGACCATGGTCCTCATTTCACTTGTTAACCACCTATCACAAACCACAGCAGGACAAAAAATACTTCTAACTGGCCTATTGTGTATCTGAGTGTTGGAAATCTTCATTTTGTCATCTATAAGCAAATACATGTCTCTGATTAATTTGTAAGAGACAACTGTTCAAAACCATAGCACATAAAAAAGCCGTTGGTTGATAGGGCAAGAATGGAAAATTAAGGACATAGGAATTAACTTTCCAATCCTAAAGTATTTTTTTTTTCTATTTAGGCAGCTAGTAATCCCAAAGATGGACCATCAGTAAAACCTGCAAGTATGAGAGTTGGTCGAGGAGATTTTGACATCTGGAAATCACAGTCACAGTTCTGAAGGCATTATGAGGTCACAGAAATCTGAATCATACATGACTTCAAATCTTACACTCTATCTTACACACTGAGACGAATGTTGACTCACTTGCAATGATTTTAGAAAGCAGCATAGCCCCTGCTGCTTGCCATCTTTCCTTTGCTGGTGTTTTACTCAATTTACTACAGATTTTAGACAGGCATCAGGAAGAGATGACACTGCTTTCATTTTTATACAACAAGAAAACTTCCTTGATTAAATGAAAGTTAATTAAAAAAAATCTTTGCTGGCAGAAAGTCCTACAACTCAGCATTTCTGTCAAAAGCCAAGTAGGTCTGTGAAAAATGCTGAAATTTGGGTTTTATTTAAGAAAAAATGGAAAATCATGTTTCATGCTTCACTCTGCTTTTCCCTTTGTTCAGTAGCCACCGCAGTTCACCTCAGATGAGGGTTGATAAAAGAAAGCTCGATTTGGAAATCCTCACTTTAAAGTTTTTGAAATGAATAGAATTCATACAACAAAAATTTTCCTCTTAAACCATTGCGATAGCAGCTCAGATGAATGGGAGTAGAACGTGGCATAATGGAAATGTGAGCTTCCAGGCCAAGCCGACCAGTCTGAGCTTTGTCTTCACAACTTAAGGTGTGACTCTGGGTGAGGGACTCGACTTCCCTCAGCCTCAGTTTCCTCACGTGTGGAATGAAAACAACCCTCTGACGGATTTTGGAAGTTAGAAATGATGCATTTATGCCAGGCACCTAGCACAGTGCCTGACATACAGGAGGTTCTCAATGGCTTCCAAGTGGAAATGTACAGGCTTTGAAAGAAAAGACATATGTTCCAATTTCAAATACACCTTTTGCTTCCTTTCTGGAAGAGTGCTCTGCCTGAATGCTACCTTTTGCTGGCGAGATGCAGGAATATTCCCGTTCAAGTTAAAAAAAATTCATTCAAATTTTTAAAATTTAAAAACTACATAAAACATTTGTCTCATAAAAATTACAAACATAGGGAAGTTCCTTGAATTAAGAAAGCTAATCGTTTATTACATACGTTCTATAAAAGTTTGCAAAGCAAATGAAATCCAAATTTTGCCAGTCAGCAGGGTGTAGTAGAATGAGCCTGAGAGTGGAAATTGGAATACAGAAGTTCTACTGCAGGCTCCGTCAGGAACTTTCCACAAGGAACCACTCCTCTGGACCCATCCGTTTAGTATAAATGAAAGGGTTGGAGTATGACCAGATCCAGTTAAACAAACAAACAAACAAACAAACAAATCCCATGATTTTGCATATATATCATGATTAAAGCTAAACCAAAGATAATTCACATCTTGGGATCCTATTTACGTATCTGTGTTGAGGGATAATCATTTGTTAGTTTCAAGGAAACTTTTTACACTGCTTCTGACTTCATGTAAGAGTAACCAAGTACCTGTTGGGCAATAATATTCAAAATGTTTGCATACTTAATAAGTTCCAGCAAGTACTCATGCATGGAAGTAAGGTTTAGGGATGTCAGGTATAAATTTCCAATGAGCGTAAGAACCTAGATCTACAAATAAATGAATAGGATCCATAGATGTTATAGTTCAGTAGATAAATATGTTTTAGAGTAAGAGACTATTCTATTGCTTATTAAGTGGGGCTTGGGGCAAGTCACTTAATCTTTCAAGCCCCATTTCCTTATCTATATGATGGGGGCAGGGATAGCTACCGTATTTCACTACTGAAAGTGTTATTGAGATAACACATGTGAAGTAGAATTCCCCACATCTACTCAGTACTCAATAAATGTTAGCTATTTAAAAAATATATATAAAAAAAATCTTAACCCATTTACTTTCTATTCTTTCTCTCTGTCAACATTAATTTACATCTAGGTAACTTTTTCAATTGAGCCTGTGATACGTATGGTCCTTTGGAAATATATGGAAAGAAGAGGAAGTAGGAAGAGAAGAAGCTAAGAGAAAGAAGCTAGAAAGAGAAAAAGAGTGACGATTAAGAAAGAGACAACAGCACAATAGCGAGGTAAGGCAAGAAAGAAGTCGAAGAGTAGTCGATGGGGCTTATGATGGTAGGGCACTGACTCAGAAAGCTGTATTTGTGGTGGTGGTCTCTACTATACCAAATATAGTGCAGGGGAAAAGAAGGGTCAATTTAGAATCAGAAGACTTGGGCCTGGAGGCCAAACTCTGCTGCTTCCTAGTTCCTTGTGTAATATCTGGCCCATTATTCTCTTCCTCTGTAAAATGAGAGGTTCGGACTAAGCTGACCTCTGTCCATTCTAGTTCAACACACTCTTGGATTCCAGTTCTGTCTTTGATAAGCCTCAGGATCACAGTCTCATAGGAAAGTCTCCCTGTGAAAGAAATACAGCAGCAACTCCTTACCAGTGACATGGAGGAATCTGATGAAACAGGTTTTCTTCTTCCTCTTCAGTCTTCCCTCTCACATTTTCTACAACTTTCTTGGTAACAATTCTCTTGCCATTCACTATCTGGCTACAAGTGGTGACCAGTCTGAAGTTTCCCATTCCACTGCTCACAAAGGGTACACATGTCCCAGAAAAAGGGGGACTTTGTCTGGAGCCCAGGGATACAAAAGTGGAAAATCCTGTGTCCAATATGGGGGTCACATCAAAGAAGGAGTGGAATCTCCTGGCCCTACCCGCACGGCCAGGGGAAAAATAATCTCCTGAGAAGAGGTCTTCATCTTTGAAGACATTTTGAGAGCCACAGTGTAGCCTCTCAAATCATAGTTCCTCCTTTAAGTAATTTTTATCTCTGCTGTCTCCTCTCTTTTCCCTTTTGCTATGGTTCCTTCTGGACTTGTCATAGTTGCTTTTCTCGGCATCAGACAAGACCTCATAGGCCTCAGCTACTTGTTTGAATTTCTCCTCAGCTGCCTCTTTGTTTTCTGGGTTCTTGTCTGGGTGTACCTGAAGAGCTAACTGGTGATAAGCCTTCTTAATATTAGAGGAGGAAGCATTTTGGGGCACTCCTAGTACTTTGTAGTAATTCAGCATGTTTCTTTAAAGAGCCTTTCCTCACCAAGTGTTTATTTTCTGAAGAATTTCCATATAACTTTGGAAAGGAAGATGGTGAACTACTGAAGTCTACACTAAGACCATTTAAATCTTATCACATGGTTCTTGGGACCAAAGTCTCTTCTGGGGGAAAAACTCCTCTTTGGTGTAGGGGTCCTCTACAGCATCTCCACCCCTCTCTGCCTTCTGCAGCTCATTGTGGGTGGAGTAACTGTGACTCAACAGTATCAGCCAATGACTCTCAGCTGATGCTGTGCTTGCCTTGCATTCCTATTGGTGGAAAAACTGGGGTGGATAATATACATGTTGGGGAGATTTCACCTAGTTTAAAAAAAGCAACACTGACCAGCTTGTTAAGAGAGAGAAAATATTGGTATGGCTCAAAAAGTCTTTCCCTCATTTATCAAAGTAACAGTCAGAAGCAAAATAGGTCTTGCACTTAAATCAGGCACAAAATCCATTCTGGCTCATTTGTGAGGGCTAATGCCTTCAGTGACTGAATGGCTGGCTCACTGTATTATTTAATGTTTGCCGCTGGCACAAAGTGGGTGATAAAGGGGCTCTATTCAAAAAAAAAATTGTACACATTTCTGATGAAGGAAAAAGAGTGCAACTCACTTCATCAAATGAGGAAATTGGGTTAGAGATTTCTGCCTAGATTGAAAAAAAAAGAGTGGATTTAAGGAACAGAATTACAAGGGAAGGCTTTTCATGTATGATCAAATAAGGCTTCTTCACTTCAGTTCACCTTTTCAAGTTAGTCTTTTTGAAATTTATCTCTGGACTAAAGGACAAAACTAAGTAGCAGCATCACAACAGCAAATGCTGGAAAAAAAAATGGCTTTAAAGCTCAAGGGTAGCAAGGGCTGCTCGTTGCTCTTTTTCCAGGATGTACAACCACACATTTCCCAGACTTCCTTGCAGTTGGATGTAGCCATGTGACCAGGTTCTGGCCAATGACCTGGGGAGGGATGGATGTGCATTTCTTGCAGGCCTGGCCCATAAAACCACCTACATGCACTCCTCCTTGCTCTGTATCCTTACACCAGCTGGATGACGATGCCCAGATGACCTTGAAAGAAAGCTTCTGGTTGAAGATGACAGAAGCTGCATCTGCCTGGGTCTTTGAATTACAGCGAAGCAGACACCCCCACTGACCACACTGGATGACTTATATGAGCAAGAAACAAACCTCGACTATAATTAAGTCATTATACATGGCTTGTGATACATCTACTTTTGATAGCAGGTAGTCTAGTACACCAACCATTTCTACAACTTCACCTTCACTTCTAGAACCTAGTCCTATAATGTCAACCATCGGAAGAGTCCCACCTACGTACCACCGAAAGTCCAGTATCCTGTTCTATCTCTCACTCCTCACTCTCATTACACCCACTTGTTCACTTCATCTCCACTTTCTGCAGGCTTCCTCTTTTGTACCAAGTTCCTTCAGGTTCCTCTTTTGTGCCAAGTCTGTACCCCCTGGTTGGCCCTGGGAACCATTCTTTTACATACCCTCTTAGGCTATTATCCCTCCATTGTGCCCCCGCCACAAACATGCCATTTAGGAGCAGTCTAACCATCAGCTTTTCTGACTCCTGTACCTGATGCAGCGGGGAAAAAAAAATAAAATCAAGAAACCATAAAAATGAAACACTGCACTTGGGCAGTGTACCAGTGTCAGCTGGGTCAGTAGAACACCTCAGCAGTTCTTGCATTTATCCTTGGGCAGCTTCCTCTTCCATTCCCCTGGGTGGCCATTCTTAACCTTCATGGCTCTCCTTCAGTTCCTTATTAAAACCCCATGCATCCTGTCCACTCTAAGCAGAGTTGCTTTCCTCTTGTTTGGAAAGGAAACAGAGACTGTCAGAAACTCCCTTAGTGTCCCTCAGGACAAGGGCAATCTTAGCTGTATCTGCACTCATTCTCATCGATGTCCCCGGAGCATTGGAAGGGCAGAAAGGATAGAGGGAGATATCTCTGGCGTGCTCAGAATTAATCCCTTAATACTTTTTTTTAAAAAGTAAAATAGTTGAAAGTTTTTACTGACCAAATTGATTCATTATGTATATTTTGGCTGAAATCACATTTTATTGTGGTAAAAGACATATAATATGAAATGCGCCATTTTTATGTGTATAATTCAGTAGCATTAGTTACATTCACAATGTTGTGTAATCATCACCACTATATTTTAAATTCTTCCATCACCACAAATAGAAACCCTATTAAGCAATAACTATCCCTTCCTTTCAGTCCTTGATAATCTCTAATCTACTTTGTGTCTCTATGAATTTGCCTATTTTAGGTATTTCATATCAGTGGAATCATACAATATTTGACTGGCTCATTTGACTTAGGATAATGTCTTCAAGGTTCACCCATGTTGTAGCATGTATCAGAGGTTCATCCCTTTTCACGACTAAATAATACTCCAATGCATATCCTACATTTTGTTTATCCATTGCCCTGTTCATGAAAACTTGGGTTGTTTCTACCTTTTGGTTATTGTGAATAATGCTGCAATGGATATTTGTGTACAAATATCTGTCTTTAAGTTCCTCTTTTGTGTGGAATGGCGGGGTCATGTGGTAAATCTATGCTTAACTTATTGAAGAACTGCCAAACTATTTTCTACAGCAGCTACACCATTTTGTATTCCTACCAGCAATGCATGAGGGTTCTAATTTCTCCATATCCTCACCCCTCCATACTCTTTAGATCTCATCATTTTCCTGTCCTCAGGGAGTTTGCTTCATTTAACTGTCCTCAATTTCATTCAGTTTTAATCTGTCCAATTCTTTTGTCTACTTCCCTGCATGTAAATAAGTTTGAGTGTCTCCTCTCTGATGAGGAAAGAACCCACATGCCTACATGACTCCTTCCCCCCAGCTCCACTGAAACTGCCCCGTTATGCACAGATCCCACTGGGTTTCACTTTTTTGAGGTATTTGACCTTGTCAATCATTTCATTTTCCTTGAAACTCTCCCCTTTATTGGTTTCTTACAACCTCTCATCAATGGTTCTCTCCCCACTTCCCCAAGTCTTCTTTCTCAGTGGGTTTTCCTAGTTGCCTTCCTTTTCCTAACATTTAAAACCTTGGTATTCTCCAAAGTGCTGGCCTTGGCCTTTTTCTCACCCCTTTCTAAATGCCTCTCTCATTGTTATTCCCTCCTATAATGCTGATGACTCTCATCTCTCTGTATCTAGACCTCACTTGTTCCCTGGGTTGTCTACTAGCTATATTCATTTACATGTCCTACAGGCCCTCAAATACAATGTGCCCCAAACTGTACTCATTACATCCCTTTCAAAACTTACCTCCCACAGACATCCTGGTTAATGGCACTACTTTACAAGCACCCAACCTGGAAACCTGGAAGTCACTCCAGCCTCTACTCTTTCCCACCTGTGAGTACTCAGCTAAGTCCTGGGGCTACAGCAGAGAACCAGAATGGGATAAATCTTCAACCTCCATTGTTAACAATCCACAACGTTCCTTTGACTCTCTTCCCAGACTTTCTAATCTATGTCTTACTTTCCATTCCCAATAGAAGTATTACAGCAGGTTTCTCGCCTTTGGTCTGCTTGTCCTCCAAGCCACTCTCCACATTGCCAGTAGATTGAACTTTCAAAAACACAAATCTCATCATGGCACTCCCCACCTACTACCCTTGAGTGGTGTCTTAGTGCCTGTCAGGTAAAGTCCTCTTCTAGGATACTGTCTGCTACCTGGAGCCCCGTTTACCTTTCTGTCAAATCCCTTGGCATTCCCTGGACCACACCTCTTACTCCAAGGAACTTGGAGTTCTCAAGAGAAACCACATTATTTCATGTCCCCATACCTTCGCATTTGACCGTCCCTCTGCCTGGAATCCTCTGTGCTTCCTTCAAATGGTTCTACACCTATAATGGGTTCAGGTAACTTTATTAAAGTAAAGGTAAACTTGCAATAATGACCATTATTTTACTTTAATAGTCTTATATTTGTTTTAATGTGTTAAAAAAAGTCTATAACAATGATGGCAACAACTGAACTAGTGAATAAGCCAAAGATGCACCACACACCACACACTACACACCTGTCTATCTTATAATTTCTTATAAATGTTCTCAGTTCAAATGAATGATTTAAAGAACCATTTGGGATTTTTGGTTTATGGAAATCTATTCTATTTCAATCAAAAATTCAAAACGATTCTTTCCTTATCAGCTTTGCTTTCCATTCACCTGGCTATTTTCTTATTGTTCGCATGACCTATTGGCTTTTGAACTCTTTTCTAAGTTTTTATGGGCTGAAAGGACATATCAGCAGAGTTTGAGTTGCCACTTCCGCTGTTCATTATGCTGTAAAATATTTTATACATTTCAGAAAACTTCAATTGTTAAGCAATCTCAGGTGTCAAATCACATTGAATATTTTCAGTACTTGGTACTATAAAATGCTGAATATTTTTAGTACTTGGTACTATAAAATGCTGATAAAGTAATAAAAGTATTTCCAATTCGTGGGGTTTCAGCTGGTCTAATTCAGCTCTGGATTAACCATAAAGCTAATGAAGCTTAAGTTTTGCCTTAGTGATTTTACATTCATGCTTTTGTAATTTTTTCCCAAGGCAGTCTATTAGAATTGTATAAGCTTTAGACCACCCAAAACCTGGATTTGTCCTGGGTCTTATTAGAAACATCCATCTAAACTCACTACAGTTGAAATCCATCTGGCCATGACTTAGGCACATGCTCAGGATGGACTCCCTATTTGACCACTCCTTTTGAGGTGGTTAGTGTTACTTGGAAATTTGTAGCAATAAGAGATTTTCTTATATTTATTAAGTCAGTGTCCTCAGAAACATATCAAAAGTTAGCAAAAAGCCACTTGAAAAGAAATTCCAATCTTTGCATTTCAAATTAATGGCTGAAACAACCAATTGGGCATTTCAGAGTAAAATACTGTTCTTATTCAAATGGCTTGGGGAAAGTAGATAATAGAGTAAAATTAATCTGTCACCATGAGTTGCATATTATTTTGTCATGATACTCTGAGAAAAAAATTATCTCAGTCATATATACTCTTCTAGAAACAGGATCACTGATGTCGTTCACTTGTTAAGTTTGAGAAATCTGAACAATATGAATTATACGACATTGATTGAGTGGCAGATCTCTATCTTCCATTTTATTCATATATGTTTTGAATAAGTGAGTCAGACAGATAAAGATAGAAGTGAAGTGACTACATTACAATGGACAGAACTATTGCTGTGACTTGTAGTTAGGCTCCAGTTTGAGTGGTGAAGTTGCTGTACTGGACGGCCAGACTGCCTTAACTGGCCACCAAAAGCATTGTCAGTAGGGAGCGGTGCTCATTTAGGCTTTAGAGTTTCACAAAATGAACCTGATCCTTCATGTTCCGTGTGAGGAAGGTGGCAATGCTTTTGAATGGGCTTAGTCAAAAGATTCTCTCTTAAAAACTAAAGTTCTTAGGAAAGTAAAATTTCTGAAGTATCTTTGACTCTTGTAAACCAGGCAACCTATATCCATGGGCAAGTGACAATTTTTTATCATCTAGTCATGAAAATTCAACGGTGTATATATAATATCTCAAGTAGTTTTCTGCCCTATGCTGGGCATTGAAAGCATACTTCATGAGGGCGAGCTCTAAGAATAACACTTGACTATTAAAACAGGAGCTTGAGCGTATTCTGCTTGTTTAACTCAGCATTCACTACAGAAATCTAGTCTTAGAAAGGCAAACTCTCCAGGATCATCCAAGAACTATGAGCCAGTCAGGAGAAAAGGAAAGAGGAGTCATAACTCTCACTCATTCCCTATAACCCAAACGCTTATCAAGACACAGAAGACTGTCATCACCCAGGAATTGCCTCATGCCCCTTCCCAGTCATTCTCCACTCCCCCCATCCAAAGACAACCACAGTTCTGGTTGTTTTCTACAGGATTTTCCTGTTCTCAACCTTTATCTAAATGGAACTGCTATGGTCTGATTATTTGTATCCCCGCAAAATTCATATGTGGAAATCTAATCCCCAAGGGGCATTAGGAGTCTTAGTAATAATATTAAGAGATGGAGCCTTTGAAAAGTGATTAGGTCGTGAAGATAAGAGTCCTCATGGATGGAATTACTGTCCTTATAAAAGGGGTCCCAGAGATCTCTCTCACCCTCCTTCCTCCATGTGAGGACACAGCAAAAAGATGGCTGTCTAGGAAGTGAGCATTCACCAGACATCAAATCTGCAGCTACCTTAATCTTGGACTTCCCGGCACCTAGAACTGTGATAAATAAATGTTTGTTTATAAGCCACTCAATTTGTGGTGTTTTTATTATAGCAGTCCAAACAGACTGAGACAGGAAACATTTGGTATGAATTCTTTTACGTAAGGCTTCTCTTACTCAGCAAAATGTTTTGAGACTCATCCAAACTCCTGTATATGTCAATAGTTAATTCCTTTTTATTAGTGGGTAGTATCACATTGTAAGATGATACCACACTTTGTATATTCATTCTCCTATTGATGGAAACTTAGGCTTCTAGTTTTGGACTATGATGAATAAAGCTAGTAAGAACAATTTTATACAAATCTTTTGTGGACACATGCTTTCATTTCCTTTCATTTGAATAAATAGTTGAATAAATACGCAGGCGTTAAATTGGTAGATCACGGGGTAGATGTACCAGTGTTCACTCTCTCACTGACAGTGCAGCAGAGTGTGGTTGGTCTACATCCTCACCAACATTTGGGTTTATCAAGCTTTCTCATTTTAGCTATTCTGGTGGGTGTGAAGTGACTCAAGCGCTATTTTGGCAAATGTTCCAAGTTAACAAAAAGTATATCTGTATAGGGATTAGGTTTGAATAAAATATTGGGGGAAACCCACAGATTAGCATATATGATACTAGAAAAGCTCACCAGTCCAAACCGAGCTTGAGAGAATAACAGCTAACGCGATATGGTAGAAGAAGCTAGACACATTATTCAGTCTATAATTCTCTCAATTATATTACAATATTAGAAAAGTAAATCTAATGCTTAGAAAACTGAAGCCTTCATTGATAGGAAGACAGGAACTCTGTTTCCCTACACAGATGTGGTGTGGACCACAACATGCTTCCCCAATTTGCTTCCTCATGGCCAAAGCCCCTTGAGTACTGTCCCTACAGAGTTGGCCCAGCCTGAAAAATGGAGTCAGGAATCACCCAGACAAGTGGGAGGAACCCTTGGCTCCTCCCTCCCTCTGTCCAATACCAATTGTGGATGTGAGGGGAGAGGCATCAACACTGTTTGAAGAAAATATTGGACCTATTCTAGGCACCATGTATACATTGTCCTTGAGTCGTCACACCACCAACCTATTAAGTGAGGTACTGACAGCCTCATGTTACAGATATGAAACCGAGCCTCAGAGAGATGTAGTAAGTTGTCCAGGCCACACGGAGTTAGAAGACCAGGATTTACCTAAATTCTGCACTCTACTTTTCTAAGCACCCGGAAAGCAAATTAGAAGGGGCTATTCAACTCAGTTGGTGCCAAGGCCAGTAGGAGATGGGGCAGCATGTCTCTTAGTGAGAATTGTCCCTCTTTTTTTGTCCTTTTCTGTTTTCTAGTGGGTTTGTGGTGAAGGTAGAGCTGTTTCGTCTTGTAGATGTAAGTGAGCTTTAGCCCTCCTTTCTCTAGCTGCGACTGGGTCTCAGGGTTTGGGTTTTTCTCTTGCAGGAAGGAATCATTAGCTTGTCCCCTTCCTCCTACCCTTCTTTACTCGCCTCCATTTCTTCAGGTCTGGTATGACCAGGATTTGAGGTGGAGGACATGCAGATGGCATCACTGATCCCTCACTGCTCGCGGGTCCTCTTCCTCCTCACTCCCTTCTGCCCACTGTGGGGAAGGGAGGTAACTGTGATCATCCTATGTTTCTCTAGACTGAATTACCTGTTCCTGAAAAGCACTAGCTTGCTCCTCAAATCCCGCTGTTCGGAAATAATTGACGACATCCATCACAGCCCAGTCTGCAGGATCGGGTGGTCTCCCATTCTCCATGGAACTACAAGACACAAATCCAGACAGCAGTCATGGCAGAGCAAGCAAGAGTATGCAGCCAGGCTCACTACTCAGTGTCCCAGGGGCAGGCCCGGGCCAGCTCCCTGGAACCATGGTCCTCTCTTCCCGCGGACGCCTAGATTCCGGTTTTCCCCCGGGACCGTAATCATTCTTGTATTTCTCAGGTTCAGAAGATCATGACTCTCACTGGCTCAGTCACTGTTTTCCTACTAAACCATTAAACCTTTAATATAAAGTATTTCCTCATGTACTATTTTTTTAAATCCAGAAATAGTAAGAGTGGTCCAGTGATTTCTGGTGGCTCACAGTTTGATACTCATACTCCTGAGTTAAAAACACCAGGCCCTTTACAAAATAGCCCCAGTGTAACTGTCTTTTTCCACCTCCTCCCACCTTCCTCATCCTCATCCCCATACACCCTCACTGCAGCAGTGCCTTTGCACATGCTGTTCCAGACACTACAATGCCCCTTCATTTGTTTTTACCTGACAAGATCCACCATTGCTACCTAGTTAATCCTAATTCAAATGCCTCCACCTCTGTGAGGTATTTTCTTGCTCTACAGGGAACTGTTTTAGTTTTAACCCCCTCTGCATTCAAGAACTCCATTCAAACTCCCACTGTAGCACTTTCCATGCTGGATGATGCTCTCTGCTCATCGGATAGTCTCTCCCACCAGCATGGGAGATGCGGGCTAGAAATATACATTGGGACCTGGACCATTTCTTATTTTATTATTCCTAGTGTCAAGCACCTAGTTAAGAACTCAATCAGTGTTCAAGTGACTAGATATGATCAAGCATTTGTCTGGGAGCGTCAGTGGGTACCCTGCCTGACTGCATTTAGAGAGGAGGGACAGGCAAAGTGGAATAGAGACAGAATGGCAGGGACCTGCAGTGACTGTGATTCTGTGTCATTTATGTTTGGAAGTGTTTGTCTGGATTTTTCTATGCCTCATGCAAGGTGCTTCTTCCAAAGTGAACATCTTATCACATTCCTCTGCTTAAAATCCTCCAAAGGCTTCCCATTGCTTTTGAGATAAATTCCAAATAGCTTAATTTGGCTTAGGAGATTCTTCGGGACAAAGCCCCTGCTAGCTCTCCAGGATTACCTCAGTGAGCAAGCAGACATGGGCTTGCTCTTGTGGACTTACAGTCCTGTAGGGGGAAGACAGTCATGAGTACAGCCAAACGCACAGCTGCACATTGTGGTACATGTTATGATGGACAGGTGCACTGTATTGTGGCAATTTAAGGGGCTAGAGGAGGCTTTCCTGTGGAAGTTTCTCTGGAGGTGAGGTCTAGAAAGCAGCCAGAGATTAACCACACGAAGAAGTCAGAAGAAGATTATTCCAGATTCTTTGATAGGAATGTACACTGCCAAGATAGCCATGCAGGTCTTGAAGGTCACATCAAGGATTCTGGATTTTTGTCCACAAGCAATGAGGATTTGTTAATTGGTATTGTCGAGGGGGTCATCTGGCGGGGTCTCTGCTCCCGCTCCCCACAAGAGAACGCAGGATATGGTGAGGACAAAAAGGAACACCCACAGAGCCACAGGTAGGGGAGTCTACTACTATATTCTCGCTGGCGGTTGGGTTGGGGAAACTGGAAGCAGGAGCCACGCTGTTCGCAACCCTCACTGCGCCGCTTGCAGGCTCAGCCACCATCTTTTTGCTAGCCCCCATTTTGCTGCTAGCGTAGCCACAGCAGTTATATTAGTGGCCAATAGCTCACTGGTTACAGCTGACGGCCAACTAGCCACAGCTGATGGCCATCCAATCACAGTTGGCCATTTACTACCTGAGCCAGCACCTTTCCACGTGAGGCCAAGAGCCTGGAAACTGTTCTTTGGGGCTCTGTCCTCACAGTATCATGTAAAGGGGGTGACCTGGTCAGATTCACATCTTGAAAAGAGTATCGGAGAGGAGCCAGAGGGGAAGAGGGGTGCCAGTGAGAGGTCTACTGGAGTCATCCAAGCAAGAGATCATGGTGATCTAGCCTGGAGTTGGGGCTATGGAAAAGGAGAGAAATGTGTGGATTTAAGAGATATTTAACCAATAGAATCAGCATGACTTAGTGGTGGACGAGACATCGCGAATGAAGGAAGTGGAAGTGTCATGGAATTGGACGAATGGTGGTTAATTCACTGAGATAACACCACTTGGGTTAGTTGGACACATTGAATTTGGGGTACCATCGATATCCAAGTAGAGATTTAGGGTGGGACCTTGAGTCTGGAGCTCAAAGCAGGTGAGTGGGCTGGAGGTACACATTTGGGAGACAGCAGCATTTAGATGGGAATTAGTTTCTAACCCCTTCTTAGGAACTACCAGGTTTCTTGGGAGAGAGATGAGAATTGGGCCTAGAACTAAGCTGGGGAGGTTTCACATTTAGTGAAAGTTGAAAAGATTCGTTACTTTTCGCGGAAATGAAACTGCCCAGACTTTGGGGATTCCTGAAAGTCTTCAAACATCAAAAGTCAGTGGTCTAGCGGCACCTCTGCCTGACTCCCCGCACAACGTTTTGTACATAGTAGGAACTTAAAATATTTGATGAAGAAAACAAACTTCTGTCCCAGCTTAAGAAAAGGGAGCCATGAATCGACAGCACATGTGCTCATTGATTTAGCAACATAGCACTTAGTTTAAAAGCATTTACAGTGAATGCGTAATAGTTAGAAGTGTTTTCCCTTTTGGGCTGAGAGACTGTGAATCTACAAACACTGCACGTCCATGTACCTACACACTTGTAGACGGACATTCGTGCTCACCTGTGTAGACACACACACCTTCCTACCATTTAACAGGCAATATACATGAAGAAAAAAACTGCTTCTCACCCTGACATTGTCAAATATTAACTATGTGTTTTAAGGTCAAAGTTAAATGGGTTTTTAAAAAATTATCCGTGTGCTGGGATTTTTCTACCATCCCATTCACATAAGCGGCATGAGCTGACACTGGAGACTCTATTTAAGGTAACATTTTCCTTCCTCTTTTGCTTAAAGTGCACTTGAAGAATGTTTGGAAAGGAGTTCGTTGTTCTAACGAATCTTTCAAGTTTTCTAATCAGCTCACTTCTCGCAGTGAGCACAGGGTCCTATCGGATACACTTTTAAGTGCCCCAGAAAACATCTGAATTCACTCTCCCTGTGGATGTCTTCAATTAGCTACGTTTCCTCATAAATAGTAGTTATTTAATTATAATAACAAAGTATGCTACATTGTAATTTTAGGATGGGAAGCTTTCCTGATTTTTACTTTGCTGAGATACAACATCATCACTTCCATGATTCTGAAATGCACTTGAGAACTAGCAATGCAGCAGAGGATATGAATTTGGCAAAACTACTGGCAGTGTGGCATAAGGAACAGGAGCGACGTGGGACTGGGTGCTCTCTCATACTGAGGGTGGAGGGCATCCACGCAGAAGAAACAAGGGGCTAGAAACTAATCAGTGCATTTAATAAGTGAGCCTCCTAAATTTAAGCCTGACAGCCCCCTCCCCACAAAATAACTTCGAAGGAAAACCAGTGTTTTCTTTCTCCTGAGAGGAGAACCCTGTCTATCTTTATCTCTTGTGCTCTCCAGCACCCAGACAGGTCCGGTGGTGCGTAGTCGATCCACAGTAAAGATCTAAAACACTAATGGACTAACAACCCAGGGTATTTAGAGTCTACAACGCGCTTTTCACACATTACCGATCATCAGCCTCCCAGCTATTTGTGAACTGGCTACTGTGACATGTTTTTAGGAAACTAAGGCTCAGAAAGGTCAAGACATTCACCCAAAATTACATAGTAGACAAAGCCAGGATTGGATTCCATATATGCTTGCCTCCATATCAGTGCTTTTCCCACTCTACTTACTCATTGATACCACAAATTTACTAAAAGCCTACTGTCTTCTCAGTACTGTGCTAGATGCAGGGTCACAGGGATAGGATACATAGGCCTTGCCCTCAAGAAGCTGGCAATCTGGTGAGGGGAAGCAGACATGTAGACAGCAAACTCTAAATCATTTTAGAATTGAGGGGTGAACAAGTGCTACTGAGGACGCATGCACTGGAGGGCCCAGCAGTTCTGCCTGACTAGGACACGTGAAGATTTTCAACAGCAATTTTGAAAAGCATCTATTGGTCCAAACACACCCTACAATCGTTCCTGAGAGGGGATGGTGTGGAGAGGCAGATACATGCAGACACACATTGTCACTTCTAGGTTGTGGATGCTAAAGCATGGTGAATGACTTTGCCGGGCCAGTTCAGTGGTTCCAGCCACAGTTTTAAGGAGCAAACTGGAGATGAGCCAAGGCAACATGATGGCTGGGGTTGGGGAAGCCATTGTATCAAGGCTGAGTAAAATTGTGAGAACATTTCAGAGGTTGAATTTAAGTGTTGCCTTTCCCCACTGGAGAAGCCAAATGTCTCCTCAAGGCCTGTTACTGGTGGCCAAACCGAGACACTTATTCGTAGGTCCCTTTTAAATGGGCCATTCTCTCAAAGTCGTTTCTTATAATTTATGCATGCCAAATTCCAAAAGGAATTTAAATGGTGCTGTTTAAAACACCTCCCAGATGGTGGTTCCCATTGTGGCTGATAATTTTGCACTGATGAAATGAGATGGCAGTTATGAAAGTTCCATTATCATTTAATATTTATCATTCACTATCATCATAGCAAAATGTTTAATAGAATACAATGTGTAAAGATGATAAATTCATAAATATTTTTCTAGGCATGGAATCTTTAAAAAATATATATGCATTTTACTTCATGCCAAAAAATTAGCAAGAAATGAGGGCAGAATTTGTCTACACTTCTATCACTTAATCAAATCAATGTTTCCATTTAACACAATCACCTCTTAGCCCCTGTGTATATAGTTGGGTATGTCATGTATTGATAAAAATTATATCATGCATGAATAATTCACACTGGGAAACAATTATCCTTTAATTAAACAATCACCTCACTTTTAAAGAGAGCTAGAGAGACTCCATCATGGGAACAGAAATGCAATAAATAACAAATTTGGCAGATATATGCAGATTGGGACCTTATAATGAGTGTTTTCATGTTAGCGCATTATAATTTTAAGTGCCGGCAGCAGTAGTCCCCATTGTTCTTTCATATATTAGTGAAGGCACGTGGAAAATAGTTGGAACTCTTTCTCTGAATCTAGCATGTGTATATTCTATGGTACGTATGAGATTATAGATTTTGAGGGTTGATTAGACCAAAAGGAAACTCTGGATAAATATAATCCATATGAGATTCAAAATCCCATTATAGACATTAATTGTATTTCTGCTTTAAAGTTCAGAGCAAAAGTTACTTCAGACACTGGTTAAAATATTATGAAAGCTAATCCTCAACATTAAGTTTCCACTTAGAAATGCACTTTAACTTTGTATTTCCTTGATATTTATAACTTACTTTTAAAATTGAACTAACCTATTCTTTGCCCATATCTTAAAACAGGCTTTGTCTAAAAGCAATATAATTCTGATTGTAATGAATTAATATTGATTTCTTTGCCTCTGACATACCTAAGAACGAAACAACTGAATGAGTTTTAGTTTATCTCCATTCTTTTCTCTTTCTCCCTTCATCCTAACAAGCTGGCTCAAAGGCAGGCAGGACCAAAAAGAAAAAGAATGATTCAAAGGTTCTTGGCAGGACATTTTTCTTCCTTCCTTCCTTCCTTCCTTCCTTCCTTCCTTCCTTCCTTCCTTCCTCCCTCCCTCCCTCCCTCCCTCCCTCCCTCCCTCCCTCCCTCCCTCCCTCCCTTCCCTTAATATTCGATAAGTAAAAATGGACTGCATTTAGCTGCAGCATACCCAAGCAATGAAAGCCCTGAAAAAGCAAATGATTCTTCAAGCCTCTGTATATTCCAAATTCTTTAGCCTGGCATTCAGGCATTTGATTCAAACATAACTTTCCAGTCTTACTCCCCATTCCAAGTATCTACTGAAGCCCAACTGAGTAAAATCCTGTACTTTCCCATGGCCACAGCCTTGGTATGCCACTCAAAATCCTGTCTGTTCAACTTCCAGGGATTAGAAACTTACTCATCGTTTTAAAAGGTACCAGTTCAATGTCCCCTTCCTAATATCCCCAATCAATCTTTTATTCCAATCATTAATTTTAACCGCCTACTATGAGCCAGGCACCTGAAGAACCTTAGAAACTCATAGTCTAGAGAAGAGAAAAATCTCAAACAGCCACATGATGAAGAGGGTTGTTTGTGTTCCTGGCCTTATTCCAAAAAGCAGTTAAGGAACAGGAGGAATAGATGGAGGGAGGAGGACACAGAAATCAAAGTCAGCACGGCAATGCAAGTCAGGCTGTGCGCGGTGTGTGGAGGAGAGGCTTTGGAACCCTGAATCAGCAGGAGAAGGTCCCAGGCCAGACTGGGCATCTTCTTGCATCATTCCTTTCCACTATTATAGGTATGATGGCTTCCCTCTGAAATCGCATGGCGCTCTGTCCTTGGATATCTCTGCTGAGAATGTTTCCTCAACACCCCACCCCATCTTTCTGAAACAGGATCCTGTAACAGCCTCTTTCCCTACCTATCCAAATAGAGACCTTTATAGTACAAACAAAGACCTCTGCACTAGTGTAAATAAGGACACTCCTCTCAAGAGGACTCAATGACTTTCTGGTTTTTACTTGCTATCAGATACAATTCATGCCAAGATTCATGCTAAACACAGACACACGAATGTTCCATATCCCAGTCATTAATACTAAAGACAACTGCATAAAGGCCACCTGAGGGACTTTCCACTCTGGAACCCAGCACAGGGGTAATTCCAGAAGCCTTAGGTGCAGCTTCATAGCTTAGACAAAATTCGTTTTCCTTCTGTAGGAATAACAGTAGCACATCAGAAACTACGCAGAAAACAGCAGTCCTTCAAGGTTGCTAATGTATAAAAGATACATGATGCAAGTTTGTGAATTCTGTTGCCTTTGAATGAAGCTCCTACTGTTTTCACATTTAAAATACAATATGCTTAGCTGACTCAAGTTATGCATATTTTACTCTTTGAAAAGGTACACTTCTTCAAGGCAGTTATTTGCAATGGAAATACTGGTATAAATCAAAACAGTAAACACACTCAATTTTTAACCCAAGTTATCATTTAATTTAAGGGAATAATCAAACATAAGACCATACGGTAAGACTGAATTTTGTCTCCCCCCAAATTCCTATGTTGAGCCCTAACCCTCAACGTGATTGTATTTGGAGATAGGGCTTTTAGGAGACAGAGCAATTAAGGTTAAATGAGGGCATGTGGGTGGGATCCTAATTCCATAAGCTTGGTGGCCTTGGAAGAGCCACATTCATGTGCTGAGCAACGTCCGTGTGAGGACATAGTGAGAAGGCAGCCATCTGAGAGCCAGGCAGAGAGCTCTCTCCAGGAGCTGAATCAGGCAGCAGCTTGATCTTGAACTTTCCAGCCTCCAGAACTATGAGAAATAAATTTCTGTTGTTAAAGTAACCCAGTCCATGGTATTTTGTTATGGCAGCCCAGGGTGACTAATACACCATATATCAGAATGAGCAGACAGCCATGAAATATTAAGGAATGAATTTTAGCTTCACTAAGAAAAATAAAACTGTACCAGTTACAAGTTACCACTATTAACTCCCACATATTATCTGTATTTAAGAAATCATGCAGCACTAGATTGGGGGGGAATCACTTCATAAATTATATAAATGCCTAACCACTATGCTGTACACCAGAAACTAACATAAAATAATATTGAATGTCAACTACAATTAAAAAATATATTTAGTCACAGGATGTAAAGTACAGCGTAGGGAATATATTCAATGGTATTTTAATAGCTATGTATGGTGTCAGAGAGGTAGTGGACTTAGTGGGGCTATCACTTAGTGAGGGGTGTAAATGTCTAATCACTTTGTTGTGTAGTACACCTGAAACTTAAAAAAGAAAGTATTGTAAAACAAAACAAAGAAATGATATAGCACTCTAATTGTTCCCACCAAACATATCTGCAGAAGGATTACACCAAATCCTGATTAGAAAGGTCATTTTTCAGGTTTGAATTAGTGGCTCAGTTTACCTCCTCTTCCCCCATCCTCCTCCTTCTCTTCTTTTTCTTCTTCCTCCCTTTTTCCTCCCTCCCACCCTCCCTCCCCTCCTTCCTTCTTTCCTAACAAGCTATTTGTTAAGAGGTATTTGCTATTTAGCCACTCCAAATATAAGGAGGGGAGGTAGTCTTATATTCCCACACCTTCAGTGTAGAGGTGTCCTACCGTCATGATCACTGCCTATTCCAGATCGCTGCTAAAAGGAATAGCATCCCGGGAACCATCACTCACCGCATTCAGGTAGAGCTGAGCAGTGTGGTCGTGGGGTCTGGGAAAGGTGGATGGAACAGATGAGACAGGCACAATGAAGAGAGAGTACACAGGAACTACCCAGCAAGCTGGATACAGTGCCCTTATTGCTTTCAAAGGACATACATCAAAGGACTGATGATTATTTATGTGACATCACAAAAAGACAAGATTAGGAATAAATGAATGAACACTAAAGCCAGTGATCAGACACACAATTACTTCTAGTAGATTCCCCTTCCTCTTTCCCTAAGGAAAATAACCAAATACGCTGTGAAGTTATTTATTCAATCCTATATGTGATTGCTTTCCTTAGAGATGGAGACCTGACCCATGTGTAGATTTCTGTACATGTAAACATTGTTGGATCTTTTGTATTAAAGTTTATTGGGGGTGACAATTGTTAGTAAAGTTACATCGATTTCAGGTGTACGATTCTGTAATACATCGTCTGTATTCACATGGATCTTTTTAATGAGGTAAGTAATAGTAGCCATTGTCATTGTTACATGAAAAGTCTCTTTGATAATTCTACACTGAAGTCAGGATTTTGGAATTCTAAAAATACAAATAATAATTTCTTACTAGACTCTAATATTTTACTTCTACCATTCATCTCCTACTCCTACAATTCACATGGGTGAAAATAACTTCTTTAACTTAATACTTAGCTTAATAGTTAATATAGTTAAACAGCCTTCAGGGAGAGTTATTTCAAAAGTTACTATACTGGTAAATTAATTTAAGACAAAGGAATAAAAAATATACAGTGGGGAAAGAACAGTGTTCAATAAATAGTACTGAGAAAACTAGACAGCCACATGCAAGCAAATGGACCACTACCTTCCACCATACACAAAAATTTACTAAAGATGGATCAAAGATTTGAACATAAGACCTGAAACCATAAAACTTCTAGAAGAAACACAAGCAATAAGCTCCTTGACGTCAATCTTGGTGATGCTTTTTGGATCTGACTCCAAAAGCAAAGGCCCCAAAAGCAAAGTAAACAAATGTGACTACATCAAATAAAAAGCTTCTGCACTGCAAAGGAAACCATGAACAACATGAAAAGGTAACCTACCACATGGGAAAAAATATTTGCAAGTCACGTATTTGATAAGGGGTTAATATCCGAAATATATAAAGAACTCATACTACTCAATAGCAGGAAAAAAATTCAATTTAAAAATGGGCAGAGGATCTGAATAGGCATTTTCCCAAGAAGACATACAGATGGCCAACATGTGTACGACAAGGTGCTCAGCATCACTAACCATCAGGGAAATGCAAGTCAAATCCACAATTAGCTATCACCTCACACCTGTTAGAATGGCTATTGTTAAAAAAGATAAGAAATCAGGAGTGTTTGTAAGGATATAAAGAAAAGGTAACCCTTATGTACTGTTAGTGGGAATGTATATTGGTGCAGCCACTATGAAAAACAGTAGGGAGGTTCCTCAAAAAATTAAAAATAGAAACACCATGTGATCCAGCAATTCCACTTCTGGGTATTTATCTGTAGGAAATGAAGACACTAACTTGAAAAAATATATGCACCTCCATGTTCACTGAAGCGTTATTTACAATAACCAAGACATGGAAGCAACCTAAGTGTCCATTGATGAATGGATGAATCAATAAAGAAAATGTAATATATATGTAACCATAAATATATATATGTGTGTGTGTATGTAACAAAGACAATGTAATATATATAATATGTTATATATATAATGAAATATTATTCAGCCATAAAAAAGAAGGAAATCTTGCCACTTGTGTCAACATGAATAAACCTTGAGGGCATTATGTTAAGTGAACTAAGTCAGACAGAGAAAGATAAATACCGTATGATCTCACTTATATGTGGAATGTAAAAATTTAAAAAATTAAAGAAAATTAAAAAACCCAAGCTCATGGATACAGAGAATAGATTGGTTGTTACCAGAGGTGGAGAAGGGATGGTGGGAGAAATAGGGGAAGGTAGCGAAAAGAAGCAAACTTCCAGTTATAAAATAAACAAGTCATGGGAATGTAATGTACAGCATGGTGACTATAGCTAGTGATACTGTATCATATATTTCAAAGTGGCTAAGAGATCTTAAAAGTTCTCATCACAAGGAAAAAAATTGTAACTCTGTATGGTGATGGATGTTAACTGGACTTATCATGGTCAGCATTTCACAATATATACAAATAACAAATCATTATGTTGTACTCCTGAAACTAATATAATGTTATGTCAATTATATTTCAATTTTTAAAAAAGCTAGTATAATATTACAGCAAGTTTAAAACTTTACAACATTCATTACTAAGAACAATATCAGTTTACTGTTACAAAAGGAATGTTAGTTCTAACATTTTTAAAAAGTGTCTTTTCTTCATAATTAAACAACACACTGAACACAAAGACAAAGACAGTAAGATACATGTGCAAGAAAAGGCATGGCATTAATAGGAAATAGCTTCTTTTGAAAGTCCTTGCTAAACTTGGTTGCTGTGAATTTTCTATTGCAGTAGAGCTTCTCCACTGAGGGGTAAGAGTTGCAGTGGTGGCGGTGGGCAGATAAACCACTTCCTGCTGAAAAGCTGCTAACTTATAATCATCTATTGTGTGGGAATATTGGTTCCTCCTCCATCCATGGAGAAAAGGGAAGAAGGAAAAACAGACCAACTGAGAGTGAGACTAAGTGAATGGCAAAAAAAAAAAAAAAAAAAATTGATATTGAATACTTGTGATTTGTACAGATATGAACATAACTGTAAAATACCTAGAACTTTAAAAAAATAATTTAGTAAAAATTATAACACGGCCAAACATATAACACAGCCATCTAACATGGCCAAATAGATCAGTGATAAGAGCATCAGGTACCAAGGTTTATGATTAATTCATATCTTGTGGATCTGAAATCCATAAAAAGAGAATATTACAATGCCATTTGCTCAACAAAAGTTTATTTTATGTGTCCTTTGACTATATGGCTACCTTCTTGTCTATGTACTCATATACTCATACGTGTATATATTCTTGAATACAGGTGAATATATGTGCATATTGTTGAATGGCTATGTGTGTAGATAGATAGATAGATAGATAGATAGATAGATAGATAGATAGATAGATAGATAGATAGATAGATAGATAGATAAATAGGAGAGTATTTGCATAGATATAATCTAGAAGAATATATTCCAAATTATTAAGATCACTCCCTCTTAATTATTTTTAAAGTTAATAAAAACGAAAGCTAGAATCTTGACAATAACTAGATCTATCCCATCCCCACTCCCCTGACCCAAGGCCATCATCACCTTCAATCTCATACTCATTTAACCTTCCTCCTGGTGCACCTGTGCAACAGTTTCTCTTGGCTATATACCTCTGCAGTATGGTAGTCACTAGTCACACGTGGCTACAGATAATATAAAATTTGACCAAGGAACTGAATTTTTAATTTTATTTAATTTTAATTAAATTAAAAAATTTGAACTAGTACAAAATATGTTTCTGTGAAAAGCAACTCCATTGTTTGGTGTGACTACATGTCATTTTAAACATTGCATCACCTAGGATACTATCGTCAAATTAAAGTTCTCCTATCAGATGCCTGTGTCCTCTCCAGTATTATGCATAAGCACATGGCTAACCTCGTTGGTGTCAAAGATTGATTCAGGTCATATGATTTTTCCTATGCACCCATGTAACACTAATGTATTTGACGCAGACAGCGTAAGTTTAGAGTATCTTTGTATCTTATAATTGGAAAGTAAGTTGACAGTCTTAGTATTTTAAGTATCATATAATTAAATGTTTTTAGTTAAAAATAAGTATGAACAAATTTAACATTTTTAAAAGGAGGCATCCTACTGATACAGAATTGAGAGGAGATGCAGAAACTAGCACTAGAACCCTAACAGTAAAGAGAAAAGCAGACTGATTGAAAGTATATTGGAAATTTCATGATGAATTGCAATTTTTTTTTCAAATTTATTGGGGTGACAATTGTCAGTAAAATTACATAGATTTCAGGTGTACAATTCTGTATTATATCATCTGTAAATCCCATTGTGTGTTCACCACCAGAGTCAGTTCTCCTTCCATCACCATATATTCAATAAATTGCAATTTTAATGTGTTAGCGCAGAACAAAAGGAAAAAAAAAAAGTTGTGTAAAAAAATGGTAAAGACAATAAAATGGACAACATTAAGAGACATTTTCAGTAAATATAGTGAATTTAGTAACTTTCTTCTCAACAATCAAAAAAGAATTGATGAAATGAGTCACCTGAAATCAAAATTAAATGTCCAACAAAACATTTTGAAGTGATTTTAAACAGAATCTGAACTTATAAATTTGTCCATCTATAAACAGTTTCTATTCTTGCACAAAAAATAAAACAATTTTTTGATAGGTGGTTTTATTCAGATTTGTTAGAATATTATGAGAAAAGACTAAAAAAGTACTTCACAAAAAGTGAAAAATTTTCAGTGAAGCCACCAAGAAATTGAGTGAAGAATACAAGCTCTGTTTAACAATATCTAAGATCAACTGATTCAAAATTTGAAAAACATAATTACTTTTCTTTAGCTTTAGATGAACAGTGCAGCACAAAAGATACTGCCCAATTAATATTTGGAGTATGCTGTATCTCAAAAGACTTCCAAGTTTATGAAGAAATGATGTCAATTTATGGTCTGAAGAATTGAACCCATAGTTTAAATATTTTAAAATCTTTTACATCTGTCAAAGAAAAACTTCAGCTAGATTTTTAAAAAAAGTAATTCGATTCTGATGGATGCTACTTCCACTAATGTGGCTACATGAGGTTAAAAAAAAATCTGGATTTAATGTAATTTTAAAACACGAGACTGATGTTTCCCTGATGTTTCATTCTACTGTATGATGTCAATATTCAGTTTTCTAAAACTAACTCTTGAAAAGTGTCATGGATACTGTTGTTAAATCATTCAGTGTATATTTGCAAATGCTATCGATTAATACCAGATAATGAAACTCTTAAAAGAAATAGAATGCAATAAATTTAATGATCTGTGTTCTTTGTCAATGCTTGTTGGAAAAGTCATGGAAAAATTTTAGAGAGATTTATTGTACTGTTAAGTCCAATTTGAGATGTTATTGAAACAAAAGGAATGCTTGCCAAATATTCAATAATTAAAGACAAAAAATGACAGAGTAATTTACATTTTCTCACTGATATCAGATGACAAGCAAGTGAGCTAAATTTTAAGCTCCAAAAAATAGGAAAAGCTGATTTGTGACCTAGGTATATACATGTACAAAATTTTGTGTTGAAATGGAAACTTTTCAGAGTACAATACAAAAATAATTTTATAGTTTTCTAACATATACCAATTTTGAGAAAATTAAATAATGATTTAGTGACACTGATAAACTTATAGCTGCTTATCAATTTATGCAATACCCTTTTGAAATCAATGTCAATGATACTGACATAAGTATTAGTAAATTTGTTTAACTTGCACAGACGGAGTTTTAAAACTGATAATTCTTTTGCTCTAAAGTTAAGTCAAATCTTCTAAAAAAGAAGTAGTTGTATCAAATATGCATATATTAAAAGAAAATAACTTTTTGGTATTTGATTCATTTATTGGAACTTTTAAGTATGTTTGGAATTATTGGGGTATTTGACTCTTTTTCAATGGTAAATTGTATGAAATATAATACAGATCAAATATTTCTAATGAAAGTTTTGCATCCAAATTGAGATATACTCTAAGCATAAAATACACAGTGGACTTAGAAAATTTAGTACAAAAAGTGTAAACCACGTCATTAATAACATGCTATATTGGTTACATGTTAGAATAATAATAATTTGGATATTTTCAGTCAAATGTGAAATATATTAAAATTTGTCTTATCTGTTTAAATATGATCATTAAAAATTTAAAATTATATATTGGGTTCAAATGTCATTTCTTTGGGGCAGAACTGGTATGTATCCAGAAATAGAATTGTTCAGTTATAAAATATTTAATTGTCCAACACTTGAAGATAATGTCAAATTGTTTTCCAAAGTTGCTGTACCAATTTACACTCCAAGCAGCATTGTATCCTACAAATCCGTATCTGCTCTGATAATTAGCATTATCAGATATTAAATGTTTTGCCAAGTGAATGGGCATATTATTATGATACTGATTTGCATTTTCTTGGTGACTAATGATACTAAATATCTCTTCATATATTAATTGGCCATATATATTTCCTCCTCTATGGAGTGTTTGCTTATGTTTTTGACATTTTCTATGGTATTTTTCTGTTTGTGTTTTTCTTACTGATCGGTTCTTACTGTTAAAGGTCCTGAACATAAAATTATGTGTATAATTCACTTACTCTTATATTTCAGAATGAGTTCAAGTATAATGTAGGCCTTGGCGATTATCAAGCTAAAATCATATTGACTTGTAATACTCAGAATAATAGAGATCTAAAAGAGGGCTATGATTAGAGATCTAACAGTTATGTGTGTCAAGACCACAAGATGTTAGCAGGATTAAATGAATGAAATGAGGAAGGGAAGTCCAACAGGATGTGTGTTTACAATTGTTAAAGTAGTATTTATCCGATCAGTCATTTAGGTAACAATTTCACCAAGTTAGAAGGCCTAAAACATAAGTTCCAATCAACTTTTTCCCTTTCTTACAACAATGACATAAGAATCCATGGTCCGGCTCTGGAATAAGCTTGTCCCAAGACTGCCTAAAACAATGCTCATTCCTGCTTATGAGATTGAGTGAGGATAGTTATAGGATGAAAGTTGTATGAAAGAAAGACTCATCTTGTAGTCAGAAGAGCTGGATTCAAGCTCCAGTTTATTTCCTTGAAAAAAGACTGCAATAATATTTACCATAGCTAATGTTGCAATGTTTAAATGAAATAACATTTATGAAGACAATTAGCACAATGTGTGGTTCACAGCAGCATTCCAGTGTTTCATGAATTGTAATACAAAGACTATCACTGCCACATCACTCTATAGTCTACAAGTGCCTTCTTTTCATTATCACGTAACCCTCCATTCTTATTTTACAGTCACGAGAACCCAGACAGAGAGAAATAAGTGATTTATTTATAAATTATTTTTCTGTTAGCTAAGAAACAAAAGCAAGGTCAAACCCAAGTCTTCCAAACCTGACTTGACTCAAAGTTGAAAGCTCTTTCCATTGCTTTACAATGCCATGCTTAATTTCTCTGTGGTCTGCAAATCTAGGCTAGGAGTTCCTAGAGGAAGATGAATTTTCCTTCCCAACTAATGAACTGGTTAGTTTTAAAAAAATATTAATAATTTCAGACTTACAGCTGAAAAGTTGCAAGAATAGTACAAAAATCCCATATACCCTACACCCAGATTCCTTCAATGTTTACATTTTACTATATTTGTTTTATGCTTCCTCTCTTTACTCCTTCTTCTCTTCCTCCCCTTATATATAAAGTAAGATGGGGAAGAAGGAAGGCAAAGGAAGCTCCAGATTGAAATTCATGGTCTTTTTAGAGTCTTAAGCAGAAATGACCAACATAAATATGTAAACTAGTTCTAATACCTAAAAGCCACCCTGTTACACATTCCTCATGCAGAGCTTAGCCTAGAGCAATGGTTCTTATTTGGAGATATTTTGTCCCCCAGGGGACATATGGCAATACCTGGAGACATTTTTGATTGTCATGATTGGAGAAGATGTACTACGAGCGTCCAGTGAGTAGAGGCCAGGGACTCTATTAAACATCCTACAATTTCCCCAACCCTGACAAACAATTATTTGGGCCAAACTGTCAATAGTGCATAAGTTAGAAAACCTTGACCTAGTGTACTGGTTCTCAGCATCAACGTCACCAGAGAATATATAAGAAATGCAAGTTCCCGGGCCCCATCAGAGACCTAGCGAATTAGAAATTCTGGAGGTGTGACCCAGTAACCTGTATTTTAACACACTCGCCAAGTGTTGCAGCCTCAAGCTTCAGAAATAACTGGCCTAGTGTGCTTAGAACAGACTTTAAAATGTTCTGTACTCACAAGGAATATATGATTTTGGAAAGGGACATCCTGTCTTCATTAAATTATGGTCATATTATTAAATGTTTGCATCCATCTGCAAATCTTGAAGACCAACACAAGGTGGAATTCCACAGCCTCACGCGAGTGAAAGCCATGCTGTGGTGAAAGGGACTGAAAGCTGCCTTTCACAATCTAATGGCCCCAGTGAAGAAGAAAGGACTCAGGCTTCAGAGCCAGCCTTAAATCTGAAATCCAGTCCCACCTCTTTATTAGCTGTGAAATCTTAGAAGGTCTTTAACCTCCTGAAACCTTCGGTTTCTTGGCTATAAAATGGGAATAATAAATACCTCAAAACAGGATTAACAAGGTTCACACAAAGTGCTAAACACATAGAAGGGACTCCATAAATTGCAGCCTTGTAAAACTAAAACTCTGATCAGGAGCATGTTGCCAGCGAATAAAGGCTGTTATCCTGGGCTTCTTTGGAAATGACCCTTTGTGACGGTACATTCCCCAGTAAAGCAACTTGATTGTCCAGACCTGGAAACAAAATGGAAGCAACTGTAACCCTCATTTTGATAGATCTCAGAAATAGCCTTAAGACTCTGTTTTATGCCTTTTGGGATTCTATATTTTAATCTCACTCTACCCTGTCCAATAGGTTAGGCACTAAACACTTGTGGCTATATAAATTAACTGGAAATTCTATTTCTGGTTAAGACAGAATAATAGGGTTCAGATTTACCTTTCAGTCTAAAATAACTTTAAAAATAGACAAAATATATGAAAGAATGAAACTCAAGGCATCGGACATGGAAAATAAAGAATAGTGATCCCTGAGGGATGGAAAACAAGGAAGGTAAACTCTGTCAAGTACTGCCCGGAGAAGGATTTTAGGCTGTACACAGGCCAGAGTCCTAGAGGGGAGAGAGAGCTACACAGAGAAAACTCTAGACAGCTGCAGATCTCAAGTACTCAGCAGAGTACTGATTATCACATACAAGCGAGGAAACTAACTGAGGCTGGGGAAGGAAGCACACAAAAGAATTAGAGAACAATCCATGGAGGTCATGCAGGGATAGGAAAGTGCCTTTTTCCATCTGCCAGAGAGAAAAATATCAAAATTCAGGAGCATTGGTTAGAGTACAAAGACGAGTCTTACCTCGATGAAAGGGAAAAAATACCCTTAGACTAAACACAGCCCTGGTGCTGCCTTACCATTCTTAAATGCAAGACTTAAAAGGATCAATTACTTGTTTCCAAGTAACTTAGGCGCATTCCAGGACAAAGATCAAGAATATTTACAGGGATACAAAAATATCCAGCACCCAATAAGGTAAAATTCACAATATTTATCTGACATTAAATAAAAAATTACCAGGCATGCCACTGTGGAAAACAGCACGGAGATTCCTCAAAATTAAAATTAGAACTATCATACGGCCCAACAATTACGCTTCTAAGTATTTATCCAAAGAAAATGAAAACACTAATTTAAAAAGATATATGCACCTCTATGTTTATGGCAACATTATTTACAATAACTAAAATATGTAAGCAACATGGATTTTCATCCATAAATGATCAGATAAAGAAGATATGATGTACAAGTATATATAAAATGGAATATTACTCAGCAATAAAAATAGAATGAAATCTTGCCATTTGCAACAACATGGATGGACCTAGTGGGTACTATGATAAATGAAGTAAGTCAGACAGAGAAAGACAAATACTGTATGATTTCCCTTGTATGTGGAATCAAAAAAAAAAAAAAATAAGCAAACAAAACAAAACAAAAACATTAATAGAAACAGAGAACAAAGTAATGGCTGCCAGAGGGGAGAGCTGTAGAGGGATGGGTGAAAAAGGTAAAGTGAATAAAAGGTACAAGCTCCCAACTATAAAATAAATAAGCCACTGAGATGTAGTGTACAACACAGAGAATATAGTCAATAATATTGTAGGAACTTGGCAGGGTGACAGATGGGTACTAGATTTAGTGTGGTGATCACACTGTAAAGTATATAAATGTTAAATTGCTATGTTGTACATCTGAAACTAAAATGCTATTGATGCCAACTACAATTTAATTAAAAATTTAAAAAAATTACCAGGCATGAAAGAAGCAAACAAATACAACCCATAATGAGAAGAAAAATCAACTGAAACTGACTGATAAATGACAGAATTAGTAGACAAGGACATTGAAACATTTATTATGTCTGTATTTAATATGTTCAGAAGCAAGAGGGAAGACTGACTATGTTAAGTAGAGACATGAAAAATTTTTAAAAAGATCCAAGTTTTACTTCTAGAGATGGAAACTACATTGTCTGAAGTGAAAAACATATTGGGTGGGATTAACAAGTGATTATACATTTCAGAAGAAAAAAATTGAAGGCAAAGCAATGGAAACTATCAAAAATGAAACAGAGAAAAAAGACAAAAAATATTAACAGGCATCAGTGAATTGTGGGATAATATCAAGTGATCAAATATAACTATTATATAATTGGAGTCCTCAAAGGAAAAGCGGGCGGAAACAAAAGAATTAGAAAAATAATGGTTGAAAAACTTCCAAACTTGAAAATTAAACCCACAGACCCAAAAGAACAAAACAGACTACAAGCACAAGAAAGATGAAGAAAACTATACTGAATCTCATAATCAAATTGCTTAAAAATCAATGATAAAGAGAAAAATTAGTAACCACAAGATTGCCACGGGGAAACAAAAGTCAATTTGGGGAATGTAATCAATAATGTTGTAAAGATTTTGTAGGGTATCTGATGGACACTTGTCTCATTAGGGAGACCACCTCAGGGATGATGTAGATGCCTGATCACTGCACTGTACAGCTGAAGTTGAACAATAATGAATGTCAACTATAATTACAAGAAGCGGAGTACAGCATTAGGAATAGAGACAGTGGAAATGTAATGGCTGTGTGCAATGTCAGAGGGGTAGTGGATGGGTTGTCACTGTGTGAGGGATATAAATGATAAATGTCTAACCATTACATTGTTTTGTGCACCTAAAACTAATTTAAAAAATGGGGGAAAAAATCTACAGAAAAACTAGAAAGTAACCCAAAGATTTCCCAATGATCAAAAATTCACAGAATAGGGGCAGCCGGTTGGCTCAATGGTTAGAGCACAGTGCTGATAACACCAAGGTCGCCGGTTCAATTCCCACATGGGTCAGTGAGCTGCACCCTCCACAACTAGATTGAAAACAATGACTTGACTTGGAGCTGCTGGGTCCTGGAAAAACACACTGTTCCCCAATATTCCTCAATTTAAAAAAAATTTCTTAATTCACAGAATATTAGTAAAATCACTTTGACTGTTTTCAAGAAGAAAATTGAAACAAAGAGAAATAACAACTTTCTCTTATGTCACATAAAATTGTGTCCTATAATATGTAAATTTTATTTCCCCCCAAACCTTATGAGATAAATAAATATTAATATCGCCATTTTAGAGGTTCCAGAAAAGCTGAATAAACTTGTCTTGGTTACAGGAAAAATAAAAAAAAAAAAGGAGAAAAATTAAAAGCAGGCATGCTAAAAAACAAAAAGACACACTATATACAGAAGAAAAAAGATAAGAAAAAGACTAAATGTTTTCTCTTAAGATCGGGAACAAAACCAGGAT
Organism: Rhinolophus sinicus; assembly: GCF_036562045.2. Taxonomy (NCBI): domain Eukaryota; kingdom Metazoa; phylum Chordata; class Mammalia; order Chiroptera; family Rhinolophidae; genus Rhinolophus; species Rhinolophus sinicus. Next base: position 47,664,440 of record NC_133756.1, on the reverse strand, counting down.
GTTTAATCTCACAACTTCTACTCAACGTTTTACTGGAGGTCCTATTCAGTGCAGTACGGTAGGATAAATAAATAAAAACCTTCCACATCAGGAAAGAAACAGTAAAACTCTCTTTACTCACAAGACCTAATTGTCTATCAGATGGAAGCTACCAAACTAGAAGTAGTAAATGAGTTTAGCAAGATTGTAGGATACAAGGTTGATATAAAATATTCAATTGTATATCTATATATCAGCAACAAACTGTTGAAAATCAAAATTTAAAAAGCAGTACCATTTATGATAGCATAAGATATGAAATATATAGGAATATACCTGAAAAAAGATATGCAAGACCTGAACACTGAAAACAACAAAACATTGCTGAGAGAAATTAAAGAAGACCTAATGGAGAAAAATGATGTGTTAATGGGTTGGAAAACACAATATTGTTAAGATGTCAATTCTCCTTCACTCGATCTATAATTCAATGCAATGACAATCACATTGCCAGTAGGTTGTTTTTTTTGTGGAAATTTACAAGCTATTTCTAAAGTTCATATGGAAATGCAAAGGACCTAGGAGAGCCAAAATAAGTTTAAAACAGAACACAGTTGGGTGGATACCACTCCCTGATTTCAAGTTTTATTATAAAGCTATAGTTATCCAAACAGTTTTGTTATTTGCATAAATATATAAAAAATAATCAATGGAATAGAGAGCCCAGAAATAGATGCACACATATATATTGATCAATGATTTTTCAACAAAGTTGAAGGAATAATTCAACAAATGATGCTGGAAAAATTGGATATCCAAAGGCAAACAACAACTACTACTACTACTACACCACCATCGATAGAAACACTTTAATTCTTATTTCACACCATACATAAAAATCAATTTAAAAATCAGAGTCAAAAATCTAAGAACACATAAGAGTAAAACTTTGCGACCTTGGGTTAGGCAAATATTTCTTAGATATAACACTAAAAGCATAAAAGCACTATCCATAAAATAAAAAAATTGGTAAACTGGACTTCATCAAAAGTCCACTTTGAAAGACACCCTAGAGAGAATGAAAAGACAAGTCATGTAACATAAAAATATTTTCAAATCATGTAGGTGGTAAAGGACTTGTATTCAGAATATATAAAAACTCTCCACACAATAATATATTTTTAAAAACTAGCCCAAAAAGATGGGCAGAAGATTTGAACAATACTTCAGGAGATATGTGAATGGTAAATAGGCACATGAAAAGATTCTGAACATCATAAGTCATTAGGGAAATGAAAATTAAAACCATACCTAATATCTAATATGAAAAAGACTGATCGCATCCAGTTTGTGAGGACAAAGAACAACTGGAATGCTCTCACACTGCTGGTAGGAATGTAAAATGGGACAACCAGTTTGGAAACCAGTTCGGCAGTTTTTAATTTTAATTTAAAAAAAAATTTGGCAGTTTTTTTAAAAAGCTAAGCATACACCTACCATATAGCCCAGTCATTCCAGTCCTAAAGATTTAGCTAAGAGAAATGAAAGCATATGTCCACACATAGACCTGTACACAAATGGTCAAAGCAGTTTTATTTGTAATACCTGAAAAATGGAAACAACCCAAATGTTTACCAACAAATAGATGGATAAACAGTGAACACATAGGTGTATCCATATAATAAAAGAGTACTCAGTAATACAAAGTAATAAACTATTGATACACACTATAACATGAATTAATCTTTAATTATCTGGGTGAAAGAAACTAGACCCCTCCCCACCCCAAAAAAGTACAATCTGAATAATCCCATTTATATAAAATTCTAGAAAAAGTAAACTATACTGACAAATAGTATATACGTGGTCACCTGGGGATACGGGGACAGGGAAGGAGGTGAGGAGAGAATACAAAGCGTTGTGAGGAAACTTTGGGGTGATGGATAAGTGCATTATCTTAATTGTGGTAATGGTTTCATGGGTACATACAAATATGCAAACTTAGGAAATCTTACATTTCAAACGCATGTAGTTTATTATATGTCAATCGTATTTCAATAAAGTTGTGAACTTTTAAAATGGATTGAATAAAACTAAAAGTTCAGTTCATCAGTTACACTAGTCACATTTCAAGTTTTTAATAGCCACATGTGGCTACCAGCTACCATTTTAGACAGCGCAAGTATAGAACATTTTCATCTCTGCTCAAAGCACTATTGGACAGCACTGATCTAACACATACATAAAAAAGCATCTGTTTCTTTCATTCCTCCTCTATCTGCCTACCCCAAACTTCAAGAATGGAACTAAGCATGGCAGCATGGCACTGATACATAAACTACCTCAGAATTTTAAAAAGGAAATTTATTGTTTAATATAACTTAAACGTAAAATATACCTTCTATACATAAATATACACATATATATACATATATATGTGTGTGTATATATATATATATATATATATATATATATATATATATATGTATCACAGGGTTTTCCTCATTTAGATATCACAGTTTCTATGAATTATATTTAATTAGTTTTCTCCAAAGCTCAAGTTGAAGGCAATTTTAAACTGAATGACATGGAAAGAAATGAAAAAGATAACACCCACTTGGAACTTACTTTATCCTTGTACTCAAAGTGACTTTAATGTCAATATTACTCCTAAATGAGAACATATACTTTTTCACATACTCACAGATATCTTGTGAGTCAACTTTATGTTCTGTTTCAAAATATGCTACCTAAGGCAACTGAATTTTCCTACTTGAAAGAATCAAGCATGTAATTCACAACAAATATAATCAGAAGTTTCAAATGTGAGAACAGACATTAAAATAGAACACTACAGTATATACTGAAATGTTTCACATTCAAAGAAAAGTTCACAAAATTTGGACAGAGAAGTTGTTAAAACTGAGTATTTTCACTGAAGCTTTTTTTCTTCCCTCACTATAGCTCTGTTTTGAGAGAGGTGATTTTATTTCAAAAGACTTGAACAGTATTTTCTGGCCCCACCCTTGCTTGCGGCTAGCCTATGGGCTTGGAAGGCAGGTTTGCTCCGCGTTTTTGTTTCCATATACAGAATGCAGGGCAGAAATCCTCAACTGTCACTGTTCCAAAGCCTGGTATACTAACCCCTTTATGCACAGTTTGATGTCTGAGTCATCTTTGTCTTAGAAATAGATTGTAGAAAAAGGAAACTGGGGTTGGGGGGAGAAGGGAGGCTGCTGACCAGTGTAGACCAACCAAGGCAAGTCCCAAACAGTGTCTTGTACTAGATAAGCAAGAAGTATAAATATAGAAACCAAGTCCCTCTGTTGTTTGCAGAAGCAGAACTCACAAGCCAGTTTCACTTACTTTTTTACACCGACAGAGCCATTTTCCTTGTTTTCCATGTCAACAGATAGCATGGGAAGGCTGCAGGGTTCCTTTACTTCAGCAACTAATCAATAAGGGAGAAAAGCTTGTGTTTAATTCTTAGAAAGTGAGAGAAGAATATATATTCTGAATCGGAAACATAATGGTTCCTTTTACAGCTTCACACCAATTCACGTATGTTTGTTTAAATCTCCAGTTCCCTCAGCGATTGGAGAGATGTGATTAAACCTAAAGAACTAGAGGAGACGGGTTGGGGTGCTTTCATCTGTACTGGCACTCCCTGCCTTGACAATAAGCATTTGCAAATGAAATTGAATCCTTGTTCAAAACAAGTGCTGTGTGAACTGGCACAGCTACCTCTGGGTGCCAAGCTCTCACTTAAGACATTGCAACTCATAAATGAGTCAAAGTCGAGAAAAACAATCCCCCTTTTCCTGCCCTTTCCCACCAAGGGCTGTGATTTTTTTTTTTCTTATTGCATATTTTTTGGTCCACTCCCACTCCCACTCTTTCTATATTTTTTTCATTGCAATGCAAAAGAGCACTTAAAGCTTTTGTCAGCAAGTATCCCCCTTCCTCACATACTCTCAGCGAAAGCCTCAGAAACCTGTGATATGGCCATGCCGTTGGTAAAACTGAAGCTCACAAAAATGTCAGAGAGCCCTTAGCATAGAAAGGGTGTGTGTGTGTGTGTGTGTGTGTGTGTGTGTGTGTGTGTGTGTAAGAGAGGATAGGCAGCTAATTAGATTTATGTAAAAATCACCACATCATTCAAGGAAAATAACAGCATCCATCACTTTAGTCTTTTTGTTTAGTAGGATGAGGACTGTGAAAAAAATTAAAAACCTTCCACAATTAATATGCAATTAGCAAGCTGAAAAAGCTATGAACAAACTGCTTAAAAAAAAAAAAAACTAGTTCTGAAACGTGCTTCTTCTACAGCTGAAGCCATAAATTAAATACATTTCCTCTCAAATCACTTTATACTTCGGCACTCCGTCTCTAGGGATTACTCTGACATGACAAGTACATCATTAAGTATATTCACAAGATTTTATCACTGTTAGAGAAGTAGATGATTAACAAATAATACTGTAAGTGTGGGATAATCTTCACTCCTGATACACTGGTACACACACGCATACACACAAACTTCCAGTTGCTAAACCACTTAGATCATTCATAGAGAAATCCAACATTGCATATACATATAGATATTAACATACATTCACACACCGTAACACAGTAGACAGAAGACAGTGCTGCTGCTCCATGCCAAAAGAATGATTTCACTTCAGTTGGAAACTGTTACATATTCACCATTTTCTAAGCATCTCAGAAAACAAAACAAAACAAAACACAATGATATTCTGTAACACCACACTACATTGTCTTATTATTATTATTATTCTTTTCTTTTTTGTGGAAGAGTAAAAAAAAAAACCTACCTAGAAGCAACTAAAACATGTCATTTTTTATAGGCTTATCAAGAACAGCCAAAGAAACCCCAATGTTTTCTTTCACAAAGTAGGCTGGCAAAGGAATTCAATAAGGAGGTACAATTTGACACAGTGAAATAAAACCAGGCTGGCTCTCAGCCAACATGACGTTAGGAATCACACACAAGCTGCACCAACTGCCTTCTGGTTCATGGCTGACTTTTTAAAGCTACAGTGTGCCTGTTCACTTTTGCTAACTACCTTCAGCACAATTAGTGGAAGTGAATGAATCAGGAGTCCAAAAAACGGCAGAATTCTCCCTGCACCTGTCTTGCACAAAGAAAAACAAGCTGTATCAACAGCTTGTTTTCTCCCTCCCCTTCATTGTTGCTACATGATAAGTCTTTGCTGTGGTTCTGAACATGAATGTCATGTTTCAAACTATTTCTTTTTCATCTCCTTGGGAGAAAAAAAAAAAGAGGCAATAAGAGAAAGACCCAGTACTTATGGGCAATAGCCAGTGAACGCGCAGAAGCTGCAATCCTGTGTTACTCTTTCTTCCTAGTAGAGACTTGTGGACCAAGTTCCCATGGCTGACTTTTAAGTAATCTCTCTGTGAGGATAAGGAAAGTACTGCCCCGCAGAAAATCCTTTTACTTTATTATACAGGAAGTAACATATTTCAGAGAGGATGCAAAGTAGATGACCAGATCTCCTGAGAACGCCCACATTCTTTTATTTTGGCATTCATCCTCCCAGATGAAGTCAGCAAAAACTCAAAATGAAACAAACCTTATTCTAGAAAACAATTAGTTCTGCGAGGCTTAATTTTAACTGTTTATCCCAGTCGCACAAAAAGCATAATTCAACAAATTCAACTAACATATTATCTATGAGTAACTGGTACTCCATTGGTTGCATATGCAAAACAAGATATTGTGCCACCCCCCAGATTCACAGTGTCTCCCACCACCACCACCCTAAATCCCAATTCAGGAAACTGGGAGGTGGAATAGGGAGACTGGACATGATCTTTTCATTGTTAGCCTGGTCAATCTCACAGTTCTCTTGCTTGGCTGGGAAACATTCTGATTCCACAAACATGCTGCAGATGTACAGGAAATATACGTATATAGTTGTCATTGAAATAAACACCAATCAATATTTGAATACTTTTAGGCCAAGATGTAAATAAAACCACTCAAGATAAGGCAGATAATACAGGTTCCCAAGAAGGATCCCAGAAAAAGTCATCTGCTGCTATAATACTGTATAGATTTCAGGCAGAATTGAGAAGAAAGCTGCTGGCCTCCCTTTTCTTTAGTAGTTTTTAAGGGCACTAGAAAACCAGCAACCATGACCAAACTTTGCAACCTGAATTTCAGTCAAATTTTTTTTTCTTACTTATTCCAGGAATATCAGAAAATGTCAACTTCTTGAGAGATTATCACTGAGAAAGATATGAAGTAATCTCTCTGTCCACCTTTGCCATTACACCCTTGACAAAGCAAACAATTATTTAGGGATAAATTCTAAGTGTTCATATATTTTTGAGCACCATTTATTGAGCATGGGTCAAACAGGTGGGTCTTTTACCAGCACTGATCAAAACGACAAGAGAGCTCTTTTACCAACAGATTTTATAATGCTTTTGGAATTGATCTGAAATTTCTGAATTGTTCTCCAACTAAGTTCAAATGGAAGAGGGCTGGGCTGTTTGAATCCTGGGGGGCAAGGAAGGTGTCCTGACCGTACTGCTATGCTTCTGCTCAGAATAAAATCATGTTCAGCTCCCTACTCCTGAAAGGAGAGTAGAAAACGTAGTTACACTCAACTCTTCCTTAGACACACTCATAGGAGGAAGGATTCTGTGATGATTCTTCCAGGATTTCTTCTTGCATATAGAAAAGGACATCCCCTCCTGCCTGTCTTGCCTGCTGTGATCAAACGTTTGCCTGTTAGACAAGGGTAAGGGTTTCAGAAGGTGTTGTAGGAAATCAATCCCATTTTGTAAAAAAATGAGCCACAAAGGCATTTTAAATTCTGACACCAGATTGCACTTATCAGCTAGTTTTTAACTTTGGAATAAATTGACATTTGTGAGTATAAGCATATATACTAGTACTCAATCACTTCCTCCTCACTCCGTTCAACGAACTGTTTGATATTAACCCTCTTCTCTGCTAATAAAAATGTGTTTGTAGTGTGTAGCATAAATGAAATGTGTGTGCAATGTACATGTGTGATGACTGTAATATGTGTGCTATGTGTAATATATGTGGGTGTTGTGTGTGCGTGTAGTGTGCACAACGTGTGTGTGAGTGTATGTTGAGAGAGAGAGAGATGCAAACAAACACGACCTTTTGATCCAGGCTGTTATGGAATGTGCTAAAATACCTTCATTGATCCTCGTGTTGGGATTCTGGAGCAGAACTTTCGGCCACACTTGGGAATGGGCTCAGATACGGGGAAGGGAGGTGGATCAGGAAGGAAGGGAACTGGTGCCTCCATTAGGCTTCTTTTATTGATCAGCACTCATCCCCCAGAGACAGAGGACTTGTTCTGGGAGGCAGCACCCTCCCAAAAGAACCACCCGCCCCTGCCTCTGGTCTGGGGGGAGAGGGCGGGGGAGGGAATCAGCTCTCAAGTGTCCAGCCCGCATGGCAGAGGGCAGATGTGGGTCCTTATATCTGCAGAAGAAATTTCGAGAAGTCACCCGAGGGCAGGATAGAGCTCAATAGGTCCCCAAGAGTGTCTCAAGGGAAAGTGAGGAGCGACCTGGAGAGGGGGGCGCTTGGGGCAGGGCAGAGGGTAGGAAAGGGGACACCAGGAAGTGTCTTGGACCAGAGGCGTCCGAAAGCCAAACCACTCGCTTGAGGCACCGGCGACAGAGGGAAAAGTTTACGACCAAGACTTTCAAGAAGAAACGGTTGGTCTCTGAGTTTGAGGGCTCCTCGGGGCAGCCTATCTTTGAAAAGGGAGTGTGGGGGTGTGGCGCTCGCTGTGCGCCCCGCAGAGCGGTGCCTTCACCAGGTTCCATCCTGCTTGCGCGCTCGGCGCCACAGCCCCTCGCAAGCCCCAGCTCTCCACGGGGCCAGGCACGCTTCTGTCCCCAGTTCCACTCCAGAGTGACAGATTCCACGCTCGTGGATGCAACAAGCTGCGGGAGTACCGGACACACAGCAGAGACGAGGGAGGGCAAGGCGGTTTTTATTGTGGTTTGCTTCGCTTCCTTTCATCCTGGATTGGGGAGAGGGCGGGCACGTTCCCAGTGCCCTGGCAGGATGAGTGGATCACTTACCTCCCCGCATGGCCAGCACCGGGAGGCTTTCCTCCCACACAGAACTCCGCAGCCGCCACGCGCCCAGCCCCAGTGCAACAGGGCGGGTGCGCCGGGCATGCCGGGATTTGTAGTCCTCAGCGGGCCGTTGGGGCGGGTAGGGGCGAGGTACCGTAGCTGGGGCCACCAGGAATGGGGGAGACCACGAAGGGACAGGGGCCTTATGAATATAAGGGAGAACATTTTTAAAAACTTAAAACCTCCAGACAGCTGTGGAGAAGAGGACACTCCCAGAGAGATCTTAAAATTGATGGTTTTCAGGCTAATACAATGTCTTACTCGCTGAACCCTGGTGAAATTTTAAGATGGGTTTTGGCAGTAATGACAAAGGCCAAGTTCGTATTACTTAGGACCTTATTTTCCCGTCACCCCAAACATACACGTGGCATTCTCTGCTTGGAACACCTATTCTGTTGTTCACAGAATAACTCAGTTGAAGCCCTTAATATACAAAGGGAGGGTGAATAATTGCACCTTACATTTGTAGAGCACTCTACAGTTTACAAAGCACTTTTTACTTAATTGGTTCATTATGTTAGAACCATAAAGCAACACTGAGTTAGGCAGAGAAAAACTCAAGGTGCAGGAAGTTTTTTGTCTTCACACCTACCAAGGCTGGAGCTACTCCACACTCTGCACTTCCTTCCTCAACCCTGTTTTAGCAGCTGGGAAGAGAGATGGAGAGAAGGAAAGCTGTGGACAGACGTGGTGGATGCAGTGAAAGAAGAGGAGTCTGCTGAAGGACTTGCTTGAAATAGCTGATGAATAAGTCCTTAGTAAATACCGAGATAAGTAAAACCAAAAGAAAAGCCTATGGACTGGAAGAATGGAGTGGGAAGGAAAAGGCGGGTGGGATAGGGATAGAGACTGAATAGAAGGTTTTGATTAGGCGATATGAAAATGTGTATATCCATTATATATATAATTTTATATATAACACAAACAGAAATTTTAGAAGTAAAAAAGACGGGGAATCCTGCTGTCACTCGGAGCTAGCCCTGTAACTTTTAGGTTAAGTTGTTTAACTTTCCCAAACCTCTTTTGCCTCATCTTTAAGATTTAAATAACAATAGTTCCTACTTTGTAATGTGGCTGTGCAGATTAAAAGAGATGGAATACACTTAGTATAGTGTAATTATTATTATTTATTAATTATTAATAGATTAAATAAAATTTCAATATTAATTATTAACATTATAATATAATAAATATTAGATATTCTTATTATATGCCAGGCACTATACTAAGTAGAAATAATATTATTTATAAATACTCATATTACCTGCAGAAACTCCTTTTATGGAAGCATCAAACAATAAATCTGAGTAGAAGTACCAGTTAGGAGGCTGTAACAATATTCTAAGTTATAGGCAATGATGGCTTGAACTACAGAGGTAAAAAAGAAGCAGCTGTGAGAGACTTCAGAGGGCAAATGGACAAAACAGTGTAATCAATTGGATGTGGGGAATGAGTAATAGGAAATCAAAGATGGTTGTCATTTCTAGATTGAGTAAGTGTATGATGTTGTCATTCACATAAATAAGTACAACTGATGGGATAACAGGTTTTGGAGGAAGATGACTAGTTTGATTTTGAACATGTATAACTTGAGGCTTTCTGTGTATGACTGACAAAGTGGCAATTAGAAGTGTACATTGGGATATCATGTAGAATGGAACTTGGAGAATCAATTTCTTAGGAGAGGTCGTTGAAGATCACGTGAAAAGTAAAAAGGAAGGGCAGCAGAGGTGGGCCGGGGGAGGTAAGGAATCAGACAATTACACTAGGCAGGAATTGGGGAAAGGGACAGGGAAAGCTGCAAGAGTGCAGTGACATGGAAGCCAAAGGAGTGAGGATGAGCTCATCAATACGTCAAAATCTACAGAGAGGTTGCCAATTACAACAGAGAAGAGGCTAATGAATTTACAGGTCAAGAGTCTATTGGAATGGAACTACCTCCAGGAGTTGTTTTGAAAAGTTACCAGAGTAATTTTACTTGTCCCAGTGATAACAGAAAGAGGACTACTGGAATGCTGTTGATCAACCAAAGATGCTAAACATCTTGCAATGCCCAGGACAGTCCTGCACAGCAAAGAATTGTCCTGCATCCTGTGTGATTTGACTATTCCACAGCTCTTTCATGTAGATGAAAAAAACTGTTTATGTTTACCTAAGCCTAGAATCTACTTTATATATAAGTATAAAGTGTTTTTTCACAGAGTTCAAAATATATTAAATTTTTCTGGAATGCAGTAAATGGAATGGCAATACTATTCCTGGAATGTGAATCAATACAGTCCATTTTGGTGGCTGTCCATTTCATGGCGATTCTGCAGTTGGATGCAAGCATCTTACTATTTTGTTGTGTGTTTTAGTTTAGGGATGCCTGAGCAGTTCCATGTTGAATCACATATTACCTTTCCCTTTATGTTAAACTTAGAGCATAGCTTTGAATCTTTTTAATTACATGTGTAGGTACCTTATGACTTTCCCCTTACAATATTAAACAGGATATTATCCCATATTTGTTATTAAAAGGGGCAGTGGGTTTGACCATGCTGAGAACCATTATTCAGTCAGTCAACAAATATCTTTTGAGTGTTCATTATGTGCTAGATACCATTCTAGATACTTGAGATATATCAACAAATAAAACCGAGAAAGTTTACTGCCCTTATACAGCTTGCAGCCCATCTAATGTGAATGTGGGGCAGACAGACAATAAATCATAAAAATAAACTGAATAAGTCAATTCTATGGTATCTTAGAAAGTTATAAGTATTATGAAAAATAAAGCAGGATAAAGGAGACTGGAAATGCAGGAGGCAGTGTAGGTTGAAATGTTAAATACAGTGATCAGGGTAAATTTTATTGAGAAGGTGACATTCAAGAAAAGATCTGGGGTTGGTAAGAGAATTGCCTTGTGGGTTTCTCAGAGAAGAACACTCCAGAAAGACAGAACAGTTAGGTATAGGCCACACAGTGAGTGTGTGCCTGGAGTTTTCAAGAAACCGCAAGGGTCCCGATGTGGCTGGATTGGAGAGTGGAGAGGGAGAAGCAGGAGGCCTGAGGATAACCGCTGGGTTGGAACAAGTCTTGTAGGGCTTGTAGGGTATTCATTACAAGGACTTTGGCTTTCGTCCCAAATGAAATGGGCAGCTGCTGGACAGTTCTGAGCAGAGAACTGACATGGTCAAGCATATTTTTAAAGGATTATTCTGACTGCTCTATCCATTACGAATCACAGAGAGCAATGGTGGAAGCAAATAGCTGAGAAGCTGTTGCGGTAATCCAGGTGAGAAGTAATAGCAGCTTGGACTAGAGTGGTAGCAATGAAGAGTGATGTGGGAGAAGAGTCACGAATTCAGAGGGCACAGTGGAGAAGTTTCAGGGGTTGGAAAGGGCAGCAGGATGGAGAAAGCTCAGGGGATATTCAAAGCCTTGTGGGAATGAGATTTAGGGAGAGACTAGGGAGTTTGGGACTTCTTGTGGGGACTGACATAAACAGAGATAAAGGGGATAATAAAACCAGTCCCAGAGCAGTGAAGAAATACAATGGTCGGGAGGTTGTAAGTGTGGGGAGTAGGGAGGAGTATTTGGGTTCCCTGACTCAGAGGTTTGAGAATGGACGTTGACAAAGAATTTTGAGAATCAGGTGGACTCTTAATCCATGTTGGTGGAATGTTGAAGGTCTGGGGAAGGGAGGACTCAGTCCCAGGGTAATTCTCATCCAGGACTCCTGCCAGGGGAGGGGCCTGCTTGTTCAGAGTGCAGGCTTCTCCTCCTCTGCCCTTGATCTTTTTCATGGAGTTAACCCTTTGATGGAGTTGAGAATTTAATCACAAGCTAGTAATTACTCTAAGAACAAAGGTCCATAAACAATATTGATTCAATAAAATGTATGTCTAGAAGAGGTGGATTTGTAATTGTGGAAGTGGAGTGTGCAGTAGAGAATTTTAGCAAAGAAGGGCAGGAGGAAGCTGGGCCCTTAAGGTGAAGGGATGCTCTCTGACTCCCAGGAGACAACTGTGTTTGTAAGGTGACATGAAGAAGCCATTAGAAGTAGAAGCATGAAAATTTTGAACAGAGGATAATTGATGGAATAACATTCTAGAGAAGGTGGAACTATGAGCTAACTGTTTTTTTCTTGGAAGGAAGATGGAATAGTTTTTTTCTGTCAGAAAGGAAAGAAAGACAATGGAATGATTCAAGAAAATTCTAAAGCGATAAGGAGATGCAACATTTAAAGATCTTATTTATTTATTATCAAAACAAATTGAATATGTGGTAAAAGTTAAAGCAATCAGAAAAAAATACCAGAAAGTGAAAGTTTCCAATATATCCATTTTTAGAGTTGTTCTTTTTAAATATTTGGTATATATTTTCCCGTTTTTTTCCCTGTACATATGATTTCTTTTTGTGGCTGTTACATGAATACTAAAATATTAGGGTTTTTTTCCTTGTAGGATATAAAATTCGTATAATAAGTACGTATTGAGCATCTATTAGATAGCAGATATTATCATCAATCTTTTTGATCATATTATTCACATCCTGTATATTCATATATATTTTTCTCTTGATTTTTCAAGAATTGAAAAAAATTTACTAAACTTTCCGAACATTATTTTTCCTCTTATTTCTTGAAGTTTTGCTTTATGTGTTTTGATGCTGCATTATTTGATACATGAAAATTCAAACTGGCAATAACTTTATAGTAAATAGTATCCTTTGCCATGATAAAGGGACACCCTTTGTCCCATTGAATCATTTGTTAAAAATAGTTAATTCTATCCCACTTGAAATTATTTTAAGTAGATATGTTTAGTCTCATCTGTTATGTCTGTTTACATTTTGAATCCTTATGGTTCTTTTTCTCTTTTGCTTTATGATGTTTTCTTTGTTTTTGTTTGGTTTTTATTATTTTTATCTTCCTCTGTGTGTCAGTTATCTATTGCTGTGTAAATATCTACCCCAACACTTAGCAACTTAAAACAACACACACTTTCTTATCTTGCACTTTCTGTTGGTCAGGACTCCTGGCATGGCTTAGCCAGTCCTCTGCCTCAGGGTGTTCACAGGCTGCAGTCAAGATTGGACTGGGTTCCCTTCTTAGCTGAAGGCTCAGCTTGGGGGAAGGATCTGCTTTCAAGCTCACCCCTGCGGTTCTTGGCAGGATTTAGTTCCTCGTGGGCCCTTGAAAGCCTCAATTTCCTGCCCATGGGCCTCTCCTCCATAAGGCAACTCACAACTTTATCAAAGCAGGCATGTGAGAAGAGTCAGAGAAACAAAGTGAGCAAAACAGAAGTCATAGTCACAGTCTTTTATTGCCTAATTTTAGAAGTGAAATCCATCATTTTGCCACATTCTCTTTGATAGAGGCAAGTCCTATGTCCAGCCTACACATAAGGGCATGAATTCCAGGAGGTAAAGACCATTGGGAGCCACTTCAGAAGGCCACCACCACACTCTGGCAATCTGGACACTGTAAAGTGTATTAAATAATATGTTTACATTTATATTTCTCAATTTACCTTAGAAATGAAATGATGAAAGATGAAATTAATCTACTTAAGACTATCTTCTTTTCTCCTCACCTTTCTATTAGTTTTGAGAGCAAATATGATTCATGTTCCAGTCTATTACCATCAAAATATTATTCTTTATATTATGTAATTTTTCTTTTAGGCATTACAACAATTATATATTTCATTTTCATGACTTAGAATACCCGTTATTTAAATATAATTTTATGTATGAATAGATTCAAAGCTCATTGCCAAATCTTTTGTACATCATAACTTTTTCATTTGTGAATTCATTATTGTTACTTATCTGTTCATTGTCTTGAATTTTTTTCCTGATCAAATTTGAAAACAGCATAAATGTTATGTTTCTTGAGTTGCATATTTGAGAATTTCTTTCTCTTACCAGTATTCATGAAAGGTGGTTAGACCAGGTATAGAATTTTTTCCCCCTTCAATATTCATTAACCACTGTTCCATTTTCTTCTAGCATCTAACATTGCTTGGAATATGTCCAATTTCTTTGCTTTTGAAGATGTCCTTTTACCCTCAGCTTAGATGACTACAGAATTTTTTTCAATCCTTAAACTTCTAGAAAAAAGCTTTTATTAAATTTTCTTGGAATATGGTGAGCCCTTTTAAAATGTAATTTTAAGATATGCTTTATGTCAGAAAATTCTTCTATTATGTAAATTTTTCAGTTCCATTTATTCTCTCACATCATCAAAGACGTCAGTCATTCATATGTCACTTCTCCATTATCTGCTGGCCATATCTTTCATCTTCTCTCTAATCACCTTCACTCTATGCCGTTTTCCACTAAATTCTATGTGATTTTTTTCAATAGTTTGCCTTCTATGTCCAATTTTCTTCAGTTTGAGTTCTACTTATTGGTGCTTTTAGTGTGATTTGGGGTGATTTAATTTCTTCTTGTTTAGTCCCTCTGCTTTTCCAAGTTTTGTTCTTTTTTTTTTTTTTTTTAATTTTTACTGTTGCATGGGTCCCATGGTATTTTTTCCTGACTCTTTTTTTTTTTTTTCAATCTTTAAAGGAAGTCAATTAGGTCTCGTTGTTTGGCTCATGAATAAAGTGAGTGATTGTCTTGCCTCCCCACTTCTTTTTTTATCTGTCTACTGTTTGAATTATCCACCCAAAATGTTTTTCACCATTACTTATGTATAATATTAGCGGAGAGTTTGTCATATATGGTCTTTATTATATTGAGGTACTTTCCTCATATACCTATTTTATTATATTAACTGTTTTAATCAGAAATGGATGTTTTATCTTGACAAATGTGCTTTCTGCATCTATTGATATGATCATATGATTCTTATTCTTTATTTTGTGTGGTGTATCTTATTGATCGATTTGCGTATGTTGAATCATCCTTGTGCCCCTGGAATGAACCACTTGATCGTGATGTACAATCTTTGTAATGTATTGTTCTATTTGATTTGCTAGTATTTTGTTTAGGATTTTTGCATCTGTATTCATCAGAGATACTGGTCTGTAATTTTCTTTTGTGTGTGTTATCCTTACCAGGTTTTGGTATCAGAGTAATGTTGGCCTCATAAAATGAGTTAGGAAGTATTGCCTCTTCTTCAATATTTTTGGAAGAGTTTGAGTAGGACAGGTATTATAATATCGTTGAATGTTTCATAGAATTCACTAGTGAAGCCATCTGGTCCTGGACTTTTGCTTTTGGGGATGTTTTGGATGATTGTTTCAATTTTCTTACTTCTGATCAGTCTATTTAGATTTTTCAGTTCTTCATTATTCAGTTTAGGAAGGTTATAGATTTCTAAGAAGTTGTCCATTTCTTATAGGTTATTGAATTTGGTGACATATATTCCTTCGTAATATTCTTGTATGATCCTTTGTATTTCTGTGGTATCTGGGGTAACTTCTCCTCTTTCATTTCTGATTTTGTTGATTTGTGTCTTTTCTCTTTTTTTCCTAGTTAGTTTCACCAGGGGGTTGTCAATTTTATTATTCTTCTCAAATGATTAGCTCTTTGTTGCATTAACTTTTTTCTGTTGTCTTTTTGTTTTCTCTTTCATTTCGTTTTGCTCTAATTTTTATTATATTTCCTTCCTTTTGCCGACTTTGGTTTTCATGTGTTCTTCTTTTTCTTGTTCTTTAAAATGTAATGTTAGATTGTTTATTTGGGATTTTTCTTGTTTCTTAAGATAGGTATCAGGCAAAAGAAAAAAATAAAAGGCATCCAAATTGGGAATAAAGAAGTTAAATTGTTACTTTTTGCAGAATGACATGATTCTTTATACAGAAAACCCCAAAGACTACACACATACACACACACACACACACACCTAATTAGGAACATTAAACAAATACAGTAAAGTTGCAGGATACAAAATCAATGTACAGAAATTCATTGCGTTCCTATATGCAATGAAATTTCAGAAAAAGAAATGAAAAAAAAATTCCTTTTGCAATTACAACAAAAACAATGTAATACCTAGGAATAAACTTAACAAAGGATGTGAAGGACCTATATGCTGAAAACTATGATACATTATTAAAAGAAACTGAAGAAGACAAAAAGAATTGGAAAGGGTTCATGGATTGGAAGAATCAACATAGTTATATAAAATTCCCATATTACCCAAAGCAACACACAGATTTAATGCAACCACCATCAAAATCTCAACGGCAGTTTTTAAAGAAATACAACAAAAAAGTAATCAGATTTGTATGGAATCACTAAAGACCCAGAATAGCTAAAGCAATCCTGAGAAAAAAGAACAAGGCTGGAAATATCACCCTCCCTGACTTCAATTTACACTACAAAGAGTGACACTAATTAAAATAGCATGGTGGTGGCAGAAAACCAGACACAGAGACCAATGGAATAGAATTGAGAACCCAGAAATAAACCCACATATATATGGGCAGATAATTTTCAACAAAATAGCAAAAAACATACAATTAAGAAAAAAAAGCCTCTTAAATAAATGGTGTTGGGAAAATTGGAAAGCCACATGCAAAAGCATGAACTAGACTACTGTCTTTCTCCATACATCAAAATTAACTCAAAATGGATCAAAGACCTAAGAGTAAGACATGAAATAATAAATTGCATAGAAGAAAGCATAGATACTAAACTTACGGACCTTGGGTTCAGAGAGGATTTTATGAATTTGACCTCAAAGACAAGGGAAGTAAAACAAAAATAAATGAATGGGACTATCTCAAACTAAAAGGCTTCTGCACAGCAAAATAAACCATCAACAAAACAAAGAGTCAAGCAACTGAATGGGAGAAGATATTTGCAAAGAACACCTCCAATAAGGGGCCAATACCCAAAATATATAAAAAACATACAACTCAGCCACACACACATAATAATAATAATAATAATAATAATAATAATAATAATAATAATTTAAAAATGGGCAGAAGATCTGGACACTTCTCCCAAGAAGACATACAAGCAGACAACAAATATATGAAAAAATGCTCAACTTTACTCATAGTAGGGAATTGCAAATCAAACCACAATGAGATACTACCTCACACCAGTTAGAATGGCTATCATCAACAAGACAAGTAATAACAAGTGTTGGAGGAGTTGTGGAGAGAAAGTAACCCTCATACACAACTGGTGAGAATTTAAATTGATACAGCCACTGTGGAAAACAGTATGGAGGGAGGTTCCTCCAAAAAAGTAAGAATAAAATTACCATACAACTCAGCAAACCTTCTTCTGGGTATATACCCCCAAAATCTGAAAATACTTATCCATAAAGATAATGTACCCCTATGTTCACTGCAGCATTATTCATGGTAGCTAAGACTTGGAAACAACCAAAGTGTCCTTCAATAGATGATTGGATAAAGAAGATGTGGTACATATATGCAATGGAATATTACTCAGCCATAAGAAAAGATGAAATACTGCCATTTGCGACAACATGGATGGATCTTGAGATTATCATGCTAAGTGAAATAAGTCAGACAGGAAAAGTCAAGAACCATATAACATCACCCATATGTGGGATATAAAACTGAAAACAACAAACAAGATAAACAAACAAACAAAAAACTATAAACACAGACAATAGTTTAATGGTTATTAAAGAGTAAAGGGGGTGGTAGAAGAAGGTAAAGGGGGTCAAATATATAGTGATGGAAGGAGAACTGACTCTGGGTGGTGAACACATAGTGCAATATATAGACGATGTATTATAAAATTGTACATTTGAAACCTGCATAAATTTACTAACCAATGTCACACTAATAAATTTAATGAAAATTTAAAAAATATATAGAAGACTTCTCTTATACTTAAGGACTTAACATGAGTGATAAAAATATATTATCTTCTAAATTCATGAATATATTTAAAAGTAAAAAGAGCATGTTCAATATGTTAAAATAAATTATAAAGGAAACAAAAATGTGAGGAAGGAGTAACATAGTATAAAAATATCTATTGCATTTGAAAAATTACAAACTAAAATTTCTAGAAATGAAAAATGAAAAGATTGAAATTAAAAACTCCTTGGAAGAATTAACAGCAGAAAAGACCACAGCTGAAGACAGAATTAGGGAGTGGTAAGTATAGATTGGAGGACCTTACACAGAATACAACACAGAGAGACAATTGCT
Organism: Rhinolophus sinicus; assembly: GCF_036562045.2. Classification (NCBI taxonomy): domain Eukaryota; kingdom Metazoa; phylum Chordata; class Mammalia; order Chiroptera; family Rhinolophidae; genus Rhinolophus; species Rhinolophus sinicus. The sequence goes on along the minus strand of NC_133756.1, from coordinate 47,646,135 downwards.
AGAAAATATGACAGAGAGGTAAATCACTGAGGATAGAGTGAGAAGGTTTAATATGCCTCTAACCAGAATCTCAAAAAGAGACAATAGAAGAGGAGACAAAGCAATATTTGAAGAGACAACGAAAGAGACATTTTTGGAATTGATGAGAGGTAGTAACCTCAGATTCTAAAACCAGAAGGATTCCCTGTGAGATAAACTTCAACACACACACACACACACACACACACACACACACACACACACACAAACATATTGTTGTAAAATGTCAGAATATCAAAGACAAAGAGAAGGCATTAAAATTAGCCAAAGGAAAAATACAGATTATCAACAAAAGAATGACAATGAGATAGCCAAGTGCTCAGCAACAAAAATGAAAGACAAGATTGTCTGATAAGGGCCCATTCTTGGGTGATAGACAGCTGTCTTTTTGCTGTGTTCTCCCATGGTGGAAGGGACAGAGAGCCCTCTCAGGCCTATTTATAAGAGCACTAATTCATGAGGGCTCTATCCTCATGACCTAATTAGTTCCCAAAGCCCTCCCTCCAAATAGCACCACTTTTGGGGTTAGGATTTCAACATATGAAATTGGTGGTTGGGACACAAACATTACAAAAATAGCTGGCACATAGGAAGATTTAATAGCATTGGCATTGCTCTAGAATCGTGATTTAACTGGGATTGTTGTTATGCTTTGTTATGTATTGTAAATGTTATTCTGTAAGCAACATATTTTTCTTATTTTAAGAAATAGTTGAGAGGTGGAGAACCAAGATGGTGGAATAGATAAACACTGTGTCTGCTTCCTTCCATTAACACATTAAAATTACAACTAAATTATAGAACAATCAACCTGGAGAATCATCTGAAGTCCAGCTAAACAGAAGTTTTATAACTAAGGACATAAAAAAGAAATCATGTGGAGACTGGTAGGAAGGGAGGAGATATGAAACAGGCAGCCTCTACACCTGCGTGTGGCAGATGAGAATCAGGAGATATATCTCAACTGCGGAGGTTGCCTCCAGAGGAGCGAGGAACCTCAGCCCCATACCAAGCTCCCCAGCCTGGTGAAAGGGTTCCAGGAAGAGGTGCCACCACAACATCTGGCTGTGAAAAACAATGGGGATTCCAACTATCCAGGTGGAATGGAAGACTGGTGGAAACTGAGATGTCCTCTTAAATGGCCTGAGAACAGATTCCCTCATTCATAGGCACTCACATTGGGCTCCAGCAGAAGGATAGTGACTCGGGAGGCATCAGAGGCATTACAGCGGCCAGATTGAGGTGTGTGGCTTCAGTAGGAGGGCTTGAGGACAGTCTCTATTTTCCCTATGAGGAACCTTGTTTTTTTGCAGCCAACTGGCAGATGCCATCTTTCCTTTGTTAAGCCTCTCCCCTACACTTATGGTCAAGTCTGAATCTAATAGGTCTCATTAGCTCCACTGCTCTGCCCTGCTGCCCTGCTGGGATCCAAACTCCCCCAATGCCGGAAGCACGTTCTCTGCAAGCAGCCAGACCTGCCCACATTGCATTATTTCTTAAAAAACTATCAGAGTCTGTGGGCCTCAGTGTGCGCTAAGACTTTTGCTGAGTAGCTCCAGGCTCAGCACTGGCACCAAACCAGAACCTACATTAACTTGGTGACCACAACTCTTTAAACTCTAGTGACTCCCTGAGGTCCAGCCTCACTCATCACTTTGTAGCTCCTACCAGGTAATCCCCTGCCAGTCACAGGCAGTGGGTGACCTGGGCCTGTAGCAGAACCCCTCCCAAGTGGCCCCAGATCCAACATACTTGGAGGTTGGCTTCAGACCACAGCAGAGCACTGCCCAACTAGCCCCACAAGTGGCACAACCAAAGGACAGTTTCAACAGGCACAGGAGCCTGCTGGGGCAAATTCCATTCAGTGGGGTAAGCACCCCACTCAGCAGCCCGTAAGCTGTGAAGGTGGCCAAACCCTGAAGCCAATCAGCTTGATGGTCAATCCCACCCACTGAAATTCCAATAACAATCAAGGTTCAACTATAACAGGAGGGCACCTGCAACACAAAAGGGACATTCCTGGAGCTCCCAGAGCAGGTGACCAGGGAGACTGTGCCACTGGGCCCTACAGGTTACCTGTTACATAAGGCCACCTGGCCAAGACTGGAAGATATAATAGATCTACCTAATACATAGAAACAACCATAGAGAGGCAGCCAAAATGAGGGAATAAAGAAATGTGTCCTAAATGAAAAAACAGGAGGAAACTGTTCTCCGGTTCTGAATGAAATGGAAGCAAGCAACCTACCAGAGACAGAGTTCAAAACAATGATTATAAGGATGCTCAAGGAACTTAGTGAGAATGTCAACAGAGATAGCAAGCATAACAAAGGATATAGAAACCATAAAAAAGAACCAGTCAGAAGTGTAGAATACAATAATAAAAAGAAGAATGCACTAGAAGGAGTCACCAGCAGACTAGATGAAGTAGAGGATTGAATCACCAATTTGGAAGACAAGGCAGCAAAAAATACCCAATTGGAACAGCAGTGGGGAAAAAAAGAGGGTAGGTCAAGTGACCTCTGGGATAACATCAAGTGTAACAACATTCACATCATAGAGGTACCAAAAGGAGAAGAGAGAGAGCAAGGGACTGAGAACCTATTTGAAGAAATAATGACTGAAAACTTTCCTAACCTGGTGAAGGAAATAAACATACAAGTCCATTAAATGCAGAGAGTCCCAAACAAGATGAACCCAAACAGGCCCACACCTAGACACATTATAATTAAAATGGCAAAGGTTAAAGACAAAGAGAGAATCCTAAAAGCAACCAGATACAGGCAGTTAATTAACTACATGGGAGCTCCCATAAGACGGTCAGCTGATTTCTCAACAGATACTTTGCAGGCCAGAAGGGATTGGCACAAAATATTAAATGTGATGAAAAACAAGGAAATACAATGAAGATTACTCTACCCAGCAATGTTATCATTTTAAAATTGAAGGACAAAGAGCTTCCCAGAGAAGAAAAAGCAAAAGAAGTTCATCATCACCAAACCAGTATTACAAGAATTGTTATAGCGACTTCCTTAAGATGGAAAAAAAAAAAAAGATAAGAATTATGAATAATAAAATAGGAGTAGCTACATATCTATCAACAATTACTTTCAATGTAAATGGATGAGAAACACCAATCAAAAGATAGGGTGGCTGAATGGATAGAAAACAAAACCTTTACTGCCTACAAGAGACTCACTTCAGATTGAAAGACACACACAGACAAAATAAAGGGGTGGAAAACAGTATTTCATGAAAATGGAAATGAAAAAAACAGAAAAAGCTGGGGTAGCAATGCTTATACTAGACAAAATAGACTTTAAAACAAAGGCTATAACAAGAGACAAAGAGACAGTAATCCCATTTCAGGATATTTATCTGAAGAAACACAAAACACTACTTCGAGAGGATGTGTGCATCCATTTGTTCATTGCAGCATTGTTTACTATGGCCAAGATGTGGAGGCAGCTGGGTGTTCGTTGATGGATTAATGGATAAGAAGAGATGGTACAATGGAATATTGCTCCGCCATGGAAGGAAATGGATGGACCTTAGGGTATAGTGCTGAGTGGAGTGTCAGACAAAGAAAGACAGATGCAGTGTGATTTCACTTACATGTGGAATCTAAAACACAAAATAAACAAACAAAAGAGAAACAAGCTCATAGACACAGAGAATATTTTGATGGTTGCCAGACTGTACGGGAGTTGGGGGCAATGAAAGAGGGCAAGAGATTAAGAAGTACAAATTGGTTGTTACAAGTCATGGGGATGTAAGGTATAGCATAAGGAATATAGTCAATAATACAATAATATTGTAATAACTATGTATGGTGTCAGGTGGGTTCTAGATTTGTTGGGGTGGTGGGAGGGGGGTGGGGACAGGGTGAAAAAATTGAAGGGATTAAGTACAATTGGTAATTACAAAATAGTCATGGGGATGTAGAGTGATGCATAGAGAATACGGTCAATAATATGATAATAACTATGTATACTTCTTAAATTATATAAATGTCTAACCACTATGCTATACACCTGAAACTAATCTAAAATAATATGGAATGTCAACTGTAATTGAAAAATTAAAAGGGGAGGACAATAAAGGGGAACAAGTGATTCAAATCTCCAGGTATAAAACAAGTCATGGGGATATACTGTACAGCATGGGGAATATAGTCAATAATATTGTGATAGCATAGTGTCAGATGGTTGCTGGATTTATCATGATGATTATGGTTTTAGGTATATAAATGTTGAATAACTATAGTGTACCCCTGCAACTAAATAATATTGTATGTTAGCTACATTTTTAATAAAACTCTTTAAGAAAAAAGAAGAAATAGTTGTGAATATTAACCAAAAAAAAAAAAAAGAAAACCTAAATGTGACCAGAGGTAGCTTTGTCTTAAGGTGCTTGAACTAATGAACTCAACTCTTAGAGGCATTACAATTGACCCTGATGCTCAAGTGAGTATTAAGTATGTTATTTGTACATAAACTCAGTAATTGGAAATTACTATGAGCCCATGTGGCTTAATTGGAAGCTGATTCTTGTCCATAGAGTTAAAGCCAAGAAGTCAGTTAGTACGGCCTTCTCGTGGAGAGTGGCTTAGAGGCCCAACAGCCTTCCTAGCACCAACTCCACTCCTACGTACTGGTCAACACTGAGTGATTGCTCTGTCCATTCACTGTTCTAAGCATACACAATCCTCACAGCAATGCCTTGAGGCAGGCACTATTACTATTCCCGTTTTACAGATGGGCAAACTGAGTTCCACAATGGTTAAATACCTTGCCCAAGATCGCTCAGGTAAAAAGTGGCAGAGTCTTGATTTATACACGGTTTGAGTCCAGAGCCTGTGCTCTTATCCATCACTCTACGCTTGATCTCAGTGGTTAGTACACTTTATTATAAATAAGATTTACACTGAGGCATTGGATTAAAATGTAGTTTCTTCTGACATATTGTTCTGGAATTTGTCTTCCAATGAGCCCTGGAATTCACATCGTCAAGTGGCATCTTAAGCAATTGCCATTAGTATGACTTCCATCCAACCTACCCCTCCCATAAATTTGACCATACCTCTGCTCTGCTTAAAAATCTTTCATATGTCTCCTCAGCATGAAGAGTCAAGTTTAACCCTCTAAGATTACCACACAAGACTATTTCAGCCCTGGCCCCTGACCATTCCTTTTGTGTTACAGCCATCCATTCCCCTAAACCCTTTCTTTACTTTATATGGACTTTTCCCCAAAACTATGTATAATGGCATTTCACACCTGCATTAGTTAGTTCGCATTGATTTCTCTGCCCAAAAATGCTCTGCCTACCGTCTTCTTCTAGCTAACTCATATACATCCTTCAAACTAATGAGACATCATTTTACCTCCCCCCAATACTGATTTAGAAACCTCTCTTTGCTGTTCCATAACACCCCTATGCTTAGTTCCACTGAAAAGCCAATGACACTACATTGTATAATAACATTCAGTGTACTCGAATGTTTCCCCTTCTAGTAGTCTGCAATAGTAATAAGTGTTCCTTATGAAGCAGCCCTAGGAAATTTACAAATAATATTTCTAATTCTAATACAACCCCAAAAAGTACATTTTGGAGGTTGTATTTTAAAGTTGAGGAAACTGAAGTTTGGGGAGTGAGTCAGCAAGTCTACGGTTACACAATTATAATGGCAGCATCACACTCACATCTGGTTCCATAATGTTTCATTTGACTCTGTCTCTCCAATGCCTGGTGTTAGTGCTGACGCCAGCACTTAGATGGATGTGGAAGGATGGACGGTCTGGGTTGCCATAGGTCCGCGTTTAGAAGAAAGAAAAGAAAAGCCAAATTTAAGTTAGAGAGGAAAAACTTCTGCTTAGGTGCTATCTCTTCTTACTAGATGCCAAGATAGGAGAGTTCCTGAAAACTGAGCATGCCCAGAGGTGGTCTGTATAGCAAATGGGTTTCTGGGTGGGGGAAGAAATTTGCACTAGAGTTTGCAGATCAACACGGAGAGCAGAGAGTCTTCACCCAGGGGCAGGGTGCCCATTAGTGCAAGTTTTCTTTGAGGAAGAACTATGTTGTCATGCAATATTTATCTTAGTTCCTCAGATGGGGAGATAGCAATTTGTTATCTCTGTGTGCAGCTGTGACCAGAGATTGATGTGGGTTTGGTCTCAGTGCAAGTGCATGCACACCACCTGCCTTTTGGTTTGTGTCCAATGCTGCTGTTTTCTGAAAATAGAAGCTGTTACCGCCTCTGACTCAGTACCGCCTGTGACTCAGTCCCTTTCACCTCATGTTTTTTCTGGTACATTTGTCCTAAATGTATCAACCCATCTCTGATTCTTTACTACATGCCAGATTTGTAAAATTTGTGAAATGTGTGTTACTACTGAAAAATTTAAGCTGTCTTTGATTAATTCCTGGAAGTTGGTGTCCTGTGAATCAGAAGAAATATACAGCGGGTGCCAAAAACATGTATACACATTTTAAGAAAGGAAAACAAAAAAAAACTATTAAAATGGTCATACTCAATATATACCGATAACAAAAGATGAATACAGTGACATTTGACGTCTGCAATTACAAGAGGTGCTCAAAGTGGTTACCATCAGTGTCCAGACACTTCTGATTATGGTGAACTACTGCTTGAGCCACGTTGACCAAAGTGCCTACTTGTATACATTTTTTTTTTGAGCCCCTGGTTTATCTTTTTTTTTATTTTTATGTTGCCTCTCTAATGATGTACAAGGTCATGGGATCTCCTTTACCCTGAGTCCATTGAACAAAGTAACAGAGTTTCTCAAGGCCACCCCCTTGGGGTCCACCTCACCTCAGCTGGTCAGCAGGGGTGGTGAGTTTCTGCTTCTGGATTCGCCTTCTTAGCTTCTTGTGATGTGCCGATCCCTCTTCACTTCCCCTCCAGGAGCTCCTCTGCACCCTCTTCCTCAGTATCTTCCCTTTGAGGAACTGTTTAACGAGGTCTTCTCTGCACCCCACGTAACGGAAGTGGTAACGCTGCATGTTCTGAGTGCCTGCAAAGGCTCCCTCTGTGTTCAGTGGGTCCTCAGTTTCCATTCAGCTCCTCTGCAGAGAAGCCCCAGTAGGATTCTACTTCTCCTGCTCCTCACCCACCTTCTCCACTCCCAAACTGCGATACTTAAACAGTGATGATCACGATTCAACTCTCTTTTTGTATTTTCACCTACTGGTTAGGCTCTGGGCATTTAATTCCTTATGATGTAAACTCTCTTAGTTGTATGTAAATATAATAAATCTGTCAATTTCTCCCTGCCATACTACCTCAATCAATATAGTGTTGATTGGCTTAATGATGGAACCTATTCTATTTTCTGCCTCTAACTCTCTTTTCTTTTTGACCGAAAAAAAAAAAAAAAGAAAAAAGAAAAAATCAGGTTGGTGGGGATAGGCAGGTATCTGGTACTCTCAGTGACTAATTTGCTTCCCTTTGCTTGTTTTACATTTAGTATTTTTATTATGAAAGTAATACACGCTCATCATCAGTGCAGAACAGTAGGGATTTTCCAATCTCATCTCCCACTAGCAGTGTAGTCAGTATTCTTCCAGTTATACTCTAGGAATTTATGAAAAATAAAATAAAAATCATACACAACACACACAAAAATATAATTTATATGCAGAAATAGAGTGCTATCAAAGATATTATTCTGCAATTTGATGTTTTTTCATTTAATAATCACTAGAATTATTTTCCAAGCCAGTATATTTGTTTGTCATTCTTTTTAATACTTGCAGAATACTTTCTAAATTTTTTATTACATTTTTTGGGTGACATTAGTTAATAAAATCATGTAGGTTTCAAGTGTACAAATCTATAATACATCATCTGTATATTGCATTGTATGTTCACCACCCAAAGCAGAATACTTTTATTAGTTAAAACACTCTGGCCTCCAGTTACAGAAGCTTAACTCAAACTATCTCAAGCACAAAAAAGAATTTACTGGTTCACAAGAGTAGTGGGAGAAAAGGGAGGGCTGGTCCCAGGGACCCAATGTCCAGGGATCCCATGGTGTCCTCAGAATATCTTCTCTTTCTATTTCTCAGGACTGATGCTCTGTTTTGGCCTCATTCTTTCTAGAGCAAAGCAAAATTGTTTATTCTATGCAATAGGGACAAAGAGAGTCACCCCTGCTGACACCTGCAGGATTATACCTCACAGCAACCAAGCTCATTACTTGGCCTCTCCAAACTGCAGCTCTGTCATATAAGCAGACATTCTTGGGCGTATCCTCCTCAGCCAGTGTCCCAGCCAGACTCCTTCCAGGTGTGGAAGCTGCAAGTCCAGGAAGCAAAGTTTCCCTCTGCTCCAATGCAGGTCCCTATAGGTGCAGAAGGCCCACTCCTCCTGGGAGAGGAACCCGATCACATCCCTGAAGGCCACGTATCTTGGAGCCCATGTCCTCTTACCTGGGCCTGCTCACAGAGGAGCTGATGCTGTGCCTTCATTTTACTGGGTGCACTTTTGAGGGTAGAGGCAGAATTACCTAGACTGTAAACCCCTGATTGAGTGTTTCTCCCAATAATGACCAACTCAAGGCCTCACCCATCTTGTTTCTGAGACTGAGGCTGCTCTTCCTCCTGGGAATTCCCAGAATTAGGCCTCATTATTTCAGACGTATACTTCAGAAGCCCTAACACACTGGTGCCCACAGGTGGAGCTTTCTTCAAATAAAGATTCCTGGGCCCTATTTCCTGAGACTGGATCAGTAGATCTGGGGTAAGGCCCTGGAATTTATACTTTTAAAAAGCAACACACCTGATTTTATGACCAAACAGATTTGGGAAGGACAAACTCATAAATCTTCCTGCATAATTCTCTCTGTTTAACTTTACCTTCTGAAACAGTGGCAGCTGGATAGGTGTGGGCTCCCTTTCTGTAGTATAAATGACCGGCCTTGGCCAGCTGTACTTAACAGATAGGTGTGTCCAAGTCCCTCCCCTACTTTTACCCTAATCAGGTATTTTTATTCCTAAGAGAGGTCTAAGATGGAATGTTCTTCCTAAGGAAGGGGAAATGTAGGTGTGTGGATTGGTGAGTTTTCTTGTTGTTCCCTGTATTTCCTGAAATCATAGAAAGAGCAACACAGTTCCTTTAAAATCCACCTCCCACTACCTTTCTGACCACATGTACTATTGTCCTACTTGCTGGTCTTCTTCATCCTTACTGGTCTTCTCTGAGTCCATCTGGATGCTCTCGCCTTAGGGTCTCTGATTGGGGTTCCTCTTCCCAAAATGACATTGTCTCCATGTTAACAGAGAAAGACAAATGGGTGCTTTGACCAAGTAAGTAAAACCCACAAAAACATCCATAATGTCTTCTCCACTGATCTCATTCTTGACTCCCCTCTTTCTCACATACCCCATCTAATCAGTCAGGAAACCCTGTTGGCTCCAAATTCAAATATGTTTTGAGTTCAACCATTGTTTCCATCTCCACCATTACCCCTTGAGTGGGGGACACCACCACCTTAGATGACCACCATGGCCTCCCATCTGGTCTCCCTCCTTCTCCCCTTACCCCTTATAAGCTATCTCAACAGAGCAACTAAGACAGTCCTTTAAAATATGAGTTAGATCTTGACACTTCTCTGCTCAAAACACTCTCATGGTTCCCTCCTTCTTCCAGAATAAAGAGCAATGCCTTTACAAAGGCCTATAAAGTTCTACAGCTGTGCTGTCCAAGGAAGTCACCACTGGCTACATTTGGCTAGAGAGCACTAGAGATAAGGTCAGTCTAAACTGAGATGTAAAATACACATTGGATTTTGAAGAATTAGTTTTGAAAAAAAGAATCTAAAGGTTGGTGGTTGCCAGAGGTAGGGACTGGGTTGTGGGAGAAATAGGTGAAGGTGGTCAAAAGGTACTACACAAACTTCCGATTATAAGATAAATAAGTTCTGGGGATGTAATGTACAGCATGGTGACTATAGTTAACAATATTCTTGTATATTTGAAATTAGCCAAAAGAACTTTTAAGTTCTCATAAGAAAAATAACCCACTAGGTGAGGTGATGAATGTTAACTAAATATATTGTACTAACCATTTTGTCATGTATACATATATCAAATCTTTATATTTTTCATCTTAAATGAATATAATGCTATATATCAATTATATCTCAATAAAATTGGAAAAAAGAAAAAAATATGCAATAATTTTTATATTGATTATTTATTGAAAATATTTTAATATATTGGGTAAATAAAATATATTATTAAAATTAATTTCACCAGTTTCTTTTAGTGTGGCTAATAGAAAAATGTAAAATTACATATGTGGATCACATTTCTGGCTTGAATTATATTTCTACTGGACAGCACTAGACTGCAGTATTTGGTCCCTCTCTGAAATCTTTCCTGAGGTTGTCTCCTGCTACTCTTGTTCTTGTTCACTCCCATCCAGCCACACTGGCTTTCTTGCTATTTTTCGAACATAGGAGCACACCAAGCATCCTCCTGCCTCAGGGCCTTTGCACTCACTGTTTCCAATCCTAGAAAATTTTCCCTCCAATAATCTGGATGATTTGTTCTTTAATCTTCTCTGAACTTTAGTCAAACTTCACCTTCTTAATGAAGCTTATTCTGACCGCCCTATTGAAAATTCAATTCCTTATCCACCTCCACTCCTGTGCTCACTGAGCCCCTTTCCTAATTTATTTTTCCACAGTGTTTGTCATCATGTAACATACTATATATCTTTTATATTTATTTTGTTTATTGTCTGACTTCCAATGGAAACTAAGGGTCCTTATGACTTTCATTAAATTCAGTTTTAAGGCCTAGCTTTAAAAATCATCTCTCTCTCTCTCCCCTCTACCCCCTCAGAGACGTAGCCTTTCTTCTCCCAGATAAACAGCAACCCCTCCACCTCTCCACCCCCCAGGCAGACGAAGACAGTAGCCAGACCTAATTAATGGTCACATGGTCTGGACCTCTGGCAGGCTAAAGATAACATCTTGACTTAAGTTATGTTTCAGTTCCCAACCCCTAAGGTGGAATGACCCACTGGCTAGTTTGTCATGAAACCAAACAGGGGGATGCCAGAAAAGACCTCAGCGCTGTCCTCAAGACTTGAAGAAATGATTTATTACCCTTACCTCACCTCCGGCCAATCAGCTCCCAGTAGGACCTCAACCCCTAACCCACAGTGTCTTGTGATTTTGCCCTGTATAATCTGTAACCTACACGCCATCAGGATTGGGTCTCTAGAGCATTAGCTCCCCGCTTCTGTATTGGCCAATTAAATATTAAGCTTTTTTTTCTTTCTATACTGCAAACTCCTGCTTGTACATTTCTTTGGGCCAGTGTGTGCAGGCAGGCGGACCCAAGGGAAAACATGTAGCATAGTATATATATTTTTGTATTTGTTTATTGTCTAACTTACCCTATAGAATGCATGAGGGCAGGAAATTTTTGTTTAAAGCTGTGTTCTCAGCATCTAGAACTATGCTTGGAACATAGTAGGTTCTCAACAAATATTTGTTAAATCAATGCTGAACAAATTTTAATCAACCACTTAATTACACAGGTGAAGGTAAGTGGCTTTTTCAAGGTCTCACTGTGAATTAGGGGCAGAGTGAATGCACTCTCAGTAAGATTAAATGCTACTGACCAGAAATGCAGGTGCCACCACCTAGATCCCAGCCGTGTACTTATATTTTTGTTTCCTCACTGGAAGCTGCCCACACTTTCATGCCTCTTTTAAGCTTTGCACTTAAGGAAAGAAGAATTTACTCCAGAAACTTATTTTACCTCAGTCATCACAACCAAGAGATGACCTCCAACATTCTTTTTTGTTCCAACGATAAGCTTTTGAGATGTTTTTTTGTTTATTTGTTTTGTTTTTCCCCCTAGGCAGAAATTCTAGATCTATATGGATCTATGGAAATTAATGGTATTTCAACAGGAAAAAAATTTGCTCGCAGGAAGCTATTACATTTGATTATACAATGAAATATTTAAGCTAGACCACGGAAAATTTAAACTAGTTCATTTGACTAACCAACACATATTTACTGAGTAATAACATATGCCAGACATTGTTTTAGGTCCTGGGAACAAACACGATCTTCAGGAGCTAACAGTCTAGTGTATATGTATTGGGGTGGGGGTGAGTGGAGGGGGGTGAACAAACAAGTACAGGATGTGCTCATTTCTTATTGCTGCTGTAACAATGACCACAAACTTAATGGGTTAAAATACACATTTGTTCTCTTCCAGTTCTGGAGATCTTATGTGGTTGAAATCAATGTTGCCAGGAGGCTGCGTCCCTTCTGGAGGCTCTACAGGAGGATCTGTTTTCTTGCATTTTTCAGCTTTTAGTGGCTGCCTTACATCCCTGGCTTGTAGCCTCTTTCTCCACCTTCTGAACATATCACTCAATCTCTGCTTCCAGCATCACATCACCTCCTCTCATCCCTCTGACTCCTTCTGAGTCCCTCTTACGTGAATCTCTGTGATGATACCAACCCACCCAGATAATCCAGGATACTTTTGTCATCTCAATATCTCTAATTTAATCACATCCATAAAGTTTCTTTTGCCATATAGGTAACATTTACAAGTTCTGGAAATTAGGACGTAGACATGGTGGGGGGTGATCATTACTTAGTCTGCCATGCAGGACTATGTGACAAGAGTCACAATGGAGAGAAATACCAGATACTAGGTAAGCACACATGACAGATCAGGCAAGGTTTGGAGGAGGAGTGGGACACCTTTATAGAATAAATGCTTTTTAACTGAGGCTTGCATGATGACAAAGGAGGGCAGGTATGGGTCATGTATAAAGGAATGTGCAAGGGAAAGGAGGTATAAATGAAGATGACTTTTGCAATAGTTATCTATTGCTGGGTAACAAATTGCTCCAAAAGTTAGCAGCATACAACGATAAACGTCTGCGCTCTCACACAGTTTCTGAGGGTCTGAACTGGATGGTCTTGCCTTATAGTCTCATGAAGATGTTCTCAAGCATTGGCTGGGGCTGCAGAAGCAGGATCCACTCACGTGTCTGTCAGCAGGACGTGTCAGTGCCTCACTCCGAGTGCGTTTCCTTAGGTTTACTCACATGACTTGGCAGCTGGCTTCCCTGAGGGTAAATAATTCCTAAGAAGGAGAGACAGTCTAAGATAGAAGCCTCAGTCATTTATAACCTCATCTCCCTAGTGACGTACCACCACTTATGCCATTCTATTGGTCACCCAGAGCAACTCTGGGGCAATATGGGAGGGAGAAGACTGCACAAGCATGTGAACACCAAGAGGTGGTGGTCACTGGGGGCCATTTTGGAGTCTGGTTACTATGATATTATTGGGATTACAAAAGTTTTCCATTGCTAGGGTGTAGGGCAATCACAAAAGATCAGTGGGAATAAGATTGGTTTGGGAAGGGATGGCTAGAGCGTGGAGGGCCTGTATACTTGGCCAAGGAGTTTGGAGACAATCTTTTAATGGATAGGAAGCTATTGCAGGGGCTTAGTCAGGGAAGTGACATGACCAAATTGCTTTTTAGAATGACCACTGTGTATGTGGCAAGAGTATAAGAGGGTAGAGCAGAGGGAAAAGAGATTAGGGAGAAAAAGAGTAGCTGAGAGGATATTTGCAGCAGTGCAAGAGAGAGGAGAAGGTATACTCAGGAGACGAAATGCTTAGGGAGGTAAAGAGTCGGGGGAGGCCTCAGGGTGAGTCAACCTTCTGGTTTGCAGGAGGGAGCATTAAATGAATACAGAATGAGGACCTGGTTGATATGAGAGTCAAAAGAGTTACTATGCCTAAATTTGAATACATTGAGTCTGAACTGCTTATGAGGCAGTCAGGTACAGAGACAACTAATGGGTAGAGTGGGATAAAGTTAGTTTGGACTAACTGCAGCAAGGCCTTTTAAGCCTTTCTCCAGAGAGATTGTGCCTTCTGGCGGCAGCTCTTTCCCCTCTGTGTTGGTGTTAGTTACCAGCCTATGCTGAAAGTCGTTTTCTAGATGCCATCTTCCTATTATCATCGTCCTCATGCTTAGCATTTCGGAATGCCTGCTGTTATACTACACTCTGTGCTCTGTACCTTGTGTTCATTTAGTTAATTTCGCCCTCACACTAACTGACTGAGGTATGTAATGTCATTTCCTTGTTGTAGGTGAGGAAACTGAAGTAGGTACTCCCGTTATCCCATTATACAGGTGAGGAAACAGGCTTAGCTAGTTCACATTACATTGCTCAAGGTCACATCATGAGTACGTGATGGACACAGGTCTCAAAGCCAGAGCTGTTGGCTGCAGACCCTGTGTCTTTAATTGAACAGCCACTTACTAAGTGCTTTGTAGAATTAGAGCCACTTTCCAGCAGGGCTGGGGTAAGGTGGAGTGATGATTTACAACCTGACTGACGTGTGGCTGACAGCAAATAAATAAAGCAGGAACAAGGTCAGGAATCCACATATGAAGAAGAAAGTCATATACCCTCTTCCTGTTAAATATATACAGATTTTGGCATAGTGGCAATGCTTGCAAACTTCTTCCTGCAACTTTCTTTCAATTTTTGCTATTTTGGAAAAAGTGTGAGGAATTGCTTTCATGCACTTAAAAAAAAGTTCATTTTCTTGTCACAGGAAAGTACACCATCCTGGATCAGCCAGGTGGCCTTTCAAACTTAAGACTGATGCAAAAGGAATTTTACCATGGTGCAGTTTTCATTAGAAAGGAGAAAGGGGAGTGGGTGGATGAAGAATGTCAGACAGATCACGTCTTTTTCTTAAAGAGAAGTCCCACAATGGCAGATAAATTGGTCTGGAAATAGCTACCAGCCATTACTTTATGTAAAACTCAAATTAAAATAAAAAGTTCCCATATTGAAGGTTATACTATGGAATTTAAGAGATAAAGGAAATGGCAGTCATGCCCAGCTCGGTAAATGGCTCCTAGATTATTCACTGCTGAAGGGTATGAAAATTTTGCCACCCTGAAGCTGCCTTTTTGGGATATTGATTTTAAGCTGTTTATTAAGAAACAAACAGAAAGAACCTTTGATCCTCCCCCCTTTCCTGCTCAAGAGATTCAGACAGAAAAACCTGCTTCAGGAAGGAAATCTTAGGATGTTCACCTTAGCCTAATTTGAATTAAGTATGGTCAGTAAGCAGGAGGGGCCTGTGAACTATATACCCTGTGTCCCATTGTTTCTGAGTTGCCCAGCAAAAATTTGCCTGCCATGTGGGTTCCATTCTTCCTCAGCTACCTGCAAACCACCCATTCTCACTTCCGAAATCTAATACTGCATCCCTCACCTCCTGCTTTGTCCCAAATGTCATGTGTATCCAATGTTGTCCCACTGTCTTTGGAATTTTCATGCTTATTTGAATTTTCTGTGCTCACGTATTAAAAATTTGATTTTCTTCTGTTAATGTGTCTCTGTTCATTTGAGTATTAGCCCAGCTAGAAGAACTTAGATGGTGAGCCCCAACACTGTCCTAGACAAGATCTGACCACTGGACCTCAAGCTTCCTGCAGATCAGAGAGTGAGAGCACAGGTCCTGCAGATAAGCAAGAGATACTTCACAGCTTCTCTGCAGTTGTCTGGAATTGGCCCGAGAAAGCAAAAAGACAGGCTAAATATAGGCTTTCACCTTGAAATGCCACAAAGGTAATAAAATCAGGGCATGATGGTTTATGATAGGTTCATTTGCAAAGCTCCCACTTCACATTTTATGTGAGTTTCCAAGCAACAGAGCTTACTGAAACTACAGAAGTAGGGAAGTGACTGACGAGCCCAGAGGGTTCAGCCATGCAGTTGCACCAGAGACAGCTTTGGACACCAGAGAACTGCTTGTCCCATTTCCCTGCCCCGAGTCCCTCCCCACCATCTAACCTGTCCACCCCGCTACCCTCAGGGCCTGGTGAAATCCCCCCCCCCACACAGTAGCTGTCCTATCAGTATTCACCTCCTTGCCTTCAGAAATACATGAACATATGTCATACCTATGTGTCTCGATTTATCTAGGAACTATCCCTTATTAGCAGGAAATAGGTTCCATCCTAATTTCTTTTGACATTTGTTAGTTAGGTAAATGAAGCAGTACATTACTTTGGGGAGTCCTAAGTTTGGGTTAAATCATGATTCAGCTTTTGGGACACAACTCGCCCTGTTTTGAGTAGCCGGTAGGCCTTAACAGAATTTATAGTTCTGGTTTTGGATTTCAAACATTATCACTTAATTAAAACTCATCAACTGAGTTTTCTTCCTCAACCGATTTTAACACAGAATTCTTTTTACTTCTAACTTTGATTTGTCAATAAAAGAAAGTAAATTATGAAACTTCTCCTGTCTGGGTTAATAATTTGTGCTTAGGTCCTGTCAATATACTAACATCATCAAAACATAGACGTCCACACAAATGGGCTAAGGAAAACAAAAACTGTGTAAGGAAGGGCTGCCTAACAGGAAACTAATCCACATCCCAGGAGGCCCACAATAATAAAGTCAAATGCTGACTATATGAAGATTTATACGACGTGTTAGCACATTATTACTGCTCATTCTATTACTAAGTCAGTCATGGGAAATCAATTCAGGGCCACAAGGAAGACAGTCCATGGACAAACCCAGCCCTCAGTTTGAAACTCTTCCACCTGCCACTATCACAGAGACCTTTCAGGTTCTGAGTGGTCAGCATCTACTGAGCAGTAAGACTAGGACATTAGCAAATGTTGGCTGAGAAACACCTTAGCAACTCAAATTTTCTGTTTGCATAGTTTGTCCATGTTTGTCTTTATAATTCTACTCTTATCAACTTTGCCTGCTGAAGAATTAGTATATGCCATTACTGAAATGGACATTGTCTGAGAGGTTTTCAGAGAACTAATATTCTGGAAAGGTATTCTGGGGTGGAATTGGATGTGTTTGGTGTACTTCCCCCTTCTCAGGGACACCTCTAGCTCTTCCTAGGAAGAGGAAGCACCCCATACCCACCTGTGTCAGGAAGACTCACTCAGCCTGGTGCTCTGTGCTTCTGAGGTCCGAATGGAACCAGCTGGAGAAGCCCCAGCAACTCTCTCTGACTCTTCTCCCTCCAATTTGTCATCTTGTTAAGTTCCTCCAATTTAGTAACTATTCCAACTGATGGGCTTTCTTCTTCTTCCTTCTTCCATATCCTCTGTCTATTTTGAATCCTGTTCTTTGATCTGGTGCTTGTTTCAAACACTAGTTTTGGTAATTGACCTCTCCTGCCCCCACAATATGCCCAGGGGCACTGTTACAGTGGGCAGCTAACTCTGTCCCTATGGGGCCACCTCAGTGCGTCAGGGAAACCTCAGTTAGCTTCTGGGGTTCTTTAAAGACTTTATTTTTTTAGAGTAGTTTTAGGTTCACAGCAATATTGAGAGGAAGATACAGAGATTTCCCATATACCTGCTGCCCATATACATGCTGCCTCCACACATGCATAGCCTCCTCCATTATCAACATCCCCACCAGAGAGGCACATTTGTTATGACTGATGAACCAACACTGCCACATCATTGTCACCCGGAGTCCATAGGTTACATTAGTGTTAATTCTTGGTGCTGTACGTTCTATGGGTCTGGACAAGTGTACAATGACATGTATCATACAGAGTATTTTCACTGCCCTAAAAATCCTCTGTGATTCACCTGTTCATCCCTCTCTCCTCACTAACCCTTGGACACTACCATATCCATCGTTTTGCCTAATCTAGAATGTCATATAGTTGGAATCATATAGATTGTATCTGTGGGGACAGAGTCCCAGAGAGCAGTTTCCAGGCTCTCGACCTCACGGGGAGGGGTGTTAGCTCAGGTGGTGGATGGCATCAGCTGTGACTGGTCAGCCATCAGCTGTAACCAGTTAGCCACTGGCTACTGATATAGCTGCTGTGGCTGTGCTAGCAGGGGTGGATTGCAGTTAGCAAGGGGTTGGGGTTGGTTGGCAGAGAAGCAGATGGCGGATTGCAGCTAGCAAGTGAGGTTAGCAAGCAGATTACATTGGGCATCGTATGGAGCTTGTTTTCTGTATCTCCAACCCAGTCACCAGTGAGACTATAGTGGTTTGAACCCCCCATCCATGGCTCCGTGGGTGTTCCTTTTTGGCCTCACCATATACTATGTTCTTAAATGGGGAGTGGGACCAGAGACCCTGTATTACAGTGTTCTTTTCAGATTATTTTCTTTCCTGTGGTAATATGCACTTAAATTTTCTCCATGTATTTTCATGGCTTGATAGCTCATTTCTTTTTAGTGATGAACAATATTCTATTGCCTGGATAGACTACAGTTTATTTATGCATTCACCTATTGAAGGACGACTTGGTTGCTTCCAAGTTTTGGCAGTGATGAATAAAGCTGTTATAAACATCCATGTGCAGGGTTTTGTGTGGATATAAGTTTTAAATTCCTTTGGGTAAATACAAAGGACCATGATTTCTGAATTGAATGTAAGAGTACGTTTAGCTTTGTAAGACACTACCAAACTGTCTTCCAAAGTGGCTGCACCATTTAGCATTCCCATCAGCAATGAGAGCTCCTGTTGCTCCATATCCTCACCAGCATTTGGTGTTGTTATTGTTACGGATTTTGGCCATTCTGATAGGTGGATAGTGGTATCTCATGGGTTTAATTTGCACTTCCCTGATGACATATGTGGAGCACATTTTCATATGCCTTTCTTTTTTCAGTACAGGGTTTTTATTGCATCTTTAAAATATCACAACTAGGTCATAGAAATCATCACCCCCTTTAGGTATGACAGAATGGCTAGAGTTAGATATTTACCTTCCCCTAGGCCAGGTAAGTGCTGATAACACCTCAGCTGATTAGTCTCTTGTTAACTAGTGTTTCCTGATGTCAAGCCTCGTTGAGGAAACAGAGTACTCTGGTGTATTTCAAAATGGTTCCCTTTCCTCTCTCCCAGCTGGAAGCCTGAGGTCATTTTCCCCAGGTACTTGCCAGGAGAATCTGGAGAAGTTCTTGGAGGTAAAACTCACAAAAGTTTGCCCCTCCCTCCCAACACTGGCTCCCCCTGGAGTTTTTAACTCTCAGACTTGTCTACAGTGAGCTTTCGTTAATTCATCAATTACGGTTCAAATTTTCCTCCTGCGGCACTGGTTTCCACGGCAGTTTCCACTCCTTAGTCTCTGCTCTGGTAAGTTGTGATTTTCATTGTTTGCCTGTCTGTCTCGCCAATATTAGTGACAGTGGTTTGCCCCATGTCTTTCTTTTCTTATGAATTTGAGAAAAGTTGTTTCATTTTCAGTCCATTCAGCTTTTTACTTGTTGTTAGGACAGAGTGACAATTTCCAAGCTCCTTACATGTGGAACTGTAAGGGGGACGAAAGTTTTGCCACCCCAAAATATACTTTGGAGTATATTGACTTTAAGCTGGTTATTAAGAAACAAAAGCGTCAGAAAGAACCTTGTACCTGCCTAAAGGAATAAAAATAGAAAAACCTGCTAAAAGAAAGGAAGCATCACCTTAGTTTAGCATCACCTTTGCTAGAGAAACCTAGCAAAGTCTGTTTGCTGAACTTCCCTGTGTCCCGTTGTTTCTGGTTAGTTCAGCAAGAATCTGTTTACCACATGTTTGCTCTTTGTCATCTACCTGCAAATTACCTGCTTTTCCTTTGAAACCTCACACACCTGCCTCCTTGTCCTTTGTCAAAAATGGCATAGAAACCCTCAACTGCTCAGTGCATCTTCAGGTCCCATATTGTATGGCATCCACATAAACATTCATAATAAACTTTAGACATATTCTCTTGCTAATCTGTCTCATGTCAGTTTGATTATTAGCCCAGCCAGAAAAACTTAGAAAGGTGGTAGGAAAATTATCATTATTTTGCCCCCACAACTGGAAACCATTCTCCTGAGTTTCTTGCTCTGGCTAGGGGAATATATGAATCTCCAGGCTACTTGGGTCCCAGGTGAGACATAGCATATGCTGTAAGCGGTCTTCCAACTTACAGCCAGGCCCAGGAAAAACACTCACATGTAGGAGAGTGTTCTCTGCTCAGAAAATGTGATGGGGTCTGTGGGGACAGAGCCCCAGAGAGCAGTTTCCAGGCTCTCGGCCTCACGTGGAAAGGTGCTGGCTCAAGTAGTACATGGCCATCAACTGTGATTGGATGGCCAACAGCTGTGGCTAGTTGGCTGTTAGCTGTAACCAGTGAGCTATTGGCCACTAATATAACTGCTGTGGCTACACTAGCAAAAAACCGGGGGTTAGCAAGAAGATGGTGGCTGAGCTAGCAAGTGGCAGAGTGTGGATTGCAGTTAACAAGTGAGGTTGTTTGGCAGAGACAAGTGGATGGCAGGTTGCGGATCATGTGGCTCCTGTTTCCTGTGTCTCCAACCTAGCCACCTGCGAAGCTCTAGTGGTATGACTCCCCTATCTATGGCTCCATGGGTGTTCCTTTTTGTCCTCACCATATCCTGCGTTCTTGTGCGGGGAGCAGGACTAGAGACCCAGCATGTTACCCTGCATGACAGGGTCCTGCCTGAGTTGAGACCTAGGTACCACAGAGACACATAGATACGCCAGGTGGTCCAGGCAATGAATGCTCACCTGGCCAGTCACCAGTCCTAGGAGCCTTGGTAGAGAAACTCACATTCCCGGAAAAAACACCTGGTCCCTAAGCTTTGCCATCCATATACCCCTTTGCTGCATAGGTCCTTTTAGTCTTCCCGAGATCCCACTGCTTGTGGGCTTCTGGGTGACATAATCATTTAGGGTTTGGTTGTGAGCTTACACGAGCCTCTGTTTAGAGGCCTCCTCTGTTGTCATGAACATGCTGACTGAGAAGGTGGGCCCAGGATTCCTGCATATTCTTAGTTGTGTTTTGTTTTGTTTTGCTTTCAAGAAAAATGGACATCTGATTATTTATTATTGTGGTAAATTATATATAACGTAAAATGCGCTATTTTAATCATTTTAAGTGTCCAGTTCAGTAGCAATAAGTACATTTACATCATTGTGCAATCATCATCACCATTCATCTCCAGAACTTTTTGTCTTCCCAAACTGAAACTCCATAGCCATAAACAATAACTCCTTATTCCTCCCTTTCCCAGCTCCTGCAAACATCGTTCTATGTTGTGTCTCTATGAATTTAGTGCTCTAGGTACCTCATATAAGTGGAATTGTATTGAATGTGTCCCTTTGTGACTGGCTTATTTTACTTAGCACAATGTCTTCAAGGTTTATTCGTGGTGTAGCATGTGTTGGAATTTCCTTCCTTTTAAAGCCTGAAAACTGTTCCATTGTATGTATATGCCACATTTTGTTTATCCATTCATCCGTCGTTGAACTTTTGGGTTGCTTCCATCTTTTGGCTATTGTGAATAATGTTCAATGAACATAGGTGTACAGATATCTGTTTGAATCCTTTTTTTTTTTCCAAGTCTTTTGGGTATACGCTCAGAATTGGAATTGCTGAATCATGGTAAGTCTAAAATTGTTTTTTTTCCATGTTGTTTTCCTCAGTGGTTCCCCCATTGTACATTCCCATCAGCACTGCACAGTTCCTGTGTCTCCAGACAATAAACAACCCTGATTTTCTTTCTTTCTTTCTCGTTCTTTTCTTTCTTTCTTTCTTTCTTTCTTTCTTTCTTTCTTTCTTTCTTTCTTTCTTTCTTTCTTTCTTTCTTTCTTTCTTTTTTTCCTTTTTTTGCTTTCTTGCTCGCTTTCTCACTTTCTTTTTTATAATAGCTGTCTTGATGGGTATAAAGTGGCATCTCGTTGTGGTTTTGATTTACATTTCCCTAATTATTAATGACATTGTGCATCTTTTCATGTGCTTATTGGCCATTTGTGTGTGTGTGCGTCTGTGTGTGTGTGTGTGTATATATATATATATATATATATATATATATATATATGGAGAAATGTGTATTCAAATCCTTTGCCCTTTTTCTAATAGGATTGCTTGTTTTTGAGTTCGGTCAGAATCTGATTTGTTTAATGGTTTTACCCAAATGTTAAATATTGATTACTAGGTAAACATTTTTTAAAAGATCGTGAAAACAATAACAAAGCTGTAGAGGTCAAACTAATCCTATCAGGTGGGTGGCTCTGGCCCAGTGGCACCAAGGGTTTTGAAGATGGCTCTCAGGGTACTGTGCAGAAAACAAGGTGTGGAGGAAAGGACCAAATGAAGAGAATTCACTGTTTAACACGTAGTGCTTTTCAAAGTCCCATTTTCTTCCCTTTTATTACCAAAGCCAAAATCCATATGGCTTACCTGTGCTCACCATAGCAATGAAAGCAAATGACATATTTGACTTTATTTAAGGGAGGGCCTGACCTGGTGAGTCGTCATAGAAAACTTCCCACTAACTGAATGTGAAGCATTAAAGACCTTTGTCCCCTTGTACAACTTTTCACTGAAGAACATTCCTTTGTAAAACATCTGTTGATGCGTTCATTGTTTATAGGAGGAGAAAATAGCACATTGATATGAAAGTATATTAACTAGATAACTCAAAGACATGGCCACTGACCTCCGTACTGACCTCTTTCAGTACTGCTGGGAAAAGGTGTTTCAGGTGGGCTCCATGGAAACAGCCTGGATGGGAAGTTCTTGGATAGATTTCTGCCCCTGCTACTATCTTCCGTACTGAGCTCTTCCCTTATAAGATGAGCTTAATAATACTTCCCTGGAGGGAGTTTCAAAAGGAGTAAAAGCTTTCTTTTTTAAAGTGGAAGTGCTTTTTAAATGTAATGTTGCATGCAGTGCTTACCTTTGAACTCTTGTTTGTCCAAGTCCCCCTGGTCTATGAGACAAACACTGGAGTGGGTGACACTTGCCATGGTGTTTGGTCTGGGCCTACTTGAGAGTTATAACTGAAGTGCTAAGCCTCCTGGACCTTGCTCTTTGAAGACCAATGAAGTTCTTTTGTGTGCTGTAATCACTGTAGTCCTTGACATTTACCACTTGGCAGCTTGCATGCCACCTCCTGGCTTTCTTGAAAGCCACAGCCATCCCTCTGTGACACATCCCTGGCAAAGACACAGCTGTGGTTAGCCAGGGTGGCCCCTATCCTTTGCAACCCACACCGTGGCAAGCTCAGTACTTGTTCCCGAAGCTTCTGTCCACACCAGCTCAGGGCTGAGAGGTATCTTCCCACAAGAGAGCACAGTTCTCCAGGCCAAATTCTCTGAAACTCAAGCAAGTTACAGGCCCTTTAAAGGAAGAAACATTCTCACAAACCCTGAGAGTGTATTTGAGGGCCTCCAGGAATCTTTGGATTCAGTGTAGGGAGCAGTGTTCTCGGATACCCAGTGACAGAGAACAGGAGCACACATGACAGACAAAGCCATGGCCCTTAGCCACCCTAGACCCGCTCCTTGCTAGCTGTGTCACCTTGGGCAGGTTTCTCGGAATCTCTTCTACAAAATTAGTGTGATAACACCGATCTTATCAATATGATGAGAGGGCTGAAAATGATATCAAACTTACAGTGCTTGGTATTCAGGAGAAACTTAAGTTAGTTGTTCAACAGCTTCGAGGTGGAGAAAAGTACCAGAGACAGGGCCGTGAAGCGTTTGCCAGGTACCAGCCAAAGGGGAAACTTTCATATTCTTCATCTCCCAGGAGCCAGGGTCTGGGAGGGGTCCAAGCACTGGGCATCCTTATGCCACCCAGTGAATGTCCTTTCCTGAGTCAGTGGTTTCTTGAGATGTGGGAAGGTTGTGTCACCAAAAGTCAGTGTCACACAGGCCTACGCTCTTTCTTCCTTCACCACTTCTCCCAGAAGGCTTAGAAGCCTTTGTACAAACACGACTCCTGGGGGTCTGCCTGAGAGCCCAATTGTCCCAGGATGGGTAGGAAGATTGGGATTCTCACTGTGTCTTTTTATACAAATGGTCATAGTTGTGATTATTCAGGGCTGAGCCTGTGGAGAAAATTGTACAACTGTGCAAATTAGGGCCATGACAGATTCATGGTTTTCAAAACCAGTTAACCCTTAATGATCATTTTGTCATGTCAGCCCTTTCTCCTATTTCCCTCAGCTGTTCTTCTGAACCTTAACCCTTTTCCATGAGTCTCCTAACTTATTTCTGCTCCATCCTCTCTACACATGCACTGGCCTCCACTTTTCTGGAAAAACCAGTCTGCCAGGTATTGACTTTCCCACTCTCACCCTGTGTCTTCAAAGTTGTCCACTTTGGCACCAATCCTCCCTCTCCTTCAGCCTGAAGAGATGAGAGGGATTTCCTTCTTTTCATGAGCAATCCCTCTGTATTGGACTCCTACTTTTTGCCTCCCCAGTGTCCCTTCTTCTGTCCAAAACATCAAAATTGCCTTTTTGGAAACATCCTCTTCCATTGTAGTCCATATGGTTAATATTCACCTCACACCAACTCCTGCTCCAGAGGTAGACATGTGACCAGTTTGGGGCCAATCAAAACACTAATCTCCCTGGCGATCAATACTGGGTCAGAAGGGACACATAACTGAAATCTGCACCAATCAGCGTCAATTCAGAGACTCTTGGGGGGTAGGGGGGTCTTGGCAGAGCCCCTGAGATATAATCTCTTTATTTTACTGAGACTGTGGGACTTGTGGACCATATAATGATGAAGATAGTGGGCACCATCTTTACTACCACATGAGTGCAGACTACCCGAAAAGTGAAAGAGAGAGAGAGAGAGACTATCCTGACAGCATTTTGTTAAGTCTTTGGAAGCAGCCATGCCTGGATTTCAATTCATGTCACTAGGAAAGAATGATATCTGTGTCGGTGTTGTTCATCCTGGCACTTAGGGCAATGCCTACCTAGCACATAGTAAGTGCTCAATAAATATTTACTGACTAATCCTACTGTGACTAGTGTTGATGAGCCCATCTCTTCACCTTACCTCCATTTGTGTTCCTTTCCTTTTTTGTTCCTACCATCATTTTCTTTCCTGTGTTTTAAGCAGATAGCATATATGTTCAAGTCCCCTTAATTCTAAAAACAGAACCAAGCACATAACAACAAAACAAAAATCTTCCTTCATCATGGAATTTCTTCCTAGCATGCTGACCTACTTTCCCATCTCAGCTGACTTTTCCAAAAGTGTATTCTTAACTCATTGCAACCTGGCTTCTGTCCCAACTCTTTCAACCTTGTCACAGTTGTTCCTGACATCACTGACATGAAAACACATAGTCAACACTCTCTGTCAGTCGCTCTTATTACTATTTGAACAAGTGATTGATCCCCTTTCTTCCTAGGAGGCAGGATGTCCCTCAGCATCTCCCAGACTCCAACCTCTTGATCTCAAAGCATGCTTCTTCCTTTCCTGGAAAGTTCTATTTGAATGCTAGCCTTCCATTAAATACCAAGCATTTGCAATTCTTTTCTTGCATTAGAACTTCAGCAACACAACGCTCTCTCTCCTTGGCCTTGGGAATTTGCCCCAGGTGACGACGTAGATCAGGCTTCTGTGATCCAGTGTGTCTAGCGCCCACACCGATGTCACATTTTGAACTTCAGAGTCATGCAAGTGGAGGACAGTTGTTGCGGTCCAAGAATGCCCAAGGCTGGCATTCTTAGCTCAATAATTTTCAGAGGCCAATCTCCGAGGCCAGCCCTTTAAGCATTGAATTGGGAGTGTTCTCTGCAACCTCCAAGATGAGGTTAGAGATCAATTTCATTTTATCTAGGCTAGTGTACTATTACCAAAGGCCATTTCAAGAATGGGACTATGAAAGGAGGTGCCTTGTCACACTAACCCACAAGACCCTGGGGATTAATCCTGGCTGGTTCTGATGACCTGACAAGTAGTGGAAGATTCCAGGCACCAAAACAGAAAATTACAACTTCACCCACATAACAAGTGAATGTACAGAAATCACCTGAATCATTTAATTCATAGACTCTTAAGAGGTACATGGTTTCTACCCATTCTGCTGGCTGTGGAAAACAACAGTCATCCAGTGCCTACATTCACTTCATTTGTCCATTCTGCAAATATTTGGCAAGCACCTACTGCCTACCAGGAGTTTATTATCCATGTAGGAACAAAAATCATGCAGATAAATAGTTTTATCAAAATGTGCCATTAAATTTCAACTGGCTTTTCTTCTGTTAAAAGGCTGCAAGGAGCCTTGAAAGTAAGAGTTAAGTCAACAAGTATGAAGTACTCGTTTAATCTAGTAAAACACTGGGCCATCTCATTTAGAGATGGTTACACTTGGCTCCCTATCAGAGCCTGAGGCAGTAGCCTGAGGTGGACCCTGCGGCTGGGGTTTCTAACAATGTCCCTTAGTGATTCTGATGTGCCCTTAGGGTTGAAATATAGCATTGATATATTTCATCCTTCACCTTCAGAATCAACGTCTTCAAACTTCACATCTCAGTGTCATTTGATTGTATCTCTCTGAAAGTCGCCATCTCTTGGTTACCTTACTGTCCTTTCTCTGGTTCTCTCCTATCTCGTTGATTTTCCTCAGTCTCTTTCCCTGTTTACTTCTTTTCCACCAGTCATGTTTTATTTTTCTACAGTTATTGTAACCACAAACTTAGTGGCTTGAAGTAACACAAATTTATTATTTTACAGCCTCTAAGTTAGAAGTCCAATCAAAACACCCATCTCCGGTCTCACTGGGCTAAAATCAAGCAGGGCTGGGTTTCTTTCTGGAGACTCTAGGGAAGGATCCATTTCCTTGCTTTTTCCAGCTTCTAGGGGCTCATGGGCCTTATCCGTCTGTCCATCTTCAAAGCCCACAATGGCTGGTGGAGTGTTTCTCACATTGCATTATTCTGACCATGCTTCCATAGTTACATCTTTTCTCTGACTCTACTTTGTTTCTCTTCCACTTTTGAGGATTCTTCCATTCCCGTGTCTTCAAAGGCAGCCCCACGGGGCTGAGTCCTTCTCATGCTGCATGACCTCCCCTTCTGTTTCCCTCTTCCACTTTTAAAGATTTTTGTGATTACATTGGGCCCACTTGGGTAATCCACTGCACTCTCCCTATTTTAAGCCCAGCTGGTGAACAACCTTAATTCCACCTGCAACCTTAATTCCCCTTTGCTATGGAGCCAAACCTCTTCACAGATTCTGGGGATTTGGATGTGAATGTCTTTGGGGAGCATTATTCTGCTACTCAGGCCCCTTTATTGTTGCTCATCTCTAGCCTTCTCTTTGCAAACTCAGGACATCAGGGACCAAACAGTTGATAGAAGTGAGTGGAGATGAACAAAGAGGTGAGCTGGATGCCCTTCTTAAAGGGGCAGCAGTTGATCGGGCTGGGCCATTGTTGGTATGAGAGTGTGGGCTCAGTATTGCCAGATATTCTGACTTTTTTCAGAAAAGCCAGAATTTTAGATTTTTTTCTTTGTTATAGCTCCCAACTTTTAAATGTTGGCAATGAATTTAAATAAAAGCATTATGCAAGCCAAATCAAACACATCTACTGCCGTACTTGGCTTTGAGCTGCCCATTTATAACTTCTGCTCTGTACGTTCTCCTGGAAATGATCTCTATGCCTAAGGATTCAACTGCCACCTGTACTCCGCCCAATGACTCCCAAACTTCTATGTCCACCCAGACCTCTCTGATGAGCTGAGAACACCATCTCCATCCACCTTCTTCACAGCTACCCAGACTCATGATATCCCTGTACAAATCTGCTTCTCAAGCCTAAAACCTGGGAATCCCACCCTTTCTAATCCAATGGTCACTAAGTCCTGCACTCTCTCCTCTTCTTTGCACTTTATTTGGGACCTTGACTGCCTCTTTACTAGGTTGATATAACACTCTTTTTACTCACCTCTTAGGATTCATTCTTCTTGATTCTAGCCTGAGCTCTGAAATGCAATTTAGATCACATCGTCTATCTCTTTTACTTAACATCCCTCGGTGGTTTCCCATAACCTTCAGGGTGAAGCCCAATGATCATAGTATGGCATTCCCTGCCTCTCATGATGTGACCCCACGTGACCTCTCCATTGTCATTTCTTACCATTTTCCCATTGCTATCTGGTATTCCAGTATTACAGAATATTAATTGCAGTTCCCCATACACATGATGTAGTATAACACTTGTGCCCTTCGGCTGGAATGTCTTTCCCCATTGATACACCTACAGACCTATTCATCCTTATACTAAAACCTCAGAGCTTACTTATGCTGTGAGATATTCCTGACTCCTTCCCCTCAACCTTTTCCTAGCTCTTCTTCCCAGCTATCATTATGCTTTGCTTATTCATTTTTTTATTGCAACTGTCTCATGTGACTTTAATTACTTGTTCACATATATACCACCTATCTTTGTGTCTTATTATCTTTGTATCACGAGTACGTAACAGAGGGCCCTCACAACTGACATGCCTAATAATATTTCTGAATGAACAAAATGAATGAAGAAGCCATGCTAGACAGATGGCATCTGTCTGATTTTTTATCAAAATTACCCCAGAGAGTTGTAATTCTTTGATGCGTTTCTAATTCCTCTCTTCAAATAAGTTTCTATCTTCCGCCAGCTGCAGAGGCTCTTTGAATGGTTTGAAATGCAGAATTCAAAATTGGCTGCCAAAGAAATGCCATTTCATTTCCTTTCTAGAATAGCATGATTTTCCACATGACCCAGATGAAAAAAGCAACCTTTGGCTAATGTTTCACAAAAAGGGGAATTTTCAGGGGAAAAGAGGTTAACTAGAGTGGATTTTAGCTTTGCTCACTGCCTCAGTGATGTTCCTGTCTAGGTGTGAAGACTTTCCTGTCACAGGGAAAGGCCACTCTAGGTCAGGCATTTAATCCCACGGTGACGTCACCTCAGGAAGTGCCAGGACCCTGTGAACCTTGCAGGCTCCTGCAATATAGTCATAGAGCTGGGCAAGGACCACAATTTAGAAGGCATTTATCTCTCAGATAGAGAGAAGATTAGTCATCTTTCTAAAAATGGAAGGAACAGGCACAAAGGGGCACTTGTCTTCACAGGGAGCCTGGCCAGCAAAGCCCACAAATGGACTGAAAGAATTAGGCTAAAGATTGGCCTCAAGGGCAGTCCCATGGTCATTCACAATACGCCAAACTGTAGTAGCACAGATGCCAGGGGCAAAGAAAAAACAACCAAGCTCCTGGACCCACAGAGTTGATCAGACATCACTTTTTTGAACTCGGAGGTTTTCTCTTCTCCTGTGTCACTGGGTGTATTATCTCCCCCTGCTCCTTGAAGGAAAAGGAGAAGGAGGAAAAGAATTAACATCTGCTCTAAACCTATCATGAACCAGGAAGTATGCTAGATGCTTTAGATGCCTTCCTTTTTTTAACTTGTTTTAAATTTATTTGCATTCGTAAATCTCTGCTTTACAAGTGAGAAGACATCATGAGCTCAAATAACTTCCTCAATTCTACACCACCAGTAAATATTAGGGCCAAGATACTATTCCGGGTAGATGTTATTTTAAAGCTGATGTTTATTCCACTATGATGCTGCTGATAGAGGAAAATAGCTGTAAAAATCTAAGTTTTGTGCTTGTGTACCAGAATCGACAGCTTATGCCAGTCCACTCCACTTAAGGTTTTATTGGGCTAATGTGTCCACAGTATTCTCAGGCCAACATTTGGGCAATCAGTCAACACCCATTATGTGACAGGACAGCCAGGTGGATTCAAAGGGGCATGGGAGCCAGTCCCTGCCAGCCTGCACTTCCAGGCTATCTGGTGAGATGAAGGAAGTGAGGAGCAGCATTAGAGCGCTGTGATAGCACAGGAGCTGCCACAAGTAAGCATGACAGCAATCCTGGACATTTCTACCATGACATCCATGATGGTGAAGATCTCATGGGTAACACGCTTCCCTGCGCGTTTGTGGGGTCACGGCTGTCATGGTTCCTCTTTTGCCCACTCAAGAAAGTGCGTTAGACCACAGTGACTGAGACAGTGTGGTTAGGGGGATTACTTGAATCTGGGAGGATCTTTGGTATTTTAATTATTAGAAACAAAGTACCAGTAGCAATCTCACAACAAATGACAGTACAGCGCATGTTCAGAGCTCTGGTGCCTAAGAATCACTGCAGGGGCAGCTGAATGTGTAATATGGACAAAACATGCTGTGAGCTGAGAGGAGGGGGAACTCCACGGTGCTGAAGCAGACTGGGGTGTCTTACACAAAAGTGGGGGTGATGTAGGCTCAATGCCAGCATCCTGCCTGATGTGTGGAAGAACGATGGCTAAGAGCTGCAGATGCCAGCCAGTCACACCCAAGGCCCAGCATGAGGGACAGGATCCCCTTCCCCCAATACAATGAGAACACACAGGTAAACCTTCTCCCTCTTCCTGTAGACATATTGTCTCAGGTAGAGAATCAGGTGGAGGGGTGAACTCTCAGACTGAATATTTTTTAAATAAATTGCTTGATTTATCAGTCTGGATTATTCATTAAAGTGAATAGCATAAACACTATTTCCTCCTTTAGCCAGAGGGTAAGAAATTGGGAGAGAGGGGAACTGGATTGATAAGGGATAAAGTTAAGGAGCTACATACATATTCTCTACCCCAAGGCGAGTGTGAGATAAATTTTGTGACTCTAGTATAATATATTGCTATTTGCTGGGTTTTCAATTTTAGATACTATCTTATACCACCCCATGTAATTTACTCCCTTTTCATCCTAATTTTGACAGTTAATAACACTATCTTTAGTTATATTGGCACCTTTGTGTAACTTCAAATTTTATACTTAAATCTCTTTCTTGTTCCATCAACTTTCAGTGATGTCTCTGAGTTCCTATTTTGTAATATAAGGATACTCTTCCATCCACCGCTCCTTCCATCTTCTAATTTCTGTCATTTGGATAATTAATGTTTATCTTCTGTTCTGTAATGATATTTGAGTCTTATTTTACATTGTATGTAGGTTGATTCTAAAAGGTTGAGAATCAAAAATAAATCTATGCTACTTTGTGAAATACTTTTCACTGCAGAACCACGTCAAGGTCATGACGTTTGCACCTTGTGGAGTGCATTAGTACCCACCTGCTGCGGTAACAAATTACTATAAACTTAGTGCCCTACTACTCAACAAAGTTGCTTAGTGACCTGCTAAAACAACACAAATGCTATAGTTTTGGGAATCAGAAGTCTTCCATGCGTTTCATTCAGCTAAAATTAGGTGTCAGCAGGGATGCTTCCTCCTGAAGGCTCTAGTGGAGAATTTATTTCCTTGCCTTTTCCAGCTATTAAAGGTCACCTCATTCGTTGGCCCATTTCCTTTCTCCATTTTCAAAATCAGTAACGTTGTATTTCTTTGACCCTTCCATCATCTTCACATTTCTCTCTGAGCATAGCCTGACAAGGTTCTCTGTTATTAAGGACTCATGTGATCACATTGGGCTTACCTGGATAATCCAGGGTAATCCTTCTCTCAAATTCATAATCTTAATCACATCTGTAAAATCTGTTTGGCCATGTAAGATAACATATACACAGGTTCCACGGATTAGAGCATGGACATCTTTTAGAAGTCATTATTCTGCCTACCATAGAAAATAAAATGTTCCTCCTATTGAGAAAAAAAAATGGATTCTATCTCTTATACTCCTTGAGTTGCACAAAACCCACAGCACATTTTACTGTGCTTCACTTTTGGTCTGCGATTTTCTTGTTTAGGTTTTTTATTATTTTTAGTGAAGTCTTTGTTTTTCTTTCTTTTTTTTGTTAAAAGTATATTTTCCTTTCACCAACTTCTTAATATCTTCCTGCCTTTTATTTCCATCCTATATTTCATTGGGATCCATCTTAGCCTTTTTTCTTAAGCCAATTTTTTTTGGAGGGCTCCAAATTCTTGTTCTAGTTTGGGCCACTTCCTTTCTGGGCCTGGCCTGCTGCTCTGTTTTCACCTGGGATTTCTTTCCTTGAACTCTTATTTGATCTCACTATTTCTTATATTCCACATCTTCCACATCTTCATGTTTGTTTTTCACTCCAATCCTCAAGCAACTTCCCATGAAATTCCCTGAATTCTTTATATGTGAAAATGATCTCTCCCAATCTTTTGCATTGTTTTGCCATCTTATATTCACTTGCATTACCTTGATTCTGATTCCTGATAATTGG
This sequence comes from Rhinolophus sinicus, assembly GCF_036562045.2. Classification (NCBI taxonomy): domain Eukaryota; kingdom Metazoa; phylum Chordata; class Mammalia; order Chiroptera; family Rhinolophidae; genus Rhinolophus; species Rhinolophus sinicus. The sequence continues at coordinate 47,614,007 of NC_133756.1, read as the reverse complement.
GCTTTCTATAAAAATAAATTTTGCCATTTATATTTTTCTATGAATTATTCATATTCTTTTTTTTTTTTTTTTTTTTTTTACTTTTAGTTGGGATGTTTTGTGTTAGAGCTAATTTTTTTTTAATTAAATTTATTGGGGTGACAATTGTTAGTAAAATTACATAGATTTCAGGTGTACAATTCTGTATTACATCATCTATAAATCCCATTGTGTGTTCATCACCCAGAGTCAGTTCTCCTTCCATCACCATATATTCGATCCCCCTTACCTTCATCTCCCACCCCCCACCCCCCACCCCCCTTACCCTCTGGTAACCACTAAACTATTGTCTGTGTCTATGAGTTTCTGTTTCTCATTTGTTTGTCTTGTTCTTTTGTTGTTTTTGGTTTATATACCACATATCAGTGAAATCACATGGTTCTCTGCTTTTTCTGTCTGACTTATTTCGCTCAGCATTACACTCTCAAGATCCATCCATGTTGTCATAAATGTTCCTATATCATCTTTTCTTACCGCTGAATAGTATTCCATTGTGTATATATACCACAACTTCTTTATCCATTCATCTATCCAAGGACATTTTGGTTGTTTCCATGTCTTGGCCACCGTAAACAAAGCTGCAATGAACATTGGAGCACACGTGTCTTTATCTTAGAGCTATTTTTATATCATATAGTAGAGATAAATCCTTTTTAATGTATATTGCAAAATTTTTTTGCAAAATATTATTTATTTTAAAATTTTGCTTGTGGAGATTTTCCTTTATACAATTTAAACTTATGGTATAAATTGGTAGTATTCAGTCTTTCCTTTATTGCTTCTTTGTTTGGAGTTTTATGTTTTGCTTAGAAAGACATATATTCAAAGTCATAAAGATGTTATTCTGATTTTTTTCCTACTAAATGTGTACTTTTATTGTTTACATTTTATTTTTAATCCATCTGGAATTTGTTTTTATATTTGTTATAATTTGTTACAATTTTCAAATAGATAACCACCTGTTTCAATACCATTTATATATTAGTTTATTTTTCCCACCACTTCTTAGAAATGCAATCTGTATTAGATTATAAACTGTATATTTTGGGGACATTTCTGAACTATTGTTTTCTATTGATCTATTTGCCTGCCCCTTCACCACATGTTGTTTTGTTTTGTTGTTTGTTTGCTTGTTTGGGGGGGGATTGTTTCCAGATTTATTGAGATACAATTTACATATAATATTGTGTAAGTTTAAGAAGTATAACATGTTGATTTTGTACATTTACATATAGCAAAGTGATTACCACCGTAGCATCATGTAATCACCATTTCTATTTTGTGATGAGAACATTTAAGACTACTCTCTTAGAAACTTTCAAGTATACAATACAGAAATGTTAACTATAATCATCATGCTATACCTTAAATCCCCAGAACTCACTTAACCTTTGACCAACATCTCCCCATTTCCCCACCTCCAGCCCTGAGTAACTATTTCTACTCTGTTTCTTTAAAAATGTTTGGCTTTTTAAAATTCCTCATATAACTAATATCATACAGTATTAATCTTTCAATGTCTGACTTATTTCAACCTAAATATCCCTCAATGGATAAATGGATAAAGAAGATGTGAAACAAACACACGAATACTCTTCAGCCATTAAAAAGAATGAAATCTTGCCATTTGTGACAACATGGATGGATCTTGAGTACCATATTATTTTAATTACAGTAGTTTTATAGTCTTTAGACATACAGGACATCTTACCTGTCGTTGTTATTTTACAAAGTCATCTTGTACAACTTTGTATTTGTACTCTTTCATGAAATCTTGAAATCTTGAGAATAACATTAATAAACTCCATAAAAATTCTCTAGGATTTTGACTGGAAAAAATTGAATTAATAGATTGATTTGAAAAGACTGTTTACAGTATTGACTCTTGTTACAGTAAAAAAATATTCTGACACTTGTCAAACTGGTAAGGAAGACTTTATTCAGAATTACTGTATTATGATAGGTCTCAAGACTAACACAGTAGGGGAGAGAGATTGGGCTCAACACTGAATAGGACGAAGACAGGTGGGTATAGCCCTGAGCAGAGTGAGCGGGGTAGGCGGATGAAAAATTACTAAGAGGAGACAGGAAGGATAGGAGGATTCTTGATAAACTGACTTAACAGGAATCTTGCTGAAGGAAGGCCATGGGGATCAGATATTAAGGGTGGGGGATTCTCACTAAACTAACTTTACAGGATTCTTTTAAAACTGGGCTTGGCTTGCCAAAGACAGGGCCCAAGGATGAGGCCCAGTAGAAAAGAGGGCTCAGAAGAGCCTATCTAAACTGAAGTTTAGTCAGATAGAGTCTTTGCCACTCTTTCCTTCTAGGGACATAATGGTTCTTTATATTATTCAAGTTATATTCTACATTCTTCTATAAAGATTTACAGTTTTCTTCAATCAGATTTTATTTCTTTTTTGTTATACTATCTTTAGTATAATACAGTTTCTGTTAGTATTGTGAAGGGGATTTTAAAAATTACATTCGCTATTATAATTGTGTAGTTGAGTCATATGGGAAAACTATTGATTTTTGTAGATTGATTCTGTGCTTATCCATCTTATTTTGCGTTTTTATTAAATCCAGTCATTTTTCATGTATTGTCTTAGATTTTCAATGTAGACACATTTTCCCCCTTTAGTGCCAGTTTTTAAACTTCTGTTTATTTTTCTGATGTTATTGCATTGAAAGAATCTGAGGAAAATATTAAATACTAATGGTGTCTTTTTCTTCACTTAAATGCAAATGCTTCTAATATTTACTGTAAAGCCAATGTTTGTGATAGGTTTCTTGGAGACTACCACTATCGTGTTACTAAAGCTTTCTACTATTTATAATTTACTAAGTTATTTTTAAATTCTTGAAATTAGGATGAATGCTAATGTAGTTAATTATAGTAACAGAATAATTGATTTAGTAAGGTAGAACCACCTTTGAATTATTGGAGAAAAACCTATTTCATTGTTTTTTGAAGTGTAGTAAGGAATGGCTTGTGGCTTCGAAGGGAAGATCTATGAAATAATCTTATTCATAATCATTTCACAAATGTTTGTTTTACTTATTTATGGTGACTGCATACTAAAATATTTACTAATTTCTTTGTTCATTATTGCTTCTTGTATCTTACTCCTTTTCAGGGACTCTCTTTCTCACTGAAGTATATTTAAAATATATTTCTCTTAGTAAGGGGCTGACTTTGATAATCTTCTCTGCTTTCCTCACTCTTCAAAGAGAGCTTGACTTGAAATGGGATTGTAGGTTGACAGATATTTATTCTCAGCTCTTGAAGGTATTATTGTGTCATCTTCCACCATCTATGTTTGCTGATAAAAAGTCTATCTAATTGTCATCCTTTTTAGGTAACTTTTTTCTTTCTGGTTGCTCTGAAGATTTCTTTATGTTCTTTGATGCTCTACAGTTTCTCTCTGCTGAATCTAATGTATGTTTACTTTTACTTACCTTTCTATGGTATTGATGTACTTTTCAATCTGAAAACTCACGTTTCTTTAATTCTGGATAATTTTAGGTCATTTTTGCTCTGAAAATTAAATATCTACTGCTCTGTCTTTGATATATTTTGGATCTTCTCATTTCATATAACAAGTCACAAACTTTTACACATTTTTCATCTCTCTGTGCCACATTCTGAGTTATTTATTCTGTTCTCCTTTCCAATTTTTAAATTCTCTCTTCACCTGCGTATAGATTACTATGCAATAATAGTTGCCAGATGGGAGGGGGTGTTGGGGAGCTGGGTGAAAAAGGTGAAGAGATTTAAAAAAACACAGTCATTTCGTTCTCTCCTCAATGGCTATATATTTAGTTTCTGGAATTTTCATTTGGTTCTTCTTCCAATCTTTCCATATTCCTAAAGTTTAATTTAGGAACGGAGGATGGATTAATATTCTGATTCTTAGAGGGCCAATTTTCAATTTTGTTGTATTTACCAACTCTCCCTCATGGCAGTTGATTTCCTCATGTACTTTGTAATTTTTTTGATATCATTTCTAGATTTTTTTTTTCCCAGGGAGAATATTTGGTTGTGGGAGTTTCAGCATTATATGTTTTTGCATTTATATCTGACAAAGGAATTTAACTCATCCTGGACAAGTTTCTCTCTTAATTCCTCTGCTTGAATTTCCTCACCACACATTGTGATCTCATGTTTGGAGATGTGATTTTTCAAGCTGTCTTTTTTTTCAATCTTCACGTTTTCCTGCTCCCCCTCCCAAATGACAAGCTTCTTTCCTCTTAATGGCCCGGGAGAGATGTTGGAGTTTTTTAAATATCCTTTTCATTGATATTCAGTCTTTAGGCTCTAGGTTTAATGCAGAAGTATCTGCTATTCACCTTGTATGGACCTAAGGCCTCATCTCCTCTCCCAACATTAATGGGCACTAAAACTCCAAAAATTTGGAGCCTTAATGGGCCCTAAAACTCCAAAGGCTGGTCCTCTAGCTTGTCTGCTGTTCCCATGAGCCACCAACCACCACAGCTTCAGCTCCTGCTTCCAGTATGGCTTTGCGCTATCCCTTCATTTCTAGCACCTGAGTATTTCCTTAATTTTCTTCTGCAATCATCTGATATTTTGCATTATTGTTGTTCTCTTTTGCTCAATGTTTCTATTATTTATTGACTACAAGAGGCATTTTGACATTGGTTCAGTCTAAAAATGTCATTTCACAGATTTAATATGTACATTCAGTGAAGATTTTCCCAGAAAATCTTCGATAGTCTTTGTTTTTTTCACTAATTTATATGAAATAGTTAAGACACACAAAAATGTATAAAAATATAATATAATGAACCCCCATGCATGCGCCACCCAACACATAGGAAATACTGGGCGTTTGGTTGGCTCAGTTGGTTAGAGCACAGTGCTTATAACACCAAGCTCGCTGGTTCAATTCCCATATGGGCCAGTGAGCTGCGCCCTCTACAACTAGATTGAAAACAATGACTTGACTTGGAGCTGACGGGTCCTGGAAAACCACACCATTCCCCAATATTCCCCAAATAAATAAATAAATAAATAAATAAATAAATAAATAAATAAATAAATAAAAGAAATAGAAATATTTGACCGGGATAGTTAAAAAACAAAGAAAGAAAGAAACAAAGAAAAAAAGGAAATACTGATAATACAACAAAAGTCCCGTGTTTCCCTCCTTAGTTTCATTTCCATCTTTTGTCTCATTCCTATCCCAGCAATAATCATTATCCTGAATTTGATGTTTTTCATTTTCATGCAGTTTAATTTTAAAAATAATAGTATTAGCCAAATGAGCACTTATAATGTGTCAGGCACTCTTCTAAGTGTTTTAAAAGTGCTAAATTTTGACATTTTAGTCAAATGAGATAGGTAATATTATTTTAATTAATATTATCTCCATTTTGCTGATGAGGAAACTAAAACCCAGATGGGTTAGGTAACTCAGACACTCAGTTGGTACGTGTGTGTAATTTGAACACGGTCTGGCTTCATAATCTTTGCTATTAAACACTATGCTGCGATATATATACATATAAAACTTGAGGTAAACTATCATACTTAGAGTTTTCTGCAATTGCCTTTTTTTCCCCACTCAGTTTTATGCTTCTGAGGGTCGTTCATGTGGATGTTTGTAGCTCTAATTCATTTTCTTTCCTGCATAGAAACATGTGAATTTATCTTTGTTTATTTATTCATTCTCATTTTGCTAGATACTTAGAATGCTTTAAAATTTTTTGTTATTACAAGAAAGTTTGCAATGAATATTTTTCATACCTACCTCCTAACGGACAAATGAGTTTCTCCAGGTTGTACTGTTATGTGTAGAACTGAGGTCACTAGGCATGTACACAGGCAATTTTACTAGATTTTGCCCAGTTTTCCTTCCCTATTGGTTTACATTTCCAAAAGCAGTGGATGAGAGTTTTGACTGCTCTACATCTTTGCCACAGTTACATTTTTAGGCTCTCTAGTTTTTGCTCAGCTGATGTATACTCGTACACAGTAGAATCTTATTGTGGCTTTAATCATTTATGTTCTTAATACTTTACGAAGGCATGCCTGCTCCAGTTATCTATTGTTGCATAACAAATTATCCCAAACTTTGGC